>NC_092352.1:59567285-59918993 GCF_963676685.1 Mytilus edulis
GTTTTAAAAAATAGGGGTCCATGCACTCGTTTTCAAATTAAATCAGTTTGAATGATAAAAATCAGTCGAAAAATGCATCTTTTCCCGATATGTCATAGTTTGACGTCGCGAAAATAACATTTTACGTTAGCAACGTCATTACCTCCCCTGTAACTGTATCGTATGCCCTTAAACTATGGGGTCACCAAAGGTTCTCAACACCTAAATAAAGTAATTCGAAAAATTAATCAGAAATAACACGATATTTTGATTTATATCAATTATATAAATCAAAACACAAAGGTTATTCCTGATTAATTTTTCGAATTATTTTATAATTAAAGGCGTTAAGAAACCTTTGGTTACCCCACAGTTTAAATGTCTATCGTAGGTACGTCGTGAACAGTGGTCGTTACAGACAAACGTTCGCGTAAATTGTCCCAGTCAATGGATGATTTTAATGTGTCAATAAATGGCCACAGCTACACTGTTTTGAATTTCATTCTAAAATCTGGACCTATTTTTATCTTTTGATTCGGATGATGATGTAACATATACAATTAAGAAATAATATAAGCTGTTTTGCACGAGAGGAGTACAAGGTGTATGAATACTAAAATTATTTTAGATAATAGTTACGGGCAATACTTCCTTTCATACTGTTTTGTATTTGAAATGGATGTGGTTCTTCAGAAATTTACACAAAAGGAATTTCGTGACCTTCATGTTATGTTTTTTTTAAAATCTGGCATCAAGAGGGTTAAACCTCTTTAACCCTCTTGATGCCAGATTTAAAAAAATCAACGTTTCGACGTTTCCCTCTTGATGCCAGATTTAAAAAAAAAAACGTTTCGACGTTGTCAATAGGCAATAACAATTTGACGTCGCCAGTGCCGAATTCTTTTGACGTCGTCTTTTTGGCTTTATTTTTTTCATATTGATTTATAAAGTAGTTTTTTTCTACACGAACGGCATTCACACTGACAGGGGCGGTGACCAGGAGAACATTTTGATAATTCTATATTGACTGATTAAAATCATTTTATACAAATTTGCATCTTGATGGACCAAGGAGATTCACAAATGTAAAGTAAACTGATATTCTTTTCAAAATGCTGTTGAATTCGTGCAATTATAGCAATTATAAAAAGATCGTTTTTAATTTAGAGAGAATTTTTTAAAGTATTATGCGCCGCCTACAATTTTTTGCTACATATTTTCATATCATAACACTAATAACAGTTGGTAAAAAGATATTTTAGGGTATTTATGGGCGGATTTTTACCAAACCTTATGTTGAAAGATACGGAATTGCCGGATATACATTTGTTTATATGGTCATAATTTTATCTTTGATTGTTTTTATTTTCTACTGATGTGGACATCTATAATAATATTTTTCAAACCAATTTTGGTAAAATATATGGCAAATTTCAGGATAAAAAATTAGTGTTTATATCTCCAGTAAAAGATAATTGTTCAATGATAAATATAACCTGATAAACAAATAGATATGTGATAACAAATAAATGTATTGGTTGATTGACATCCCATAAGAAATAACTTTATAAAATTTATTCAAAAAATGCAATATATAATAGCCCAAAGTTGTTCGTGAAAATATTCTTCTCGCCACTGTATGAAAGGGGTTCGTACATCATTTCTTCTAAAAGGTTAATAAAGCGTCAGTTATAATCGGTTTTTTTTTTATCCATGTTCAAGAACTTTTATTTTTCTATTTTGATATAACAATTACCGATACAAAAGGAGGCGAATAATGTCGGGATATTTTAGCCTCATATCATTGTCCTGTGCTGTCTGAATACATGAACCATGCGAGCAGAAGCCTTTTTTTTTTATATATCTCATATTTTTTTCTTGCATATGTGTAGGGATAAATTCAGAAACTGGCTTGAATTTATCCCCGTCTCGACACGGGACTATTTACTTTATGAAGTATTATACATTTTGTAGATGTGATTACGTATTTAATGTTTGTTTTAATTTATTGTGTCTTTTGATGTTGGCCTATAAAAAAAATAACATGAAGGTCACGGAATTCCTTTTGTGTAAATTTCTGAAGAACCACATCCATTTCAAAAACCTAGCAAATACAAAACAGTATGAAAGGAAGTATTGCCCGTAACTATTATCTAAAATAATTTTAGTATTCATACTCCTTGTACTCCTCACGTGCAAAACAACTTATATTATTTCTTAATTGTATATGTTACATCATTATCCGAATCAAAAGATAAAAATAGGTCCAGATTTTAAAGGCCTAAAAACCGCTGCTGGTTTTGTGTAACAAAATTGTGCCATTAGAGGGTGTCTTCTCTTATATATCTTTTCGTGTTCTCTTCTAAGTCTTCTAACGAATGCCAAAAAAATGGGTGATCACTTTGGATTTTTTAATGTGAATCATCGCACATATAAATAGAGAATTATTTTATCGACAAGATCCTTTTAAGTTAAATTATCGGTAATTTGTACATTTTTCCTTTGATGTTTCCTCGCTGATAATGTCAGTATCAGTGCACTTGCCGTGATATAAAAATTATTGGGTTAGTACGCAAGTGACATGCGCGAATGCAACGCGTAAGGATCTACTTTCCCCTTTCATTCACAAAATAGCGCGTGATTTTTTCCGCAGAAACGCACGAGATTTTTGGCGAATGAAACACTTGACATTGTTTGAAACTTTCACAAAGTCAGTTTAGCCTTTTTGAACAATTGTTGTGAAAATGTGAACAGAAAAATTAATGCATGAAAAACCCGATAGTCTTTTAAAAAAAAATGAAGTACAACTAACATATCGTCCATGCTGAGTTTTTATTCATACAATACCAATTCCTGATACATAGCCTGGTGCTGTTCCATGTAGTTTTCTTTTTCTGTTTCTTGAGAAGTATTTGTTTTACCTGTTCAGTCACTATAAAGTGTTACAATTCATATTTAAACGCAACACATAAATAGTTACCAAAAAGGTACCGCTGTCGCATGAGAGAAGCTAGAAGAAAAAAATGAAATTTACACATTTTCGACATTTTTGTGGGACCATCATATACAATTTTAAAAGATGTGGTTTCATTGTCAATATGACAGATAGTCATAGAACAAAAAACAAAAAAGTGAACACATTTTAAAAATGGGGGTAACCGGGGGCACCAAACTTTAAAAGTTTGCTTTGACCAGAACTGTAGCCTTTAAAAGGGATGACTGTGACCCGGGTCGCCGGTAACCGGGTCGCCTACCCCTAAATTCGCTTCTGAAATTAAAGGTAACCGCAGGGCCTTTCCAAGTTTCAAATTTCTGGTCCGTGTTGAAAATAAATGAACATGACTTTGAAAAAGCAAGAATTATAAGCTAAAAGTTAAGTGACGTCTATTAAAATGTTTGAGACGTCTATTAAAATGTTTGAAATAATTATGAAGTCGACAGGAAATGAGCTTGTTCAGATAATCTACAGTCAGCTTACATTGGGCCATTGCCTCCTGTATAAATGTCTCCTCACAGTGCTTTCTTAAAATTATTTGAAATCAATGTGATCGTTTTCAGTGGCGGATCCAGGGGGTCCGGGTGTTGGAACCCCCCTTTATTTGGGCCATATGGTCCGCAAATAGTCAAAAAATAACATAAGGACCTAAGAGCTACGGTTCCGCAGCTATGTATTAGAATGGGGACCTGTGGTTGGAACCCCCCTTTTGTCCTGGGTTGGGACCCCCTCCATTTTTAAAATGGCTGGATCAGCCCTAGTCCAAATAATTATGACGTCTTGAAACGATGTAAGGCGTCAAAGAAAAAAATTATAATAGCCTTTCAAGACGTCATAATTATTTGGACTAGATCAGACCCTGGTTTTCATGATGAACACTGAGCGAATAATGACAAAATAAATGTAATTTTATCCACTAAACTAAGTAAAACATAATTATAACTTGTCATTGAACTCGAAATGATGATCGATGAAAAATCTGCTGATTCATATCGTATCATTCTTATTTGAATATTTCTGACTATCACTATGCTGATGCTTTGTGAAAAATAAAGAAATTTAACTTACCGGTATGCTACCATTATATTTGCCATTGTTAGTGTCATGTCCAAAGCAGAATATTAATGAAACGCATGCAATAATTCCTTTTCAATACTTTGTGCAAGACAACGCCATGTTTACTGCACTGTGACAAAATTTAATATGACGTAATGCCGCCTGTGACGTCAAGTGTGATTCGCCGTGATTCGACGCAAAAAAGAAGTTCGTTTGTTATTTTCTCTATCATTGTAGTTATTTTAATTTTTTTTTAAATTACCGATAAACAGAATAAAGGACTTTTTGTTTTTGATACTGACTTTATCACAGAAAATATCAGGCTCGCCCTTCGGGCTCACCTGATATTTTACTGTGATAAAGTCAGTATCAAAAACAAAAAGTCCTTTATTCTATATTTACAAAAATGAATGCCAAACACTCGGAGAACATATTGTTCCATCAGTTTATTCTCCATAATTTGGTTATGAATATTTCATGACCATGCAGGTCTTTGGTTTCCCGTTTAGTGAAATTCAAATCCCTAGCTTTTAAATCCGGAAAAGTCCGACTTCAAATAAAAAAGACTGGTGCCTTTAAAATTTCAAGCTACTTACAGAGGGTGCATGCATGCATGCATGGCTAAAAAATACCAAAATAATGTCATGAACCTGTATGTTTAAATAAGGATCTGTAAAGGGTCTATATGGAATTCAATTAAGCTGATGCTAATATAGATGAATAGTCCCTGAGCAATATAGTCTCCTAGAAATCATATTGGATATAGAAATACAGAACCCGTTACAAATATTTAAAGGTTTAAATTCGTTAATTTTCATTTTTTCCCTCTCAATTAAATGATTAATACTTATTTGTTATACACGAGTATGAATAAGCCAAATATAGTATTATGAATTAGGCCATTCATTTTCTCGATTAAATTGATTCCCATTTTACAATTCAGGGCCTTCTGTAGGCGATTAGTTGTACTGTTTTTTTCTCATTGCTGAAGGCCGTACGGTTGCCTGCAAAATTGCTAACATCCACTTCATTTCAACGTTGTTTGATTGTTGTCTCATCATGTTCATTGGCAGTTAAACCAAATCCCCTTATTTTTATATTATAATTATAAGTATGAAATATTTGTCGCTGAACTAAATGACACGCAATTAATTAATCGTAAATTCAGTTTCAAAATAGCTTTAGTTAAAATTCAAAATTAAATATTTCATAGATCAATTATGTGAAGCCGACTGAAAGTGTCCGTCAATAATGCACCATATATTATATAATGTTTAATAGTGACACGATTTCAGTCCTAAAATAAATGTTTATAAATATTTCTCCTACGGGATTCAGACAAATAAAAGTCTTAAGTTTACGAAACGTATGTTTGTAAAAAAATGAATAAACCCTTTCCACCTTCATAGCAGGAACTAAGCTAGCAATAATAAAGAACACTTTAAACATCAAAAGGTGTAATTCCAATGGGCGAAAACTAATAAATATGACATTTAGTTTATCAAATTAAAGTCAACTTGCAAGTATTTGTCGCTTATCAATCAAACACCATTTGGATAAAAGGAACTCAATTTAGATAGGAAAATGTGAACATTGACAGTGTGTGTTTTATCGATCATTTAAGGTCAATTTTGTTTAGTTCCATGCTGAAAATTAGTGTTTTTCTAAATTTTCATAACTCCAAATCTTAACATTCTTTTCAGTGTTAATAATCGAGTTTTCTTGTGCCATTATTCTGTCATGAGTGGACGGGCCGATTTCCTGTTTCGGACTGTCTTAGAGGATAAACACATAAACATTAATATTCGAACATACGTAATGTGCGAAACTTTATAAGTAATTTTTCAACACACAGTTTATCGAATTATGTAAGTCTAATAAGTAACGATGCAAAAAAAGCGTGACCCGACCCGGTTTTATTCAATTATCTTGTGTTTCCAGCTCTTATGTCAATCACTAAATTTCAGCACCAGTGTCATGTGCTTGCAAAGATCTGCAAATATAAAAACCAACGTTGCCGTTTGCCGCTGGTTAACGTGTTTTTTTGCCATAATTATAACGTCATAATGACGTCATGGATATTACGTCATTGCTTCAAAATACACTAAGATGACCGATGGTCAACAATGTTATAAAGGTTTAATTTTTTACTGAAGTGAAGATTGCTAAATTTTGATTTATAGTATAAACTATTGTTGAAACGACATATATGTCGCCTTGGCATCAAACCCCCAAACGACGTATATGTCGCTTTGGCATCAACACTAGAGCGACATATGTGTCGCTTTGGCATTAAGAGAGAAAAGTATGTGGAGAAAACCATCTCAGGAAATTACTTTTATTTACTATATTATACCGGTTCAAAGTGATTGCAATTATATTAAGTGTGTCTGTATCTCGCTTATAAATCTAAGATCATGTCTTTTATTTGTACCATTCAGGACTTTATAAAAAAAAATATATATTCTAGCAACTTCACCACCATTTATGCTTTCCCAAGTCTATTTGGTCCACAACCTGCCATAAAGGAATAACCTTCGTCGGTACGAACTTTCAGGAAGCCAAAAAAAAAAACCCCACTAATGAACCTCAAAACAAGTTCTGATATATCCTATAATTGATGACTAATATATAGAGAATAATACATGGCAAAATCCGTATCATATGTCGTATCATCCCAAGACATCAATATCAGCCCAATTATACACTTTATCATATATTTCAACAGAAGAGTATTATATTATATGAACTGTTTTCTGATCCATAGCACTGGGTTACCTTCAGTTCTACTTTTGTCTTGTTTCAAAGGCCTTAAAAGAACTGCCAAATTACTTATAATTCGAAGCACCTGGGTTACCTTACAATTTGAGTGCTGTTGTTTTAAAAATATTTTGTTTATTATTGTATTAATTTGTGTGTTTTGTATTTTTCATAGTTGCATTTAGTGTGCCAAAAAATATGAAAACTTGACGTTCGTGACGTCACATACAATATGAAAACTCGACGTTCGTGACGTCACATACCAAACAATGACGTCATTCAAAAAATTTACCTATTTTGAGGAAAATTTTTCTTAAGCAAAAAAAAAACCAAAACTGACTTTATGTAAAAAAAAAAAAATAGGGGTGTGATAAAGGGTATGCGATAAAGGGTAGGGGTGTGATAAAGGGTATGCGATAAAGGGTGCGCATCAAAGTTGCGCGATATGGAATAAACAACAGGCTATTTATCACATATGCAAAACTACTATATTTACTACTAAACATATGATAAATAATAATACACTGTAGCACTGACTGATACCCTGACTATTTGATGCTACATGAAATCAAATGTACTTAACTATAGAGTAACCTCCTACTTCCGTATCAAATAGTATCACAATTCTTTCCCGGAAAATGCACCCCAGATAGCAATACTTTGTTGGGCCAACATTGGTGATTGGTTGGCACAGTTGGTAAATGGTTGGCGTTGGCAGCACAACAAGAAACCGACGTTGGCCCAACAAAACTCAGCCAACAGTTATTTTGACACTGTAAGATTTGAAATATTCAAATTTTAAATATAAGTTTATTATTTATTAAATGTTTAACTAACATATTCATTTATTCTTGTAAGAATAAGAAACACAGTTTTTACTATTTATTTATGAAAGCGCTAATGTAACGTTGCGCTCTTTTGAACAACACATTTTCCCGTTTCTGTTTTATGACGTTACGCCTTTGACGTGCGCTTCGTCGTCTAGACTTTATTTTGATAACATACGGATGCACACTATTTTATTAGACAGATCAAAGTTGGTAAGAAACTTTTTATGTATACTATCTTTTTATTATATCAAAACTTATTTAAAGAGAGAAAACATTGTGTACTATTTATTAGAAATATGCGTAACTTTTAATTATTATTTTAAACGTAATTTAACTTACGAGAGAAATTATGATACATGAATGAAATGGTTTTATTGTTTGTTTAGTTTAATATGAATACTTAAACATGTACATCTTATTATAATTTATGTATTTTATTTATGTGAAATTATTCTTTATTTGTAGAGAATCGATTATTAGCGACCATATGATTTTTATAAAAGAATAAAAGATAGATACATGGTGCAACTTAACTCGCATACTCATTTCTTCGCCCTAAGTTAAACTTTATGTGATTCGTACAATTCTCAACTCTGGAGAGGAGGAAATTCTAAAATTGTGCCGAATTTTGACTATTTGTTAAAAAGAAAATGGCTACCGATAGACGGAAAGAAGACTGTCTGGACTTCAGTGATGTAAAACGGACTCGTAGTACGAATTTAGCGCAGCTTACTAAATTGTACAAAGAATTGGAGAAGAATTTAATTTCATATGAGAACGTGGAACATGCAAAACAATTATATTCAAAGTTATGTGAAAGGTTTGAACAATTTAAGTTAGCACACTTACAGTGTTTAGATTTGTGTACACAATCAGAAGTTATAGAAAATTTGGAAGTGAACTATGAACGTTGTCATGAGAACTTTGTAGAATTCCGGGATAGATTTTCTCAGTATATCGCGAGTGAAAAATCGCATGAAGAGGAAATACCCGAAGAAAGTGATACAGTTTCAATTGATAGCAGTTTGAGTTCACGATCTTCAGTTTCATCACAATCTAGATTTCGCAGTGCCAAAGCTAAGCGGCTAATCGCAGAACTTAAACTCAGGAAATTATCAGAACAGCATGAACTAGAGCGTGCACAAATAGAAATTAAATTTAGACAACAGGTATTTAATCCACTATCCGAGATGGAAGAGGCCAATATCGAAGAATCAGTGTGGCAAGAAGCAGTGGAAGAAGACACAGATAATACCAGTGGAATCGTGAACATTCGGAACATTTCGCAAACAGTCTCGCAAACATTACAGAGCTCTGTTCCTGCGAGTGAAAAGTGTATTAATATGAACTCTCTTTCCGGACAAACTGCAGCAACTGATAAACCAAAGATGAACATTAATAACAGTACACAGGGAATCAGTGCTCAGTCTGGATTTTCGGATGTAAGTGTTTCCAGCATAGATTCAGCTTTTCAACGCCTAGCATCTACACTTCACGAAGGGTTTAATTTGCCAAAACCAGAATTATTAACTTTTAATGGAACTCCGTTAGACTATAGTAAGTTTATAAGGAACTTTGAGACAAACATTGAAGGTAGAATAAGTGATAATAGTTTGAGACTGAGTTATTTAATTCAGTACTGTAGAGGTGAAGCCAAGTGTTGTATAGAAGATTGTGTATTATTAGATTCTGATGAGGGTTACAAACGTGCTAGGGCAATATTGTACTCCCGATACGGTAGGCCACATGTAATTGCTAGATCATTTATTGAAAAATTAGTGTACGGCGCTCAGATTAAAGCGTCAGATATTGAAGGTTTATCTAAATTGGCATTAGAAATGCAAAAATGTGAAATCACATTGTCTCAGTTAGGTTTTAATTCAGATATTGATAATTCTGAAAATTTAAGGTGTATTGTTAAACGCTTTCCAATGCATATGAGAACAAGATGGGTCGATATTGCTCATTCAATTAGCGAGTCTGGTAGAGAACCTCGTTTTTCTGACTTAGCTAAATTTGTAGACGAAAAATCACGCATTGCTAGTTCTATGTATGGGTACGATCTTTGTAGAGAAAACAATCAGAACAAGACTGATAAAAGGGTTTTTACAAGTAACCATCATAATAATGATACAGTTAATAGTAAGGTTACTACGTTAAGTACTCAAAGTTTAAATAACACAGCTAAATATGAGCACAAATGTAAATGTTGTACAGGTACTTGTGTAGATTTGACAGCTTGTAGCAAATTCAAGTCAATGAGTTTAGATGATAGGTATAAATTAGTACGCATGTTAAAATTGTGTTATAATTGTTTAAAAGGGAAGCATTTTGCTAACAATTGTAGAAAATCAAAAGCATGCACTGTATCTGACTGTAATGTTAAGCATAATATTTTATTGCATAGTTGGTCTCAGCCCGGTTTTGATCATGCAGCTACTCAGCCGTCAGTAAATTGCGCAGCTACTAAAGGTTCTATGATTAAGAACTGTTTAGGAATTGTTCCTGTCCTCGTTAAGGGTCAGAACGGTAACTCTTGCAAAACATTTGCCTTGCTAGATGACGGAGCAGATAAAACTTTATGTGATGAACGATTACTTCAGAAATTAAATATAGTCAGCAAGCCGGTCACTTTCGAGATGTCTACTGTTAACTCTTCTGGTTGTACAATTCACGGTCAAGAAGTTGACTTACAAGTAAAAGCTATTGACGGAAATGATGAGGTGTCGTTAAAAAAGGTCTGGTCAGTAAAGAAGCTTCCAATTTCAGCTCGATCTGCCGCAGAAAATGTAGATATAAGAAAATTGCCGTATTTAGCCGATATACAGATACCCTCTACTGATTTAACCGAGGTCATGTTGTTAATAGGTACAGATTCACCTAACGCTCACATTCCGCTAGAAGTAAGGTCCGGTAACGAAAACCAACCATATGCAATTCGCTCACGCCTCGGATGGGCTATTCGTGGTCCTATTGAAGATATGCATGCGTCAAATGTTATAAATGATGATAGAGCACGAGAAGACAAGAATTGCTTGTCTACAAATGATACAGAGGCTATGAAAATGACGGAGTCAGTCTTATATCACCCAGCAAGACGGATGCCAAGCCCAACTCATCGTTCATCCAAGTCCATGTCCAACAGAAGGAGCAGGAGCAGGTCAGCATTCGCCTCCCCGGGAAAGGCAGCAAAACGTGCTCGTTCCAAGAACCCAAGAAGGGGAAAGAAAAGGGCAAGGTCTCCATCCAAAAAAGCAAGAAAGGAGGAAACAAAAGGAGGTCCAGGGGAAAGAAAGCCGCAGCAAAGAAGCAAATGGCAGAGGGAACAACAAGATATTGAAATAGACGATATTGTTTTAGTTGCTGATGATATACAGAGAGGATAACGGGTAGAATATAGTCGAGATCACAAGGAGCCGTCATGGTCATATCCGTAGCTGCGTGGTCAAAACTAGTCAGTCACAAATTTTAAGACCTATAAATAAACTATGCGTACTCGAGTGTTCTAAATAGAACTGTTTTTTTTTATTGGTGACAAAATTGTATTATATTTTTCTAACTGTATTAAGAAATTATTTGGTAATTTCATTGTGGGGAGTGTAAGATTTGAAATATTCAAATTTTAAATATAAGTTTATTATTTATTAAATGTTTAACTAACATATTCATTTATTCTTGTAAGAATAAGAAACACAGTTTTTACTATTTATTTATGAAAGCGCTAATGTAACGTTGCGCTCTTTTGAACAACACATTTTCCCGTTTCTGTTTTATGACGTTACGCCTTTGACGTGCGCTTCGTCGTCTAGACTTTATTTTGATAACATACGGATGCACACTATTTTATTAGACAGATCAAAGTTGGTAAGAAACTTTTTATGTATACTATCTTTTTATTATATCAAAACTTATTTAAAGAGAGAAAACATTGTGTACTATTTATTAGAAATATGCGTAACTTTTAATTATTATTTTAAACGTAATTTAACTTACGAGAGAAATTATGATACATGAATGAAATGGTTTTATTGTTTGTTTAGTTTAATATGAATACTTAAACATGTACATCTTATTATAATTTATGTATTTTATTTATGTGAAATTATTCTTTATTTGTAGAGAATCGATTATTAGCGACCATATGATTTTTATAAAAGAATAAAAGATAGATACATGGTGCAACTTAACTCGCATACTCATTTCTTCGCCCTAAGTTAAACTTTATGTGATTCGTACAGACACTATTGGCCCCTTGTTGGCCCAACAAAACTCAGCCAACAGTTATTTTGACACTATTGGCCCCTTGTTGGCCCAACGACTTTCCACCAACTGTCATTTTGGTGTTATTGGCCCAATGTTGGCCCAACATTTTCTTACCAACTGTTATTTAAGTAGCTTGCCCAACGATATTTGACTTACGTTATCCATTGGTTCAGTGTAAGATCTTCTGACTGAAACTACTGAACCAATTTTAATCGAACTTTATTTGAATGATTCTAGGTTATCGTAGCGAATATAGATTGTGTTTAAAGGGCATTGAGGACTTAATTAAAGAATCAAATAATAAAGTCTTACCAAATAGGACTATTTTAAACCGTCTGTGCCAAGAGCTTGAAAATTCTTAGTATTTTGAATAATTTAAAAGTTTTTAAAACAGTATTTTATATAAAAAAAAACCATTTCATTGATATTTCATGACAATATTGAAATATGAGCCAATATTGTGCCAACAATATGCCAACGTATTAAGTTCTTATCTCCCCGTATTATACCACAGATTTTTTGATTTTTTTTTTTAGATATTATTTCAAAGTGCGAACCAATAAATGTGCTCTTCATTCTCTTTATCCAATATTTTCAAATCTGTGTAGTCATTTAAATGTATTTAACTTAATGATTGAATAATTTTATGCACAAACAAAAAATACTTAAAACCAGCCCATAAAAACAAATAAAATTTGAATATAGTTTCTTTTTTTTTCATTTAGGCATCATACTTCATCTGCTCATTTGACACGAGTGAAAACATACACTCTCCAAATGACAGTTGAGAATGTACTGCTTACTTACTTATTTAAATAAAGATATTCACCATTGGCGAATATTTAAATTTTGATGAGTGGGGGCCCACTGGCTGCCTACGAGGTTGCCCGAATTCGTCACGCTTCAGTCATTCCCTATATAAGCACACAAATTTGTTTTCCAAAAGGGGGGTCCCCTAGGGCCCCTCCCCCCTGAATCCGCCTCTGTTCACACTTAAAACAAAACATAAAATGCATTGATAAATACGATTGACAGACTGAAGCATTCCTTGGCATATTGTTGAACGACCAACATTGGCCCAACATAGACTACGTTGGTAGACTGTTGGCAAACAGTTAACATTGTTGGCAGATTGTTGGCAAATAGTTAACTTTGTTGGCATACTGATGATGGGCCAACAAAGACCCAACATGTTGGGCCAACGTAGGGCCGATGAGCAAAATGACGTTGGCCCAACATAGTCTTCCAACGTTGGCCCAACAATGTTGCCAACAGAATGCCAACATTGGCCCAACACATGTGTGTTATCTGGGACATTATTATAATTTGTTTGTGTGAAAAATAAAAATCGATATACAAATATAGCCTTGAATATGTACGTTGTGTAATATTATGGTTTTAAAAAATTCTATAAAATGAAAATGTCATGCAAACATGTAGATAAAAGTTGCCGTGATCTAAACAAGACTAAATGCAGTTTCGATATCTTGCGAGGATTTATAAGTATTTACTTATTTGATATTATCACTACGAAATTATTATTTTTTTGTTACAGAACAGACAATCATATATCCATCAGCAGAAATTAATACAATTACTTGTACAATACCTACAGTGATAAAAGTTGAGAAAGCAGATATTGTTGGTGAGAATAGTGCCTGTTCCAACGAATGTGTTTTAAGTCAAAGCGACTTTGAAACGATAAAAGTAAAGTGTAATGATTTTCACAACTGCAGCATCGATGTTCCCAACAATACTTCCTGTTTGAGAGAAAATCGCTTTTTTAGTCTGTCTTATTCATGTTTAGGTAATGTATTTTCATCTTTTCTTTTTGATTAACATTAACACTGTCTAACTTAAAAACAAACGGGAATACACCACATTCATACATTATATTCTAACCAATTGACCTTTTATATGAAAATGTTCATAATTTCGTATGGACATTTTAAATGTACGACTCACCACGAAGGCTTTGAAAACAGCGCGTTTTTGGTAATCGAATATGAGGCTATTCAACATTTCTCTTGAAAACAGTGCTTTCCAATAATAAAAATCTGTTCAAATTACTTTAACCGAATAACATAAATAGCAAAATGTTATTAATATCATTCATACAGTTTTGAAGTTTCTCAAAACATTTCAGACAGTCGTCCGTAAAGCCTCGGTCACACCTTAACGGATAGCTCGAACGGATGCCTTAAGCCTCGGTCACACCTTAACGGATAGCTCGAACGGATGCCTAACAGATAATTTGTTTTAAATCCGTTCATATCTGTTAGACACCCGTTCTTATCCGTTAGACGTCCGTCCATATCCGTTGCATGTCCGTAAAGTGAACGTTTTATCCGTTGACATCTGTTCTATCATGTGGAAAATTTTGAGCATGTTCAAAACTTTGAACGGACGTATAACGGATAAAACGGATGATGAACGGATTTAAAACGAATAAATACCAATTGAAAATTTCGCGTCAGAAATTACAATTAGATTTCAAAAGGTTCATGAATTCTTAGAGTAAAGGCACGTCTTCACAATCTAGCAGCTCTTATTCAGGCCAGACACTGCCCTTTGGCGGCGTTTTGAAGAACAAACCAAAACCAGTTACACAGAATATTTTGAATATTAATGCGATATACATATATTATTATTGTCGCCTTTAATTTTTCCGTATATCTTGTTCATCCGTTTTATCCGGTACGCTTACGTTAGGTGTCCGTTTTATGCGGTACTCGTCCGTTGAGTGTACGTTGGACATCTGTTCTGTCCGGTACGTTTCCGTTTATCGTACATTGCATATCCGTTGCATATCCGTTATGCATTCGTTAAGCGTAAGTTTTATTTGGTCAGTACATCAACGGACTCCCAACGGATAACAATTTTTTCAACGGACAACTTTTATTTTCATCCGTTAGGCGTCCGTTTGTGTTATCCGGTAAGGTGTGACCGAGGCTTAACGGATATAACTGTTTTTCAATCCGATCATGTCCGTTAGACGTCCGTTCTTATCCGTTAGACATCCGTCCATATCCGTTGCATGTCCGTTAAGCGTACGTTTTATCCGTCGACGTCCGTTCTGTCCGGTGGAAAATTTTGAGCATGTTCAAAACTTTGAACGGACGTCCAACGTATGAAATGTCCGCTGAACGTCCGGTAGGCGTCCGTTTTGTACGTACTCGTCCGTTTCGTTTCCGTTTTGTATCCGTTACGTGTTCGTTATACATCCGTTTGAGGTCTGGCAGATAAATTCACCAACGGACTTCTAACGGACGTCTACCGGATAAAACGGATGTTGAACGATTGTGAAACGGACTTCTACCGGACGTATAACTGACAAAACGGATGATGAACTGATCTGAAACGGATAAATGTCAATTGAAAATTTCGCGTCATAAATGTCAATTAGATTTCTTATTGTTCATGAATTATCATTACTCATAATCGATCTTAGAGTAAGGGCACGTCTTTACAATCAACCAGCTCTTATTCAGGCCGGGACTGCCCTTTGGCGGCATTTAAAAGAACAAACCAAAACCAGTGACACAAAAACAGTTTGAATATAATGCGATTTACATGTATTATTAATTTCGCCTTTAATTTTTCCGTATATT
The DNA here is from genome assembly GCF_963676685.1 of Mytilus edulis. NCBI lineage: Eukaryota > Metazoa > Mollusca > Bivalvia > Mytilida > Mytilidae > Mytilus > Mytilus edulis. The sequence goes on from NC_092352.1 coordinate 59,582,780, forward strand.
TTGTTCATCCGTTGTATACGGTACGCTTCCGTTAGGTGTCCGTTTTAAGCGGTCCTCGTCCGTTGGATGTACGTTCGACATCCATTCTGTCCGGAATGTTTCCGTTTCTCGTAGGTTGCATATCAGTTTCATGTCCGTTATGCATTCGTTAAGCGTCCGTTTTAATTGGTCAGTACTTTAACGGACTCTCAACGGATAACAATTTTGTCAACAGACAACTTTTATTTTCATCCGTTAGGCGTCCGTTGTTAGCGGTCACATTTGCAACTGAAATACTCGTACCTACAAAAAGAAAATTCTCAATATAGTGTGTAATATTTGTGACGAAAACTTACAATTAATAAAGAACAATATATTGTCTAAACCATATTTTCGGAATAAAACTGTCGAGCTTTTGATATAAACAATAATGAGTTTACTAAATGTTATTGATTAATCATTCTTAGGGATGTTTTAGCTCATCGCTTTAGCTTAAGCCATCACTTAAGCGTTCGTCGTGGTGGTGTCGTCGCCGTTGCCCTTCGTCGTCGGAAGCTATATTCAAGAATATTTTTTTTAAATAATGGGCCTAATACTCATGAACTATAACTGAATGTGCCTTAAGATATCTAGTTCATAAACGGTATCTGTAATTTTATTTCATCAACAAACATGGCCAATATGGCTCAAAATAGAACATAAGGGTCAAATGCAGTTTTTGGCTTATATCTCAAAATCTAAGGCATTTTAAAATAGTAAATCTGACATGAGGTAAACATTTTCAATAGGTCAAAATAATGTATCAGCCCTGACATTTTCAGTCGAACCGAACAATCCATTGATTGCAATTGGTTGCTGCCACTGAATTGGCAATTTTAAGGAAATTTTACAGTTTTGGTTATTATATAATAATCTAAAATATTATTTTATATAGTCTAAGAGATGAACTATAAACAGCACTAATGTTCAGCAAAGTGCGACCTACAAAATTTGTCAATTACTCCCTAAAGGAGTTATTGCCCTTTACATACAATGTTACAAAATGTATCATCATTTTACATGTAGCTAACATTTCAAAATAGTTTCCTCTGAATCTGCTGATCTGCTGATTCTAATACTTATTAATTTCATTTGATTGTTCCTTAGGGTATCTGGTTTATAGTTTTATTTGAAATTTTGATCCATTAACAAATAAGGCCGCCATGGCTAAAAATAGCACATGTATACATACGGTTCAAATTCAGCTTTTATCTTTTATCTCAAAAATTAATATATGTGGTGTTAGTGGTCGGTTCGTTATTCGATATTCGATATGCAATATCCAACTGGCTGCTAGCAAATGGTTCGATATTCAAATCTAGTTGAAAATCATAATAGGTATAATATCTGATTAAATTAGAAGCATGATTTTCACAGTTGAAAGAAGTGAAAAGATACGTAGGCAATCGTTTAATGACTCCTTTAAGTTGTCTTAAACTCTCGTTGTCCTCGAATATAAACACTTATCAATGCTTATGTAAGTTGCATATTTGTCTTTATATAATATAGAATTTTATCAATAAAACGACATAAAAATTTTAATTTTATAATTATCTAATATTTAATAAAACAAACACGAAAACCGATTACTGTAGAAACATTTAGAAAAATAAATATGGAATGCAAAAAAAAAAAAAAAATATTTAGTGAAAATCTACCTGAGACCGCTGAAATGACATTGAGACCCCTGTTCTTTCGATGTCCATTACATTCGACGAAATCATACACTCTGTCTATTTAAAGATTGTATCAAAGGATTTCCCAGAATTATGTCATCTTCGATATCTACGGAGGACTTAGATGGTCATTTTTTAGCAAAAAATTGTCAAAATTTCAAGACAAAGGGCACAGGTCAATGGTGAGAGATTTTTCAATCTGCCTTAACAGAATGTTACATGTAGTTAATAGGTAGATACAAATGTGACTGAAATTATTTTGGTAAACTTCCTGTCTTCTATGTTATCGGAGTGTCCAAATTGCCTGTTGGATATTCAAAATATATAGTGAAACATATACAAAATATGTAAACGACAAGTTGCGAAACAAAATTAACACACAAGAAACATGGCGGCAGGACAAAAATAATCAGAATAAATTGAATAGGTCTTGACACAGAAAAGTGGACGGACCTAATGATAAAAATAACATTTGTTCAGAGAACAATTGCATGCCTTTCCACCATTAACCAAGTATTTTGATATGAAATATTAAATCGAATTAAAAATCTCATTTCCAAAAAAAACTATCTACTTTCGGTTTAAACCAGGTCAGGTCCGTTTCATTTTACAAGGTAATACTGTTTGCAACTGAATGTACAAAGTCCGATAGCCTTATAATTAATAAATATCTAGTCAAAGCAAAGGTAAAAATCTAGCACGTCAAATTTACCTATGACCTTAACCTCAATTTGATGGTAATAAAACAAATACATCACATCAAAGACCTTAGATCTTCATTATATATGGTTTATGAGTTATGTTACTTTACGCATAATTTTAAATTTAAGAGGGGCTCAAACTCCCATTTAATGTTTACGCATCCATTCAACCAAAATGTATGAGTTACGTAATGTCGCAACATTAAATTTAGTTAAAATTATTTGAGGAAATCTTATTCGGTTGCTGAAAATAATAGAAAATGTATACTTTTCCATTAAAAAAAAATCTGAAAAGAAGTGAAAATAGGCCGAAAGCAAAATTTAAATGTGACCTTGACCTTGGCCTTATTTTCTTTTGTTTATCCCCAAGAACCTCAAATCCCAAGACCGTAGGTTTTTATCACTTACGGTTTACCAATTTGACACGCAAATCACTTATTTTAAATGTATAAAGGGAAATAACTCTCATATGGAGTCTCTGCATAGATATAACAATCAATTTGATAAAATAAATTGGCGTAATCTTTTAAAGGTCCAAAGGAGTAGTGTGCACAAGGAAAACAGGGAGATAAATCTTAAATTGAATAATTTCGGGGACAATAACTCCTACAAGACGGAAGACCAATTTGAAATGTGTCTTATCTAAATCACAATTATAAGGCAAATATTTTGCACAAGTTCTTTAGAATTGACAAAGGAGATTATAAAACAAGGAAAAGTCAAATTTGAAATATGACCTTGATCTTTGACTTTGACCCCAATTTCATTGAAATGAGCCAAGAACCTCAAATCAATATACCTTAGGTCTCTATCACTTACTTTTCATGCTATGCATTTATATATCCCTGAAGATAAATACAAAAAGGCAAATTAACTCTCATATGAAGTTTTTCTATCGCTTCAGTCAAACTTGAATAAAACATCCTGAGGATATAACGAGAAATTTGGTAAAACAATGTGTGTCCTTTTTTAACGGCTACGGCTGAGATGCATTCACACGGAAAACAGTTTGGGAGATAACTCGTACAAAGAAAAGAATTCGTTTACACAGGGTCAACTGCAAAGGTGCATATTCTGTTCGATATCATATACCATATATCTAAGCGACATCTTCCGAAAGAAAATTCATACGCAAAACATGAAAGTAGCGGAAGAAAAAGAAAAGAAGAAAATCAAAGGGTCTTTCCACAGAAAAGTGGAAAGACTTATAATCAGAACATAAGTAAAGGGTCTTTCCACGGAAAAGTGGAAAGATCCAATAATCAGAAATCAGAAGAAAACCAATAGGTATTTCCACAGAAAAGAGGAAAGGCATAATAATGATAATACTGGCAATCAGAACAAAATCAATAGGCCTTTCCACACACAGAAAAGTGGAAAGACATAATAAAATCACTCAGTATATTTCACACACGAAATCAAGAAGAAATAAAAAAGACACATTTCCCGTTTACATTTTTCTTGATTTTCATTTGTTTTGTCAAGATGTACCCATTGGTAACAATTATTGAAACATTCTGCCCAAGAGGCCAGCTCGTTACTATCCGTCAATTTACTGTTTTGTTTCTATTGTATGATGTTGTAGTCAAATAATGATGTTTTGTTTATTTGTTTCTTGAGATGTTGGTTGTCATTTTCAGTTAGAGTTTATAATCCTGGTAACTATTGTTAGGGTTGCATTTGACCCCTCAACTATGTCAGAATATATATGCGTCTGGCGAAAATATAAATTTTAATCCTGGTATCTATGATAATTTTTTTTAGAGCCTCAACTATGCTGGGATTACATCAGAGAAATGCATCTTGTTTTCATTGTTTATAACTGAAATATATCAATTTTAATTTTTTGGAGGATCGCCGAAGGCAACATTGATGATCATGTGTTTTTTGAATTATTTTCATTTACGTTTACTTATCTGCAGCACCAACGAACATGGCATGTAATTTTGAGTCATCGCTTTGCAACTGGATGCAGTCTTCAGAAAATGATGGTGCTATTTGGGAGAGGAATTCTCCAAGTGGCACAACACTGCCAAATAAAGATCACACAACTAATTCGAGTAAGTAATTATATTGCCACTATTGGTATTGCTAATTTCTATTTTATTTTTAAATCAATATCATAATTCAAAATGTTGTGGATTTGTATTATGTCAGCACGACAACCTTCTATCATCGAATGCAGTTACTTTAATCGACTTCGTATGTTTCTGAATTAACAGATTATTGTGTTTTATGTAACTGATGGCATTTTTTATTACGAATACGTGTGCATAGACCTATTGAACATCTAATATGTTATCCAAATCTAAAGGACATTTCCAGCTATTACATTGTCGTTTTTCGTATTCTAATTCGCCGATGTATTTACGGTATTAAATCATGAATGATTTTATTTTATCCTAACATTCCCAATGCACTAGTGCAGTGGAAATATCTAGATTGAAAATAAATTTTTCAAATATGGTAGGCAAGATAGTGTTTACCTTTTCTAGTAGATGAAATAAATACACAAACATGACTTAGTATAGAATAAATGCTAACTGTGAATAAATATATAACAACAAAAGCAGTGTATGTAAAGTGCGGATCCTAAAATATCATTTTCACTGTATATGCCAGAAATTTTTGATGTAGAATGATAAATAAACAGACGACTCTTTTTTTTATTTTTGAAGAAAATGAAGAAAATTAGTTAAAAAGTATATGTTAAGAAACACATAATACTAATAAAACAAAGTAAGAGATGCGAACGGGTTTTTTTCGCGCCTAAATCCAAATAGCTGTGAAATATATACCAAAATAGGTGAATATTTAGGACATTTCACGAACAGATCGTGCAGGTGTTTTATAACTAACAGGTGAGATGTTGTTGCAGAAAAAAATATTCATTTCAACACAATTATTAAAGTTGTATAACGTAGAATAGGTTTTGTCATTCAGTTTCTTCATATTGAACTGAATTCCAATATGATGCTTTCTTTATGCGAGTCATGTTTACTGTCGAATAATGATACTATTCTTTCATTTTCACTGTAGAGCGATTCATTAGTATTGTATATGCGGCGCATTTTTACTGCATGATATATTTATTTTTTTTTATCTATTACAGCGTATTTTTTAAGCATGTAAAGCAAGACTTTAGTTAGTGTGATTGCTTTGGTTTTTTTTGTACAATCATTATGATAACACCCAATTTAATTCAAATATAATAATTATATAAATACAGGTTAAACTATGCCGATACATATTGTTTAAAGATGTCAATCTTATTTACAAAGTTTGTATAAACAATCATATAAACCAAAGTCCACCAAAGTTTTGCTTTACATGCATTAGGAAATTAGCTGTAAAGCCTTAATTTAGCCGACTTGCTCAAACAATAGATAAAGTTAGAGACGGATTTCATAAAATTTAACTAAAGGAGGAAAGTTTGGTTTTAAAACACTCTAAATAAATTCAATAGATATAACATTTATTTCAAATGTATTCCATTTTTAAAATTTCTTATGAATCGTATAGGGATCTTTATCCTTGTTTTTTTTTATCCATTTCCATATCCTTGTTTTTTTATCCATTTCCATGACACTTCACCACTAAATACGTACATCTTGATAAAGATTGAATCGTTGGTTTTACCGTTTAAAAGGTTTTACACTGGGGCCCTTTATAACTTGCTGTTCGGTGTGAGCTAAGACTCCATGTTGAAGACCGTATTTTGACGTATAAAGGTATACTTTTATAAATTGTGACTCGTTTTGAGAGTTGTCTCATTGTCACATATGACATCTTATCTATCTGTGGCTCAACCCGAAACGAGACGGGATAAAAAGGGATAAAAAAACACACTTTTTTAATATATTTATAATGGGCTTAATATGAGTCAGAAAAGAGTAGAATAGTGGGTCGCGTTGGGGTATAAGCGTGACGCGGAATTGCCGATTTTTTTGTAAGCGTGACACGTGATAGTCAAATGATTGTGTCGTGAAAACGAGAAATAAAGTATAGCGGGACACGGTAAATTTAAAAAAAATGAGAACTGCATAGTATAAGCGGGATACGGGAATCTGATAAAGCAGTAAGCGGGATCAGGGATCAGCCCCCCCCCCCCCCCCATGAGACTCCAGAATAAGATTTTTTTTTTATCTTCATCCTATTGTTACAGTCATGCCTTCAATAACAAATGTATCCCATGCATGCATTTTTATAGACAAAAGACCTTATGGATATTTGGGGTTCTTTGACATGCTGAATCTAACCTTGTATCCAGTTTGGGGATTTTTACCAAGTTACCGAAATAGCCCACATAGAGGTCCAAAGGGTTTAAGATCATCAAACATGAATTGTAGCATGCATGTTGTGTACAATTACCCAAATGTGCATAATTGTTTGACCTCTGTGGTAGTATCCACTCGCGGATCTAGAAATTTTTATAAGTAGGGGTCAAATGACTACCTAAGAGGGGGCCAATCTAATTAAAAACCGATCCCTCATCGCTCCCGTTTTCTGATATGTCGCGTAGGAGATCTAACGAAACCGGCTTTGAGGTCACATGTGAGTGAACTAAAAGTTATAAATTTATAATGATATGCAAATGAGTTGATGACCTATTAGTAAGCCAATCAAAAAAGTTTATGAATTATTTTGACTGACGATTTCGTCGTAAATAAAATGAGTTACATCCCTTTACCTTACGTTAAACTTTCAAGATCGTGGAAGACTCAATTTCATTGGTCGAAAAAGACACACCTACGAGGTCACTCACATGTGACCTCAAAGCGGGTTTCGTTAGATCTCCCACGCGACATATCAGAAACAGGAGCGATGAGAGATCGGTTTTTAATTAGATTGAGAGGGGGCCCGCTCCAGTGATTCCATATAAAAGTAACCAAATGTTTTCCCAAAAAGGGGGCAACCCCCTGTCCTCCTAAATCCTCCTCTGGTATCGAGCTGTTCATTACGGATAATTCTTTTTGTATCAAGGGTGCTCTACTTCACGTATCAATGCAAACAAAAAAGTTCGCCCACACCTTACATTTCATGTTTTAATGACTGTGGATAATTTATGTCACATACCGTTTCAGTTAAAATCATGCAAGCAACAATCGAGTCAAGAACATTTGTTCTACCAAAACTGTCTTTTTCAGAATATGGAAATTGAAGCAGTTGAGGGTACAACTGGGGAAATTAATCTTTTATAAGCTTTTCTGTCACCATTGCGTTTCAAGATGCATATTTCTCTGTTCGCAAGTGTATTTATTGCGTTGAAGATAACGTCCTCAAATGTACTCGTCTCTATTTTACACTTACTTTTGCACTTAAACTCCGCAATATCAATCTTTGACTTCACAAAAATACAGAAATATCTTTTAATTTTTTTTTAAATCAAGGAAAAACGTAATTTGAAAAATACAATATGACATTTTGAGAAGCGTTTTTGTTACAAGTTTGAAAAGCTATATATTTGATAAAGAATGAATGAGGAGTTTGTATTTCAATTTGAAAATACATTTATCATAAATTCTAAAGTCATCAACTAAGTTTTTTCATTTGTTTCAATTGCATTTATCACATAATTCTACAATAAAAATTCCTCGCATCTTCGAAAATTCCACATCAGAAATGACTGCACTAACAGTGATAATTCATCGCATCTTTAGTTAAAATGGATCGCTTTCAAAAATCGATATGCTATATTATGTTGCTTTTATAACACTTATTTGAACTGTAATGCTATGTTTGTACATAATAAAGACATATCACAATGAAAATATGTAAAAACTTTCCTTCAAATCAATTAATTTGGTATTTTCAAAACGTAAACAAATACAGTTTTCCCATGATCCTTTATTCTACAATAGACATACCCGCATATGACAGTGAAAATGAACTAGCTGGATTCGCACTTTATATACACTGAAAAGTTGATACAATAAATCTAGCAGACTAAATAGTCATGAATTTCATTATCCGTTACTGGTTGATAATAAGACAAAGACATGCAAACAATTATAAAGCAAAACATACTAATACTCATATCCATGGGCATTGACCTCATTTTGTTTAACACTCAAAAGAACGTTGTATAAGCAAAAACTTACAAGAGAAATTACAGACACAAAAAAACACAATTAGTAACGAAGTCTTGAAACTTACGCCTTATCTTAAATCTGAAAGTAATATATCATTACAACATTAGATACAGCTGAACTTTAAAACACTCGCCTGTCGATTATTTAATGATATTGAGCTTGAGCTTCACAATAATGTATCAGATTTTCAGTTTAAAATGGATGAAATAACAATGACAGGATATGAATGTTTATGAAATGTGTTCCGCAACCCAGGCATTTATTGTCTTATTCTTATTTGATACTATCCTTCATGACATTTAGATTTAATACGCTGTAATTTTGTATTTACTTTCGCCTTCCAACTGTTTATTTTGGTTTGTCTTACATTCATGTAGATACAACACGCGTATGGTGTTAAAAATTTATAAGCCTAAAATGTTTGATGAATTTTTCCATTCTTTTCGTTAGAAGATATAATAGACCATTTGGTCAAGTCAAAGTTAATCAACCTCCCCTTTTGAATATACCTTGGATTTCGTCAATACATTTTTTTCTTCATTTACTTGTCAGTTGTACATGTATGGTTACCAATAAGAGAACTATCCATCTCAGACAACATAGTGTTAATTAAAGCATCCATGATTCACCCTACCACTTTCAACACCGAGCAAGACTCATACCATATAGTTATTTATAAAAGCCCGCTTTACAATTTAAACGGAGAAAAAAAGCAACACCTGTGATTTGTGATAAAACAACAAACGAAAAAAACATATGACATACAACAACCTGCGATGAAAGTGTTTTTGATGTAGTTAACATTCAGGGGAAAGGGTACGGGATTGTACAAGTTGAACATATCCGTATTTTATCTTTGAAAATGATAATTTATAATGGTCAACCAACTTGTGATGGCGCCTGTAAAATTTACGAAGGAGTTATTTCAACTTTACAACTTGAAATTGTTTGTCTTACCGGTAAAGCTTACTTGTGACCAGCAAACCTCTATCAGTTACATCGCGCTGGAGAAAACAAGCCCTGCAATATCGTATAAACTGAGAGATACATGTATATACTCCCTATACAGGTGCTTCTGAAATGTTATTACATAGAAATGTGAAGTTGGCAATTGGGAAGGTGAAATCTTATCTTTTGTCGTAAATATTTTGTTCAACCGACCCACATTAGCAGTGTCTATATATAATGAAAGACATGATACAGACTTAACTGTATCTGATGTGTTGTTTCCTGTATCCCAAGTTCGATGAGATAGATGAGTTCATCATAGTCAATACTTTTAGAAAACATCATCTATATACCGGAAAATGAAGTTAAAGGATACTTCTAACTTTTCTTCCTTCTTCCTAAGGAGTTTCTGTATAGTCGGCCTTACATGAATACAGGAGATTTAAGTCATGAAATGTTCATGACATTTATACGAGTATTTCTTTCTCGTATTCGTTTTTTTTTTAAATGTGTCGCTGAAAAATGTACATCATGTAGATACATTCGATTGGGAAGCACACTTCCAATGTTCCTAACAACGGCATTGGCATTTTTTATAGTTGGTACATATGTCATATATGTAAACACTTGTGCAGCTAATTTGTGTCAGTTGGAATGAATGTTCTTACGTATACTGTATATGCTATAGTATATATTCTGAGCTATAAGAATGTATCCACATGTAAAGTAAGGCATTGAACTTGTGTCCATAAAGTATTTAATCATTTTCAAAGTGCCTTTTCAGTGTATTATCAGTTTAATCCTGGTATTGATTTGATATATGGTCTTTGATCAATTTATTTTTTAAAACAAACTGACAATAATATTTATGAATTCAATTTGAAAAAATGTATATTTAAAAAAAATACGATAGCGACCATGCATGATCATACTTGGTTTTAACACACAAAATGCTTTGTGATCTGGATCAAATATAATTTCATAACAATTATAAATATTTGATCAGCAGACCCTTTTATGATGTATATATAGGTGACATCTCGTTATTGAGACAACCATTATTCCGACATCCCATTATTCCGACAGCTCATTACTTCGACATCCCATTATTCCGACAGCCCATTATTTTGACATCCAATTATTCCGATAGCCCATTATTCCGACTTCCCATTATTCCGACAGCTTTATTCCGACAATGCATCTGTCATAAGTGCGTAAATATCCGTTTCGATTCCGATTATTCTTTTCCTGCAGTATATTTGTCTCAATCACTTGGAGTTGGTATATTTGCTTATTGCAACAGCTGTGTCCTTTTTCTTAACCCCCTTTCCGCTGTACGGGTCAAAGTATTCTATTTGTCTTTATTTTTCCACATTTGTATGTCCATTGTCATTATGTGCCGTTCTAGTCTCCGGTTTTGTTTTTGTGTCTCTTGAATTACATTCTTTTTACTAGATCTTCGGGTTCTCCATTTCGTTACATGGCAGTGAGGTTCCACAACTATTAACTACATTAATACATATATCATAGTAATATGACCACACTCGATCTCTTTGATCGTAAATCTTATAACTCATTGTACTTCTGAAGTTTTAATTAATTTTTGTTTTTGAAAAAACCCACAAATTGAGCGTTAGTCAAAAAATAGGAAAATCTCGAGACAAATCCAAATCAGTTCACGGAACATGCGGAAGTCGAAGTAGAAAAATTCTTATCTACCATGGTTTCAAGTAACAGAAACACAAAACACAGTCTTGTGTAAATGTATTGGAGATGCTGTCGTCCTGCATACAACTTTGACTGTAAGCATGTGGTATCAACTACCTTTTTGAGTTGTAGATTTCAATTAAACCGAAAATGTACATACGTTAAGTTACCGACCATTTATCTTTTAAAAGCGGAGCACATTTTCTTCTATATTGTTTGATATGAAACAACAAATAAAACATTTAATTCATAAATTAAGCAATGTTTTATGGAACACATCCTCTGCTTGGCTGAATTTTTTTTTATCTATTAGCTACAATAATGTTGTCCTGTGACCGTGATGTCATCCACATTTTTTTTATTATATATATATATATATCACATTATTATCACATTATTATGTTGACTATGATATTTTAACTCAAAGTTGTGGTCCACTTTTTAAATTACCCTTTGTATGGGTTTTTCAGTGTGCACCATATTTTTAATGTTATTTCTTCATGAACAGAAAAAAATGTATTTAAGTCTTTCTTAAATATAGCCCAAAATAAGTGTTTAATTTAAAAGCTATGTACATTGAACCCATTTGTATATTAATAATTACACAATTTTTAATTACTTAGATATACAGATTTATATAGAAATTTATACTACCAATAGCATATAAAAGGCAACAAAAGTAACGTAAAAATTGAGAATGAAAATTGGGAATGTGTAAAAGAGACAACAACTCGACCAAACAGCAGACAATAGCTTAAAAGATCATTTATATTTTCTATAACAAAAAATTGATCACAATAAGTTTATTTAATAGTTAGCTAAAATCATTTTGATTAGAAAAATAACAAGTATTATTTATTCAAAACACTATTGCTCATTTTCGGACAATTTTAACAAAACGCGTACAGAATTCAGGTTAACACACAATACCTTGTCATTACCTTGTATGACCACCTCTTGCATTTATGACCGCTTGACACCGCCGTCGTATTAAATCAATAAGACGTCGAATAAAGTCTTGAGGGATGTTGTTCCATTACCTGAAAAGTGTTGTTAGGAGCTGAACGAGCGTTTCCGGTTGATTTTGTCTATTTCTGATACGTCGTCGAAGTTCGTCCCAAAGATGTTCAATTGGCGATAAATCTGGAGACATTACTGGCCATGTAAACACTCGAATATGGTTATTCTCCAAATAATCTATCGACATGTGTGCCACGTGACAACCGGTGTTGTCCTGCTGAAAAAAAAGTGGTTAAAACTATGTAAAACTGAGTACTCTTTTCAAGAATGTTGTGTAGATTGACGGCACGTCCGTCGTACAACATTTTAATCATGATATTTAGGAACATTATTCTACCGAAAGTCCAAAGATCTGCTTTTAATGTTTATTGTGGTCAAGATAGCAAATCGAGCTTAATTCATTCTTCGCTTCACATTCAATAAATATCTCTGCGTGTTATACATTTATTGTATGTATGTGTAATATTAGGAGAATTAAGTCAACAATGTGCGTAGTCTCTGAGCTAAACAAATGTCAGAATACCGCCGTCCGTCCGTCCAATGACTATTTTTTGTCGCATTTTGTTCAGGAACTTCACCTTTTGATGATTAATCAACAACTTCCTGTTTATGCAAAGTTCAACACTTGAATGTATCATTTACACATAATATTAATTTTGAAAATGTTTGTCCATTTTTTTCAGGAACTATGATTCAAGGATTTATGAAATTTGGTTTCAGGGTTTATATAAGTCAGCTACAATGTATAGCGTGTGATGTGTTTTCAGATTCATCACTAAACAACTTCCCGTTGAACAAAACATTTGCGCGGGGGTATCATGAGTTAGCAGTATTTTGCAGTTTCACTTGTTTAAAATCATTTTCAAATTCATATTTTCGCATTATTGGTTTCATAAAAGAAAAAAGGAGAAAGACTCAAAATAGTTTTTTTTAGTAAAAATTAAGGATACCATAAATTTTATTAATCTTCGATCGAAATAAAAATAACAATGTTAAAACAACGTAATCTCATGTTTTTTTGTGATAAATTTTATGAAATCCAGTTATCTTATCTTGGCTAGTAAATGACATATAGAAAATTAGGACTGATTTAAAGCACCTTATAAGATCGCTGAAAATGAAACCTACTTAGAAGCGCTAACATTAACTTTACAGTACACTGGTATTGATTCACGAAGGAGTTAAGTCATAGAAATAACTTGATTACAAAATTCAATTCATTTTAAGTTCAAAGTACGCGTTATTCCAAAGTATGAAGTTGCGACATCTATCTTACAGTATTATATGTACTATGATATCAATTTAAGAATGTGTTCATTCTTATCGTTAACTGTAAGTCAAACAATTCAATTTATATTGAGATATACGGTACGCATTAGACACTATAGACAAATCGAGTTAGCGGTGATATTTATCTTACAACAATTAAAATAATGTTGATAAAAATAATTATGACAATAATTATTAAGTACGTTCATTTTTATTTGTATGGTAAATGAAATAATGATTCCAAATTGAATTGTAAATTCTCGATTATAAAGAATAATACAATCTTATTGCCATATCTGCTTCTTTTTTTTAGATATACGGAAACATTCGTAGTATAAATTCAATTTATAACATTTTGTAGATCATCTTAGTCAATTATTCATATTAGCTTATTACTTAAAATAGAGAATTCAGAGGAGTCCAACATGGATTATTTGGTTTCTATTGTACAAAGCGTATTTAAAATCTTCGTTGGCTAAACACAAATAAGTAATTAATCATATTTTAAAATCTACTAGACCAGCTCTTAATATGGATTAAGGGATTGTATTCATGAAGGTCAGTACTCATGGTTTAAATGAACTAATATTAAGAAATATACAAGGCTAACAAAAAAAGGGTTTACTGACTTGGGACAGGCGCAAAAATGATGCAGGGGTTTACATGTTTTCTGAGATCTCAACCCCCTTATACCTCTCGGCAATGTAAAGAATTACATAGCAATACGCACAGTAAAACTAAGTTAAAAATAAGTCCGAGTTCAATGTCAAAAAAGGTAAAAAAAAAGAAATAAAGTATAATGAAAATGACACATTAATTATAAAAAAAACTACTAGCAGTGAATGACCTTCCAGCTTCGAAGCTCGATTAAATTTATGAATTTATCATTTGAAAATCAAGTTCAATCCATCCCGGTAGGTGTTTAGTATAATACCCTCATAAAATGTATGAGCAGAACTATAGGGAAAACGGTACTATTTCTTCTGCCATAGCCGACAATACTAACATTTTCTAAATTTACCAGTTTTTATAATAAAAACCTGGATAAAACAGTAACGTGTGATGTTAGTACTTTATTAATCTATTGTAAAAATTGAAGCCAAATAGTATCATGACCAATTTCCAACGGAGCTTGTTTATGTTATCCATGCCCACCGTCATTTTGCACCAAATTTATGAAATTTTGGAAGCCTTTTCGAATAATTCTCTAGAAAATATTTCAATAGGTTTTTAAATTTGTATTGTAAATTTACACACCGCAGTTATTCTTAGATAAATAAAAAAATATAATATACCCTTACATCCAATCACAGACCTCCTAAGTTGACTTCCTTCACCTGTCTTGGGTACACAAAAGGCCAACCTAATGCTGGGAAAATAAAATAGTACCGTTTTCCCAATCATCCGTAACAACTGATTATAGAATAAATGTTATTATTTCCGATTCAAAGACCCAATGAGTGAATCAAAATTGACACCAAAATATGCAATCCTTAATGACTTGACACCAGTATGGTAACTATATACCTTCCAAATAAGTTTAGTTTACTAGCTTTTGAGGTGAAAGCCGATATTTGTGCTTTATGAAGAATATTACCATAAAATATTGGATGTGACATACCCGAACGTATAAGACGTCTGCATATTGATTTATATTTCCGAATGATCTCCTTGTACCGATGATAAAGTTTAGTAAATGTTTTGACTAGTTTGTGATATCGAAAACCCTGGTGTAATAATTTTTCAGTAACATAGATATTTCTTTTGTTGAAATCAAATACGTAAATACACAAACGAGCGAATCGAACAAGATGAGATATATAAACACCATAAGCTGGTGACAATAGAACCTCACCATTTTAAGATGGATAATTAACAAAAGAAAATGAAAACTCATTTCTTTTATCATACATTTTGGTATTAAGCTTCCCGTGAAAGATATATATACCAAGCTCTAGGAACGGGCAGTGTTCATTGTTAGTAGTAACTTTAATTAAAGTCACTTCGGCAGGATACATTGTACATCTCTTTAAGTCATCATTATTGAGAGCCAATATATCATATATATATATATATATATGCGAAAGCAAATTTACAGATCTAACATTGTTGGTTTTATGTTTAGACGAGTTATATATATATATATATATATATATATATATATATATATCTAAAAGTGTTGTTAAATATTTTAATCAGTTGCTGTTTGATGAGTCTTTGACTCATTACAATACAGAAATAGGTCCGCGATAGGTGGTGCACAGCTAGTCCCCATGGGAATTACGATAACCTGACGATATACGGAATTTCCATAGAGAACAAAACTGTTATCTAGTAAAACTTCAAGGGCAGTTACAGTATCAAATCAGGTCCAATTGACAGAGTACCTTTGCATGTTGTTACTGAAAAAAATACCAAAACATGCTAAAATATCTTGCATGATCATATATATTCGCATTCCGAATTTTTAAAGGTCTGTTTAATGAGATAAGTGAATTTTGTTCTTAATAAGATTATGAGGCAAAGTGGTATATAGGGTGGAAAATTGCAAAATCTCATACGAGTTTTTGACACTTCAAAAGTAATCAATTCAACTATTTTGAAAAGCCTTATTTGAACGATCAATTACCAGGTTTTTTATTGTATCAAGTGTTCTTATAAATAGATAGTTCAGTTGTGGAACTATGGATATGGCTTGAAGACTAAATAAATCTATATGTGTAAGGAGTTTTGTACGGCTTCGGAAGCCAGTACATATTTGGAACTATCATTGTATTTTGTTCTGCTTGTAAAGAGGCAGCTAAAAGTTCACGTTTGTTACATTTCCGACAATGGAATCAGTTGGAATGTTGTGTTCGTGACGTCCTTTTTTAGAACCTCAATGTAAAATTGACATGAAACAATAATGATATTATTAGCAGCCTAATCAGTTGAGACAAAAACAAATTCCTTTGGGAGTTCTTTTAGCTTATGTTTGTTACGAGAAATAGGGCTATTTTGATTGATGTTAGGAGTAAAATAATTTTTGAAATGTTGAATACGTATATCAACTATCTTCATTACCGAATTCGAAGACGAATCTAATGATTTCTTGTCAGCTTTTTCTCGTTTTATCCATATTGAGTAGTAAGTACGGCATGGGTCGTGGATGATGTTACGACACTCACTCTAATGTTTTACACAGTTCAAATTTTACTTCTCGTTTTACACAGTTTTAAGTTTGCTGCAGATTCTCATTTTCGCGACAATGATTTTTTTAGTAACGACAAGGCCACACTAAATGTAAATGTCCAAAACTAATAAAAATGTTACAGAATTAAAATATTAGTTGCAAATAACGAAACAGAATAGCAAAATGTAGTTAAGAAATCAACGCAATGAGAAAGGGAAATGAACTCCTTAATCTAAATGTTTTTATTGAATTTTATATTTTTTTAACATCAACTTTTAATGAATCAATACTCGTTCTTCATGTCAGCACCAAAGTACGTAATACCCTTGGAGACTAGCAGACTACCAGCTGAGGTCTCGATCTAGGGAAACAAATACCGTTATAAACGATATTAACTTCCATGAACGGTATGCAATTTATGTCCTCAGTGATGTTCAATGTAACATATGGTAAGATCAAAAGGATATATTAAATTAAATGTTACCTGTAGCTGAAACAACGCAACTAAATTGTAAAATGCAGACATTGAATCAGAGATATGAATATATGACAAACAAAACTTCATTTTAACTTGTTTCTTTAATCTTATAACAATAAAGTTGCCTGATATTTAGAAAGTTAAACAATTTGTTCACCTTATCCATGGAAATTAATGCTTGATCATTGCAATTTAACTGGCGTGTTTTCAAACAGTCCGAGTACACAGTTATTTCGTAGTGCATTTCTTTTAAACAATAAATGAAAATTAAAAAAAAACACCACCTGCGCTTTCTCATTAATATGTTTACAGCGTGTTGTACAAATTTTGGGACAAATTATATCAAAATTATAGAAAACTTTATCAGCTCTAACTCAAAATATGGACAATTATATGATTAGGGGGTCTTGAAATCTTTTGACAGCTTTTGAACAGCTAATTTTTACCTTTTTCAGCTGGACCTAATCACTACTTTACATTATTATTTATGACCCAATTTTTTTTACAGTGTCATTTCACCCCCTACTTGCTAAATGAGGCATAAAACATGGAAAATAAATTTGGAAGGGGTATAAGAAAAAAATGGCAAGTAACACACTGTCCACACTAAGGACTATATTCGTGGACAACGAAAATCAAAGGACGATAACTGTGTACTCGGACCAATAGCATAAAAGAAGTATCACTTTATACTCAAACAGAAGAGCATAGATGCTTAGAGGAATGAATAAAAAACCAAGATATATTTAAGAAATTCAAATCCTCCTTTGTAAGATGAACTACGATTTCAATTAATGTGCCCTTGAAGTGCGTGTAATTCGTTCTTTATTTATAAATAGTTTGCGCATGCGCGATATTGTTAAACGCATGTGTATCATTTACCTTAAATATTGTCATCAAACAAATTCATAACATCATTAAAATCAAAAGCGCTAAGCATGTTATAAATAGTTCATATTTTAGTATGTGAATTTTGTAACATTTTCACACATGCGCAAACAAACTTTAAGAATATGTCAAATATTCCTTTCTAGTGTATGCGTCACATGCAAAGGAGGTATCCACCAAACCTGATAATATTTTTTACTCAATGAAGGTCAAAGAAAACGTTTTCCAGAAAAATAAGCAATTCAATATGAAAAAAACAGCCATTTCAGAAAAGTGGTGGCCATCGTGAAAAAAATAAAATTTTCTTATGGCCAGCAGTTTTTTCTTAAAAAGTATATAATAATGATACTTCGTACTAATTTTCATGCGTGTATCATCATTTGCACAATTTCCTTGATTTTGCTTGCTAATATCTTCCACTATTACATGAAATATGCAATAAAGATATTGTTACGTTGGGGAAAAAGAGTTTATTTGGCATTTCAATGGGATTGAGTGAAACGTCTATAACATGTAATATTTTGACTTTTTTAATCGTTTGAGACAAATCTCATACAGGACCTTCTCCAGAGGAATGATCAAAATCTAGCCTTATATTTCAACTTGACATCCCGCTATTTTGACATTGACTTCTTTATGAATTATTAACAGTTTCGGCACTGCCTTGGTAGTATACATCTCATTCCTGTGAAATAATGGATACCTCATTAATGAAGCTGTTATAGCTAACCCTTTAAGTTCACCTGCGCTCAACCCAGTGCGTGTTGTTGGTCGTTTGTTAATCATGTTAATGGCGATTTGAGTTATTCCTCGTCTTCCTTTTTTTATCTACTGTTCCATCTTTGTAAGGGTTGTGTTATGATTTCATCGCCATTTTGAATTGAATAAATACACATATGTTCATATATTTTATGTTTTGTCGTTAAGGTGTTGGGTATTACCTCTATATAGCGAGAAGTACACCATCGAAAAAAAAACCAGCTGCAGTACGAAGTAGAGATATTTCGTTTAACGGGAATAAGTGCCTTGAAATTTGGTATAACATGGATAACAGCAGTAAACTTCGAATATACCAAAATGAAAGTACATTTAGTGGAAACCGTTCACTGTTATGGGAAAATACAATTGGCTCAACAAATTGGCAACATGTCAATGTCTCATTAAAAAGGGGGTTACCATATATAGTGATAGAAGGCACTATTGGTAACAGCAATAATGCTTACATAGCAATAGATGATACTGATATTCGAGATTGGTCGTGTGATGGTACGTATTATATTATTTACTCCAATCAATTTTATATTCAAACTAGAAATAGAAATAACATATAAATATTGCAAACATTTTAAGAAAGTTAATCATTAAGTTGTGATATCTTTTGAAAACTTTCTTACTTAAAAGTCTTCATTTCTTACACGAAAACATTATTGTGCAACAATAATAACCAATTTAGGAATACCAAATTAAACACTTATAAAATGAATACTGCTATTTCATCAATAATTACTACACAGAACAAGAATAATTTTGTTGTGATTTCAATCACCCAACAGCTTTTATTTTGATATGCTAAATTTATACATACTAGGCATAAAAGAAACGTTACATGTTTGTATTTGTATAACAAAGAAATGATAACATTAAGTCAACGGAATAGTTAGCTGACATAACTTTGAGGAGAACAATAACAAGTTTCCTCTCTTTGAAACAAAATGCAATTTTTCGTACAATTTTAACAGGACAAGTACAAAATTAAAGTTACACGTTTATAAATCGGATTCCAGTATGAATAATGCGCTGATTTGCTTGTTTTGACGTAACGTCGTTTCACGTGGGCTGCCACTTCGAGAAAGATCATTTTATGTTTGAGTATCTCTGAGACGAGTAGTTAGTCTTGCAATAGTAATCTCAGGCGGAAACTCAGTTAAAATTAAACCAAAGAATTAAACTCTTTGCTTTTACCTTTATAAATTGTGACTTGGATGGAGAGGTTTCACATTGGCACTCATAACAATCGATTGTGATAAGTTGAAATTCACGTTAATTTTTTTTGTGCATTAGCATAAATTCCGACGAAAGAAAAATATTCCAAAGAAAGTTAATAGATTTTTCTTTTCAAAGCATCAAATTTAGCGGTTTTCAAGTGCTTCATCGACAGGGCGTCATCACTACAATAGATTCTTTTTTTTACGAATATTACAATAAGTTGTTATAATGGGAAGATAATTTCAACGAAGTAAAATCCTGACTCATCATCTGATTAGAGACATTTAGATAATTCGCAACCTGCATTTGAGTCATTCTTGCTTCCAATATCCTAATAGTTTGTTCTTTCTAATTTTGGCATAGACGGGGCATTGGCTTACGAAAAAATGGACAACAACTGTCATATTCCTGACTTGGTACAGGCATTTTAAAATGTAGAAAATGGTGGACTAACTGTTGTCAATGTTTTAATGAGATCTTTTGTTAATAATAACAGTGTTCGACAAAATTAATGACAAAAAGGACAACTCTATACCATCTGTATCATGTGTATGCAGGTACATTTATGACAAAATTGTTATTTGTTTGAAATCAGACAGTAACGTCAATCATTTTTTTATAAATGAGTAAATTTGTTAGATAAATCATTCAGGTCACTAGTTTGAATCTTGGATTTGACTTGATTCATGCCATATTTTAATTAAAAACCAATGTAACGTTCCTTTTTAGCCTTGTATATTTATTTAGCTAAACGAGACAGTGTTTTATATCGTTGGCTACCAATTTTCGTGAATGACGTTGGTATAGAGAAACCACGACTGTTCATGTTTTAAGTGGAGTTCGTGTTGTTTTTTATCTATTATTTATAATTGTTGATGTAAATGTGTTTTGGTTTTGTGAGTCTTTGTTTACTCCTTAATTTTGATTGTTATTGCCTCCAACAAATAAAATTGAGAATGGAAATGGGGAATGTGTCAAAGAAATAACAACCCGACCATAGACATGATAGAACAGACAACAACAGACTACCATCAATAGGTCTTCAATGCAGCGAGAAACTCCCGCACCAGAAGGCGTCCTTCCGCTGGCCCCATAACAAATAGATATACACTAGTTCAGTGATAATGTACGTCATACTAAACTCCAAATTATACACAAGAAACAAAATTAAAAATCATACAAAACTAACAAAGGCCAGAGGCTCCTGAATTTGGACAGGCGCAAATATGTGGCGGGGTTAAACATGTTTTTTTTTTTAAATCTCAATCCTCCCCCTATACCCCTAAGCAATATAGAAAAGTAAACGCGACACAATACGCACAGTAAAATACCGTTCAAGAGCAGATGTCACAAGAGGTAACAAAAGAAAATACACGAAATGACAAAAATACATAAATAACAACAGACTACTAGCTAGCAGTTACTGACAAGCCAGCTCCAAACCTCAATCAAACTAATTAAAATATTATGTCTTCATCATAGGAATATCAGGCACAATCCCTCCCGTTAGGGGTTTAGTGTTATACCATCATAAGATATATGAGAAGAACATAACCCGTGTCATGCCAACAACTGGTTTTTAATTAAATGTGTTTAATTCCGATGCAAAGACCCTATAAGTGAATCAATATTAAAGCCAAAATATGCAATCTTTAATGACCTGCATCAGTATCGTAACTATATCCCTTCTAAATACGTCTGTTTAAAGGTTTTGTTAGCTTCTGGGGTGAATACTGACATTTTTGTGCTTTGTAAAGAATATAACCATAAAAGATTGGATGTGAAATACCTGAACGTACAAGAAGTCTGCATGTTGAGTTATATTTACGAATGATGTCCTTGTACCGATGATAAGATTTAGTAAATGTTTTGACTAGTTTGTGATATCGAAAACCCTGGTGTGATAATTTTTTCAGAAATATATAAATTTCTATCGTTAAAGTCTAAAACGTTGTTACATACACGAGCGAATCGTGCAAGTTGAGAAATATAAACACCGTAACATGGTGAAAGGGGAACGTCACCATCTAAAAATAGATAAGTAACGCTAGGAAATGAAAAACCATCTCTTTAATCATACATTTTTGTATTAAGCTTTCCGTTAATGATATAAATATCAAGATCGATGAAAGGGCAGTGGTTATTGTTAGTATTAGTTTTATTTAAAGTAAGTTCAACAAGATTAATTTCTTTAGTATACATACTAAAGTCGTCATTATTGAGAGCAAATATATCGTCCAAATATATTAAAGTATTATTAAATTTTTGTTTCAGATGTTCTTTCGATGGATCTTTGCTGATCATAGTCATATATTGTAACTCATATCATATATTTCCCGTAGATTACGATTGAATGCGAAATTTAGCAAAACAATGATATATGTTTTCTATCGAACAAAAAAATTTGTTCCCACGTAAATATGAGTCATAACTATAGTAGTAGTTCTTTTTTATAATGATCCGCTATTATATGATAAATATAAACGACCAACGTTCGAATTTATAGTCCTGCAATTGACCTTGAAAGAGTCGCTTAATTAACGAGTTTAATGAACTGAAAATGTTGAAAAACACAAGGATGGAAATTAATTTTAATGATAGATACAGAATAGTATTTATCTTTTTAATTTTCGTTTGGTTGTAAAAAGCTTTTTTGGTCGCATTTCTGTTTTTTGTTTGGTATTTTAGGCCATTGGAATGATGATCACCTAAATAATAAACCATTCCCGAGTTTACCAGTAAGAGCAGGTCTTTAGCTGGAAATGTAACTCATATGCCTTAAAAACGAGAGAAAAATTGATTTCAAAACATTACTTGATATTTCAGTTGAAAGACAATTTTATCGAGATACTGCATGCACGTTTTGATGGACAAACATTAACGCTATTAGTTTTGTGAAAATAAAATAAAGAAATAAAAACATCGTTTATACCTTTTTTAAGTATGGAAAGTGCATGTCTGACATTTATAAAGTTCAATAACTAAGACGATTCCTCCAACAATATATTTGATATTTTCGATGTGAATTTGAACATAATCTGTCAAATATAAGATATTTGCTAAATTTTGTAAAAGTGCTTTGATCCCATTTTTTTTTTTTTTTTTTCTGAAAAAAAGTTATACATTTGGTGCTTAAGTTGGCCAGTTTTGCTAGACCAGCAAAGTGCTCATCTGCTATTAAAGGAAAGGAGTATGAATGAGGTTGAGTTGGAAACATGCATTGTATTGCAATGTTTGTCTTTTTCTAAATAACGATTGACCGGTATCTTAATTTTTATATATATATATTACCATACTCACAGTGACTGGCAAACCATTTATCTATAACGTCTCATATCAAGTCACTGTTCCATTTCTCAACTGTCATGCACTCGACTAAGGAAATTGAATCCTCAATGACACAAGCATTTGAATACTAATTGACAAATTGTTTGTCAAAAGTACGTTAACAGAAGGTGATGCTTCTATGTTTCAATACTTAAATCAAAAATAAAAACCTTCGAAGAATAAACGAATCAGTTTAAAATAAAAATTAAAATTAAGTGCATTTCAAGAGATATCAAATATGAATACTACTCAAGAACAATTAACCCGTCAGGCCCTTATTACTGCTTATTGTCGTTAGGACATTACTGTAGAGGATGTTCTATCACCTTCACTTTGATCATTTCCTCAGTCTCTTTTCCACAAGGACGGCACCATGCTAAACATGTAAGGTCGATACTTGTCATAAAACAGAGTCAGAAGATGTATCTTAGCATTAGTTGGTGCCGTATAATTGGTTCGTAACCAAAAAAATACGAAATGACCTAAGTTCAAACCACTTACGGAACTTGGCACTCCATTTCGTTTATAATTAAATATCGTGCATTACCAATACTGCTACAGTTATCTTTAATGGAAACGACTAAAACTTTGTTTTATGAGTAATTCGTTAAGAGACAATAACAATCAAAACCAAGGAGTAAACAAGGACTAAAAAAACTAAAGGATTTGTGAACTATTTAAAAATGTATTCAAAATGTCATTCAGGCAATAATTGCTTGATCAATACCATATTGAAAAATTCTTTTAAGCGTCATTATTCCCTGTCCCGTGTTTCATTTTCGCAGAAGCATGAACTTATTTTAGCGAGTAAATTTATTGAACCGATTGTTGCGTAGAAGATCTCTTCAGCATAGGTTATTGACTTTTAGGATTCAGTCAGGACGCACGAAGAAGCAAATACCGGATTACCCTACATGTCAAGTTAAAATGGAATGAAAAGTAAGAAGGGTTGACTAGGTTTAAATTCTTCGGACATAGACGTTTTATCCTTGTTTGCAGTAATTCATATTTCCGTCTTTAAAAAACAGTCAGGAGTTGTGGTTTCATAGCTTACCTTAGCTGTATTTAGGAAAACCTTTCATAATTGTTGGTCCGCATTGCTTAACATTTTGATCTTATTCGAACAGGGACAAAACCAGCAACCAAACATTGCTGTAGATTTCTTCCTCCGATGCCTTCATATTATTTGCAAGATTTACTTTGAAACTGCTGATATGTCTTGCCCCTAAAGTTGTCCACGTCAAGGTGATGAATAGTGATTCTATTCTTACTGAATTCGAAAACAATGACGAAGGTATTGAGTCGTAGCTTCAATTCTTGTATAATTTCCTAGTGTGAAGCTTATTTTTTTTACGGTTTACCCCCAATTTTTAATGAACACCAAGGCTAATAGTTGTACATAAGATAAGTTATATAAGGGTCTTGATCGATTGTCGAATTACAACACTTGTCTAAAAATAAAATAAAATTTACCAGGATAACCCCACAAAGTGTGTTTCCATGGTACATGGTAAGAACTAATTTTGTTTTAAATTGATCAAACGAAGCAAGCTCAACAATACCTTTTTTTAAAACTGTATCACCTAATATATAATTGATCTTTCGCTTTATAATTTGAAATGGGTAATGTGTCAAAAAAGACAGCAACTCAAAAATGACAGAAAAAGATTAGTCCATGTTTGAGTACATGCTATATGTTCATATATTACCACCTACTTATTTTTCTACATACACATCATGTGTATGCAAAACAGAAATAAACTTGGTTTCAGTGTTTGAATTTTGTTATTTCAAATGAAGACAAATAACTGAAACATATCAACCAACTGCTGTTTACAATTACGAGAATAGTACTGTTATATACTGAGATACTGAGATAACTAGAAATGTTGACATCTTTTGCAGTTTATGCTTGTTATATTGTATACATTTTAACAAATCCTTCTTTTTTATTTATCGTGTTTGAAATTGTTCTATATTTCAGGTTTGAAATTTGACCTCAATTTTGCAAAAATGTTACCATCGCAATTTGACGTCCATTTTTTTTTCTTATTGTGCACATATCCCTTTTTCCATCAAATTACAGTATAGATGTGTGTTTTTTTCGGATATCAAAACTTTGAAAAATAAAAACTGTTTAGAGTACTTTTACTTGTAAGGTTAAAAAAAATCATTTTTATGGAAGGATACCAAAGATTTATATTAAGTCTTTTTTTTTAGAATCACAACCTGTCAGTTGTAATTTTGAACAGAGCTTTTGCAATTTTGAAGTAAAACCAACCAATGATTTACCATGGAAAAGAGGTAACACCGAAGAAATGGGGATAGACCGTCCATCATTTGATCACACTAAAGGAGGTAGGTTGTTATATTATGCTACCTCAATGAGTAATAATATTTAGTGAATATTTCTATTATATCTGTGTCAGTTGTCTATTTTAAAGTCAATTTAAACGTCTAGGTTTTTCGATAAATTATATAGCTTCGCCTGTGAAAGTCTTATAATTTGTTGTTGCTCCTGACTTTTTGTGTTACATATAAGAAGAATCGAGTTATCATTGTCTGTTTTTTTCAATTCAGTCAATTTTATGTATATTTTTGGTTTGGCAAAATTGAAAGTTTCAGATGAAGATATATCCTGAAAAGCGCTTCAGATGCAAGAAAATTTATAACGTAAAATTTTCAGTATGTTTATATATTTGTAATGATATTAAGTTTCACATGCTTAAGTTCAATCAAAGTTATAAAGTATGATTTAAGGATTAGATTGGTAACAGTGTCGTCACCTCACAGTAGATGCTCTCCCCCGGACCACTATTTATTGAACTATATTGGTTTTAATATTTGATCAAAAAATTATCTGGTAAATTAAGCATTCCCGTTTTATATATTACACAACAAGGACCTATTTAACAAATCTTAGTAAAAAGAAACAGTCTCTGTAATTTCAATAAAATTATATATAGACAAAACAAACGTATGTCTTGTTATAAATTGAAGTTTCATTTGTTTTCTTTAACTTTAGTCTAAAAGACTTCTAATACTGTATTAAAATAATAACACAAAATAAAGATATAGTCGGTAGAAGTTCTGTGGTACTGAAAGTAACTTAACACATCATTGATATTACATGTTCTACAGATACGTTGTACGGTAGGTATAGTGTCCGGCTAGGATCGTGGTTTTTCGAGTGATTTGATCGGGCTTTTTCGAGTGTGACCACTTTTTTCGAGTGATTATGATAAAAAAAAATGTAAAGAAACAAACTTCTTTTCTGATAAGACGTGATTTAGACGCTTGAGTTTAACATACATAGATATACAAGGTGGTTTAATATTTAAGATAAAAAATATTACATGTATTATCAATCCGATATTTTTGTTTATTAAAAAAAATTAAAGTTAGCCTTATAACGCTTTTATTCCAAAAAAAAAGAATAAAGCCAATTTTTATACACATACCAATACAAATTTCGATGAAAATGCATACATAGAATCCTTATATCCTTAGAAATACAGACAATTTACAAAAAAAATGTTATTGCATTGAAAACGACATTTTGAGACTAAATTCATTTCTAAGTGTACGGGTTTTTTCGATAGCAGTCCGGGCTTTTTCGAGTGCGTCTGTGTTTTATTGAGTGATTATACAAATGTCCAATAGCTCAAAATATTAAATGTCATTTATATGTTAAAAACAATAGAAAAGAGTTCAATTCATGTACTTTTTAAGGCACGAAACCAATACATTCACCACTTTGATAATGGTGTACTATGATAAACTTTATAAACATATCGAACATTTTTATATGTTGTTGTTTGTCACTTCTTATCAAATTATGTTCATTATATATTCATGATGCCAACAATCTAATGAAATAATAGACAATTAGGATTGAGACGTACAATGTACGGACATATAGTGTGTTGAGCTGATGAACTATTCATTTCATTGTTTACAGTCTATATAATTATAATTATTTTTTTTAATTTTACTGCAAATGGGAATAAAACTGGTTTGATTTAGTGTGTGTATATTTTTTGTTTTAGTTTTTTATGATTTTATTTTGTGGAGGCAGGGAGAAGACTTCCTTCATTAGAATATTTCTTATTACATAGTATTTTCTGATTCTTCTCATCTGTCCAGTGGGTTTCTCACTTTGTTTTTTATAAACAGCTGCGCCATGAGCTCATGCTACGCCCGTAGCGTTGTCACAGAATAACGGTCATTCTCTTATGGTTTTTGCTTATTATCTATATCTTACATGAATAGACATTTCTCGTAGCACACTGCACGGAGTGTGATACGAAAAAGTGATACGAAAATCTGCGTTAATTTGATTTGCTTATTCCGGATCATAAGATGGTATTACGGCATCGCATTGGCTATTCGTTATGTCATTAATGAGAATGGTATACCTATTAATAATTTGTAAATGTCAGTTTATGAAAAACTTAAGGGAGGTTACTTTAATCTATGTAAATCAGTAACCAAAGATTCGTGAAAGCTTTAAAAGCTCTTTGAAAATATTGTCTGAAAACTGTTAAATCTCGACAAAAAGGATCAAATGAAATTTTGCCATCAATTGGCGTTCGTCGCTGTCCGTCTTCATCGTCTCTTAACCTTTACAAAAATCATGTCCTCTGAATCTTCTGGACCAAGTTAATTATAGATAGAAATAACTGTAAACAGCAATAATGTTCAGTAAAGTAGGAATTACAAGCAAGTCATCATCATCAAAACAGAGAATTTTTTCATGAATTCTATTCTTGTCTTCAATGTTGAAGAGTGTCCTTTTTCAATATGCATTGCAGCACATATACCAAGGTGATTGATACAGGCTCTTTAGAGCCTCTTGTTTGTTTAATAAAATCCGGTAAATCGGAAACATAAAATCTAAAATTTAAAAAATCTGAAAAGGTGGATACCTTAATGGATATCAACATTTCTCTGAAGTTTCATGTAATTTAGTTACAGCGTGTGAAAGTTATTTTCCGACTTGCTGACGACGGACGAACAACAGACTGAGTATAATAAATATGTCTCGTATAAAAACTACCCCGAACAATATTATTAACTGTGACAACAAAAAAACATGAAATGAAGTTGAAATGATTATCAGATCCCTGCACTGTGTTCTATAGACCTTTTTATAAAGGATCCATTAATTTCTAATTTAATACTTAAAAGTTGTGGTAGAACGTTTTCCTATCATAATTGAATTGAAAAAGATTAATTTTGGTCACCGTAGTAATAGGGTAGTGATTTGCTGGGAAGATATGATATTGTCCTTCACTTGATTACAGTTATAAGCCAGAAAAGAGTCATTTTTCAAGTCAAGAATACATTTTTTTCATCTCAATTTTCCGGACCATTTGTTAAAAAACCCCGGACGATTTCACAGTGGCTCTCGAAAAAGCCCGAACAATAACAAACACTAATTTTATTTGTTAGATACAAGAAAATCGAGCTTCTTTGTTGATCAAAACATGTATAGTTATCAAAATAAGTTGAGTAGTAATTTTTTTTATTATCATTACAAAATAGCAGTTATTTGACCTTATCGCATGTTTTTTCACTCGAAAAAGCCCGAACAACACTAGAAAAAAGAACAATATCACGCGAAAAACCACGATCCTAGCTGGACACTATATATACCTACCGTGGCGTTGTTATCCCGTATTAAAATAACGTTTTTCAATAAATTATTAACAATTCAATAGCTAATTTTCTAAATAGTTTTTATTATTTCTTCAATGATATAATTAAATATTCCTTAATGAATTTTCAAACAACATCTGTAAGAAACAACAGTTTAAAAAAAAAACGGAGCACCTAAAGACCTCCTTTACAAACTACCTGGACCTTTAGATAGGCTAATCCTCGGCTAAGAGGTTAAAACGGATTACAAATACCACTAAACGAAATAATGAAAGAGATAAAAGACAATATATTGAATAAGAATGAAGCTGGATGGTCAAAACCGAATTAAAGCTACACAACTGAGACTACTTAACTCTAAGTTCGCAACAAAGATTGTAACATGGAACGTGAGATCTATGTATATTCTAGGAAAAGCCCATACCGTCGCAAATGAAATTAAAGCTTTGCAATAGGTATTCTAGGAAGAGTAGAAGCAAAATTAAATGAACCAGGACAATCAAAACAGAAGAAGTGATTATATCTTCTAGACAAAAGAAGGAGAACGGCCAACATTCTGAAGGAGTTACCATTATGTTGTCAAAGACTAAGAAAAACATAATTGGATGGGAGCTAATAAATGCCAGAATCATCATGGCAAATTCCAACACTACGTAAGATAATATCATTAAGCATCATCCAATGCTATGTTCATACCAAAGGCACACAGAACGAATTCAACGAGACTTCAATCGAATGCTAGATTATACCACCAGAAAATGTAACTCAAAATACATCACCATCTTGATGTAAGATCTAAATGCTAAGGTAGGAAGTTGCAACACCGGTAATGCACAAGTGATGGGAAGACATGGACTAGTAGAAATTAATGTAATTGCAGAGCCTTTTTTAATAACTGTGCAAATCATAATTTGTTCATTGGTGGAACAGTCTCCCAACTCAAAATATGTCATCTAGCAATGTGGGTACACCAGACATGAACACATATATTCAAATAGACCATGTCTGCATCTCCAAGTAGTCTGTGTTAAAAGAGGAGCAGACGATGCTACTGACCACAACCCTATTGGGACAAAAATCAAATTGAAGCTAAAGAAACACCAAAACAACGGGTAAACAATTTAACATATGAATGTTGGCAAACAATAAAATAATCAAAATTCTAAGTAGAGTTAAAACAACGGCTTAAAAACACTTCAGAATGCAACAGAGGAAATAGATACAATAGGAGATCACTGACAAGAAATAAAAACAAACGCTTTCACGACAGCTTGCGAAACATCATTGTGTTAGAAAAAAAGGAAACGTCAGGGTTGGATATTGGTAGAAACACTTGTAAAAGTAGAAGAAATGAAAGGTATAAAAAAAAAATATCCTAAATAACAGCTAAATATATATAAGATCAGAAAAACAATTATTATCAAGAGGGATTAAAAAATTATAGACATTAAATTAAGTTCTACCCTCTCAGTCTTAATTATAATATCATGGGAATTAGTTATATATCAAGAAACGATTCTGTAAATATTTTAGATAAAGATTCTAAAACTGTTCGTAAAACCCGTTCTCATGGGAGTAGAAAAATCGATTCAAAGAAAATTTCGGACCAACCATACAAATTTTTTGGACCACATTTCTATTTCAAAAAACAAAGGCAGCCATTATCTGATTCTTTACCTAAAATAAATTAAATAAAATTTTAGAGGATTGCAACACAATGTCATATTGCAGTCCTTAGTATGAAATCGTTCAAATTAAAATGGCATATTGATATTCTAAACGGTTTCCTAAAATTGATCGCCCTGAAGATCATAAAAAATATTTGATTAAAATAAAGTATGTCAATAAAGGTTTTGATTTTGTAAATATTGCGGGTATGTTTAACGACCATTCTGCTAATTTAATTAAAAGAACAAATTCCTGGATATTTTGATAATACTGAACTCCCTCTTATTTGTTACATTTACAAGAAATCTACCCGGAAATATGTGTTTAATTATAGCAAAATACACCTATGTCATGTAATTGCAGTAATACTGGATACACTTATGGCCCCATTTCCCTTGTCATAACAGGAGACCTTAACATCGTTCGCGAACGAGAGTTAAAATCATTCCTCAGTTAAGGACCTAAATATCGTCCCCTTTCAATTATTAATTGGAATGGGTGTCGAATTAGCATTCACGAATCACTCCGTACTTACTGTTTGAAATGGGTAAAACGGGAAAATCTGACAAAAAAACTTTGGACTTTTAATTCAGTAATGAAAATAGTTGATATTCGTATACAATATTTTAAAGAAGATTTTACTCTTAACAACAAGCATAAAAACTCTATTTCGCGTATCAAAAATAAACTATATGAACTAGCCAAGGAATTTGCTTTTGTCCCGGCTGAAAAAAAACTGCAAATAATATCATTATTGTTTGACGTAAATTTTACATTGAGGTATTGCAAAAGGCAATCACGAATTCACCAACATTCCAACTAAAATCATTTTCAGAAAAAGACATCAGTAACAAACACAAACTTTTAGCTACATCTTTACAAGCAGAACCAAATACAATGAAAGTCCTAACTATGTACTGGCTTCCGAAGCTATACAAAACACCTTACAAATATAGATTTATTTCATCTTCAAGCCATATGCATTGTTGTCTTAAATTGTCTATTCTACTTACAAGTACACTTGGTAAAATCAAAAACCTGATAATAAATTGTTCAAATAAGGCTTTTGAGAATACTTTTGGAGTGTCAAAAACTCGTAGGAAGTACTTGATAAATTGCATGCATGCATATATTGGTGATTTTGAATTTGTTCAAAGTTTTGATTTTTCTACCCTATATTCCACTTTGCCTCATATTCTTATTGACACAAAAATCACATCCCCTATAGTGCAGCGGCGAAATCTGAAAAGACGCTTAGTTAAGGAGTTTAATGCATCTAAAGAACACACACCTGAATTTTTTTTTAAAATGAAAGAATACATGATTAACTTATATTTTAAACATGCCGTAAGAAAATCGTATGGTCGAATTTCCGTAAAAATGGCTTTTTTGAGCGTTATGTAGTGTATAACAAAAATTCACTGATACACTAAAATGTTAATTATTATTACGAATCACAATATTACGGCTATTTTTTAAATTGATAATGTAAGAATATATCACTGACGATAAAAATAGTCAATGATTGTTTTAAAAATATTTTCAATCAACATTTTAAAAACCGTTTTACTTCAGTAGTTGTGATTAACACGATTTTCACCGGTTTCCGTTAATAACAGGATACTTATAAAACACTTCATTTGTGTTTATTAGGCATAAATATATACTTCGATATTTACTTTATACAAAACAACTTTCGTATGTAACATTTCTTATTCGATTTACAAGAAATTTTCAATTTGAATACAACACATCAATCTGTTACACATTTAATATAATTCCGGAATTACGGTCCGGGACGTTGATTTTTGTTTAGTCCTCACTCAGTTCAGTTCTATCACTGTACAAACCAAATGTCTATTAACACTTCACATTGAAATTATTTAATTAATATCAGTTTTAGGGTCTATACTTGTCTTTACACTAGTTTTATATTTGCTTTGTTGTTGATTTCATTGTTTTTTTGTTATTTTGAATACCCAGAGTGGTAATATATTGGTGTTTTTTTTTATCATTGTTTACATTGTGTTAAGTAATCGCTTAAAAATTATTCCGGATCTGTTGTGAAAATTTTCCGGATAATGTCACAGTTCGGTAGTCCTTTAAAACTTACCCCAACAAGTGCCAAGAGAGGGAAGTCTTCCTTAGATTGGCAGGAATGCATAATTTGTCAGATTAAAAGCCCGGAAAAATTATATATTTTCACTGACAAGGGCAAAGTTAGTTTTATTGAAGCTACTAAACTACGGAAAGATGAGATCTATTTGAAGATTGTAGAAGAGTTGTCTTCTATTAATCATTTTTTTTCGGAAAATATTGATGTTAAATACCATAGATCTTGTTGTAAATCTTACACCAGTAAGCAGAATCTATCTTAGTAAAAAATCTGCTTTGATTAGATGGACATTAACGAGACATGTTCTCGGTCATTTCGGTTAAGAAAAGCGTGATTGAGCTGGTTTGTCCATAGATAGTGATTTATCTCACGAGGAAATGAAACCAGCAGCAATGACACGAGATAACCAACATGTTAGTGATTTGATAGATTATATCATCAACAAAATGACAGATCCTTTTGATGTTACCTTACATCCAGTTCCTCTCATAAACATTTCAACTGGGATGCACGCATCTAAAATGTTGAAGATTCTTTATTGAAATCTATTAATGAGGGCACACAAAGGGTTAATTCCTTTGTTGATGGTTCTTTGTCGAATGAAGAAAAAAACTAAACTAAAGTGTCGTTCTGGTGACACAGTTAATGTGCATATCAACCCAGAGTTAGTTTTTAGGCGTGCCTTGGCTTTGGCAAATTGTCGAGAGGATGTAACAGTTGAAAAAGTTATGTCCTATCCAATTGGCCCAATCCCAACATCCATGTTCCATGACGATGGTACAATGCGCAAGACTTGCAAGGCAGATTTAGCTCACATACTGGAACAGGATGTAGTAGTCTGTCAAATCCTTCCAATATTCGATATATCCCGAACCACCCATATAAGGGATGGCATGGCATTATTGCAATCTATCAATGCAAAAAGGTTTGAAACATTTGGTGAATTGGCTTTAGATTTTGTCCGCAATCAGGTTGCTTGCTTTCAATATGCTTCAGTGGTTGCTGACATTTTTGATAGATATGACATTCAAAATTCCATTATCAGCTCTGAACGGGAACGTTGATCAAAGTCATTTTTCAATCCAAAAGTGTTTCAAGTAATCGAAGGAAGAATCATTCCATACTGGAAAAATTTTCTTAGTCAGGTGAAAACAAGCAGTCACTTATAAAGTTGCTTGGTGAATTCACTTTGCAATATATGAAAGAAAATAGTTGTCTAATGGATGGACAAAAACTGTACCTTGCTGGATCATTTCCCAATCCAGAAATAGTGAAAATAATAAGTCCCAAAGGTATATCAGATTGCAGTGTATTGTCAAGTACACAAGAAGAGGCAGATACACGTATTATTCTGCATGCATTGAATGCTGACAAACAGTACAGGGAAAACGGTATAAACAGTCGCATTATTGTAAAGTCTCCAGATACGGACGTGCTAGTACTTTTGATACATTATTTCCCACAGATGACTCATAAATCTGTTTCAAACAGGAATGATCACTAGCATTAAGGATTGTCGGCGTTACATTCCTGTTCATGAGCTGTGTGGGTCGTTAAATTCAGTTTTGTGTAAAATCCTACCAGCTGCACATGCTATTACAGGATGTAATACTACATCGTCTTTATTTGGCATAGGCAAGAAATCCATGCTAAAGGCACTAAAAGAAACGCCTGTTCATTTCAATGACTTGTCCCAGATATCTTTATTAGATATAGAAAATTCGGTAGCCGTCAGTCGGAAACTCGTATCTAGGCTTTATGATCCTAAAGGAAAGTCCAAACGCTGCCATAATAATCTGAACAGTTTCCGGGTGAAATTAGACACATGTAAAGATACAAGCTTGGTTCGACTCCCTCCTTGTGAAGCATCTTTCAAACAGCACGTTCTTTCCAAACCAAAATCTGGATGACTGCACATATCGCCAAGTCTGCTATTGGATCGCCTCTACAGTTTGGTTGGAAAGAAGGAAAGTGTGGTCTTGAACCTGTCTTGTTTGAAGGTCAAATGTCATCTGACTGCCTTCAATATTTGGTGTGCACATGCAAAGGAAAATCAGTTTGCAGTAAAAGTTGTGTGTGTTTTGAACAGAATTTGTCCTGTACTGAACTTTGTCAATGTCAAGCATCAGACCTTTGTAAAAACATCAATACACATCTGGCAGATATAGATGATGATGATGATGCTTGATTACCTGACCTATTTACGTCTTATAATGCTAATTCATATATAACTTGTCTTGCTTTTAGTTGTTGTCCTCTTTTTCTGTCGATTTAATATACGTTTAGTTTACTTTGACACTGAAGCTATTTCCGTTTACTATGATAGGACGATCGGGCATTCCTAATGTTAAAAAACGTCAAAAAACGTTGATATGATGCTAACATATTTTATAAACCTTATATGAAGACATTTTGATCGTACAACAAAAGTATTAATGAAAGCTTTTGTCTGCAAAAAAAATGTCAAAAATTGACAGAAATAACCATCATGACCATTGAAACTGAAATCAATGAATTTAACTTTTATCCCTCTTTAACTGACTTTAAACTATTGTGCAGTAGCAAGTCGTCTTCAGACTTCATTTTATGGGGAAACAATATTACCAAAGTTCAAGGTCATCCTTGTATGGAAACTAAATGAAGTCATAAATAAACAAAATGTATCAGATAACGAAAAACGTCAATTTTAACGTTAACAATGACGTATTTAGAAAAAAAATGGTATTCACAACAGGCTCCATATATCCTGAATGAAATATTGTCTCCTGATTGTTTAATATGTTTTATGTTCCTAAGTTTAGCCCAAAATAGATAGTAACGACAAAATTTTGTAATATTCAATTGTTGACCTTTGACCTCAATTATGCAAATTCCGACCACTTCTCATGCTTACGGCATCATTAATATTAAAGTCAATAATTTGATCTTTTCAACAGGACATGCAAGAGGAATTGTGCCTGATATTCATATGATGAAAAAATTATCTTTCAATCAGTTTAATTGAGGTCTGGAGCTGGCATGTCAGTAACTGCTAGTAGTCTGTTGTTATTAATGTTTTATTGTCATTTTGTTTATTTTCACTTGTTTCATATTCTGACATCGGACTCGGATTTCTCTTAAACTGAGTTTTACAGTGCGTATTGTTGTGCGTTTGTTTTTTCTACATTGGCTAGAGGAATAGGGGGTTGAGATCTCAAAAAACCTGTTGAACCCTGTCGCAACTTTGCGCCTGTCATAGGCAGGAGCCTCTGGCCTTTGTAAGTCTGGTATATTTTTTTTAATTTTTGTTTCTTGTGTATAATTCGGATTTTAGTACGACGTCCATTATCACTGATTTAGTATGCATATTTGTTTCGGGGCCATCTGCATGACGCCTCCGGCTGCGGGAGTTTTTCGTTACATTGAAGACCCATTGGTGGCCTTTGTTTGTTCAAGTCACAATAACTAAAAAGTTAACTTATATATGTCTTGGTACGACCTTCAACCCGGAGCATTGGTTCAAACCGGCGGCCCCCAAAATGACTGGTGTAAATGCATTAAAAAAGAACACCAACAGTCTTATATATCAACGAGAAACACTTATAAACTACATAAAAAAATCATCTATTACTGAAAATAAAGTACTAGTACCTAATTTATGAAAGGTGCATTACAAATGCAGCGGGTATAAACGATTTTATAGTCGCCAACAGTCATCCTAATCTGAGATAGTGGTGTAACATTACAATATAGAAACCCACAATATAATATATCAAATTAAATGGATTAACTCCATCAAAAACACATAAATAAAAACAAACAAGTAAAAAATTCACTGAAAAGTATACATTTGATCTATTACTTGCCTAACACTGTTACCCCTTATGGTGCAGCGGCAGAGAGGACAATTTGAGGAATTTAATTACCTAAATACCT
This sequence comes from Mytilus edulis, assembly GCF_963676685.1. Lineage (NCBI taxonomy): Eukaryota > Metazoa > Mollusca > Bivalvia > Mytilida > Mytilidae > Mytilus > Mytilus edulis. The sequence continues at coordinate 59,619,422 of NC_092352.1, forward strand.
CATGGGATTTTAATAGCTCTTTGGAAAGCTGAAATCGTGTTGTTTTTGAAAATATGTGTCGTAAATATAAAATCTGGTACAATTATACCGAAAATCAAGGTCAAAGGTCATCACTTAAGAAAATCCTATTTTCCTATAGAGAAACAATACCATTGAAATTTTCAAAATTAATAATCTTTTCAATAAATAATATGTGTAGTTATATTTGTTATTCTCGTGGGATTTTGTCTGATGCTTGGTCCGTTTCTGCGTGTGTTACATTGTAGTGTTGTGTCGTTGTTCTCCTCTTGTATTTAATGCGTTTCCCTCAGTTTTAGTTTGTTACCCCGATTTTGTTTTTTGTCCATGGATTTATGAGTTTGAACAGCGGTATACTACTGTTGCCTTTATTTATGTAGAAATGCGTTAGTTCATTCAAAATCTATTTTATATTTGCGCATGACGTCAGAACAACGTTTAATTTAAAAAAAAATAAGGAAGTCCATGGTATACAAGTTATAATTCCTAGTAAAAACCAGTAACAGAATAACCTAAATATTTGACCTCGACAAATAGCATTGCTTGAATACTTTAGGATAAAAGTTTTCCAAAGAGTATTCGAAATGCATAGTTGATAAATCAAACAAAATGTGCAGTCATGTTAAAGTTCCTTTCAGTTTTCAAGGATTCGAAATGCCACTGAGTTTTCTTAAAATGAATTCCAACTATCTCAATACAAAATACCCGGCTTTTCATATAATATAGTTATTGAAGTGATATATTACTCAATAAGTGCAAGCTTGTTGAAGAACAAATTCAAAAATTGCGTTTACTGTTTTGGTATCCATGATGAGTTTATTTTCATACCAAAATGAAACGTCTAAAAAAATATAACAATTAAAATAAAGTTACAAAATTTTAGATGGACTATTTTTATGTTATTTCATCTGTGTCATCAGCTATGTCGGCTGATTCTGCTTGAACATTGTTACCCAAATTTTGATAAAAACATAAATCAGTGCAAGGAAGACCCTAGTCCTTGCAAACACATGCTGCCTGTCATGTTTCTCCCCTTACATGAACTAATTATATCTTGTAGAAAGTCTGATGCCATTTGTCCCTCAAAGAAAACTGGCTCTAACTTGTCACTTTGTGCAGTTTTCCAATCAAAAGCACATGGGGAGCCATTATTTTGGGTTGGCTAATTTTGTCAAAATAGAACAAGTTGTTCTATATAATTACCAGACAATCCATGTGGCAAGACAGATCCCTCTCTGCATATCATTCTACGAATTACCAACAACATATCTGGAGTCTGGCCGATTGGATCTTTTTAAGTGTTTTAAAGTTCAAATGCATTTTGACGTCGCGACGGTTCGCCTCTTATTTTTGGTTTTTGTAAAAGGTTTATTACCACTGCATCAGCGGGGATACTTTTTCGTCATAGACTAATGATTTGTCCTGTTTCCGTTCAAACCGTTGTCCTGTACTCAATCCGAATGTTCCATGTACTCTTACCGTAAATCGTTTCGGTATTAATTTCAATATTGTCCACACCTTCTTAGATTAAGGACCCACAATTGGCTATACCGAACGGGACATAACAATCACCTTATATTTTTGTTATTTCAGCCTTCGCTACACTAGACAAAAACCTCCGAACCTCGTTATACTTAACACAGAAACCATGTAAATTTTTGACCAAAGACTTCAGTCCGAAGTCGTATTACAACTGTACTGCAAGACCAAGACTAAATGGAATAATTATGTTATTTCAATTTGACACCAGGCACTCTCCGAGATCAGCACATTTTCTTCGAATGCCATGCGAAATATCCATTGATACTGAAGTAAATGTTTCAAAAGAGTTTTGTCGAAAAGCCAAGTAACAAAACTTATCAAACAGGGCGGCAACATTGCTTCTAACATTTCCAGCGATACTTCGTCATTTGCAGTATAATAAGCAGAATAAGCAGATATATAAACATTTTCCATTATTGTCTTAATATTGAGGCTGCTTCATAAAGTACATGCATATCGGGTTTTTTTTGTTTTTTTGGGGGGAGCTTCATGTACTTAAGTCGGCTTTTATCTCAAGCATTTCTAATTCTGCTTAGATGTTATTCGCTGCTTTAACAGCGTCTCAAATGGAAATATCGCTAGCACATACAATGCTAGATTTACCATGTCCTTGTTGATAAAACAAAAACCACAATGGCATCCCTGTAGTGCTTTTCAAGTTAAGCCTTAAGTTTAGAGGAATTACAGCATGTCTGACTTACTTTATCAGGTAAGAAAGACTGGTACATTGTCAAAAGTGATGACAATACAAGCGATTTTTTGTCACGAATAAGGTCTCTGTCTATAATTTCAACTACTCTTTCAAACGACAAATCATACGCAGAATTATGATCTGAGAGCAGCATCTTCAAGATTGACTAACCTTTCAACAGATGAAAGGGTATGTAATGTTTTTGTCCTTTTAAGAGACTTGTTTTGCAGTACACTTTGATGTATTGTGATTTATTTTTTCAGGGACCAAAGAACTAGATAAATTAGGATTTATATCTTGTGTTCTTTTCAGCTGAAGAACATAATACTGATTATGAATTCTGCTTACTTGTATAGCTTTTATAACATGACCTATGAAACCTAAATACGGGTAATTTACTTGTTGTTTCATTGCAGAATTCATTTAAATAACTACAAATCATCACGTCTGTTGCTGCAGCATTGATCAGATTTCTTCCCGATTCTGTTGATGTTTTAAAAAAATTCGTCAACAGCAGAATCGCATGGTATCTGTCGGGACCAGTTTTAACGGGACTGGTAAATTGTCCATTTGCTTGATTAAAGAAACAAATCAAACTCACCTGAAAACCAAACAAACCCTCAAATGATATTCACTTTCCCAGTTAAATTCAACCAAAACGAATTAACAACAATACCAAACAACATAAATTAATCACAAGGCTTCGGAAATTGTAAAATTAACAAAGAATATGCTTGAAAATGACTATAAATTCTCTTTGGTAAATCGCTGATTGTGGGACAAAACTAGAAACCACAACAATGTCGGTAAATCTGTGACAAATATTCGGACTTGAAATCTAAATAAAAAGCAGATATTTAACCAAATATCTATCTTATTAGGAATTAACTTCAAAAATTTAATCGGGTCGATTGAAGTATTATAAGGCGGATTTACTGTTGTGCCTTTAAAATACACATTTACTGCACGTGCAAATAATGCTAGGTGAAAAACGATAATTTTGCAGTGTTATTTTTATCCATTTTCAGATGCATTGTGCTTTACATATAAGACTATTTGGAAATGTCCTTATATTGTATGAAGTTCAAGAATAACTTTATTTACCAATTTCGTTCACAAATTATTTTTTAAAACGGGTTTGCTATGAAATTTGTCTACCGAATCAGCAGTGGGGTATTCAATGCAAATTGAGTAACGTCAGTTAAGGCTATTTTTAACGTCATTTGTACCACATTTGATATTTACGACAAACATTTTTCTAAAGCTGAATAATCGATAATCAATTTAAGAACTTAAAATTCCATGAGGTATTTAGGTAATTGAAAATCGTTAACTAAGCGACTTTTTCAATAGCGCCGCTCCACTATTAGTGGAACATAGCTACCTATATTTCTCCCCCTTGCTTTTTTGCTAGACTCTCTAGAGCTTGCCGATTGTATTTTTCTTTCTCTCTCTGCAACATTCCTTCTCTATGTATATCGTGGTCTGCCCTTGCCACTTTTTCTTTGTGGATTCCACTGTAAGGCTTGTCTTGAATAAATGTTCTTTGGCATCCTCAGTGTCTTCCTTATCCATCGACACTTTCTCATATGCAACTCTTCATCAACTGTGGATTTATTGGTCTTTTATCACTTGGTTTGATATCTTCTCAGGTCATTTGTTAGTAAACCTTCGTGGATAATCATGCTCTCTATTCCTCTATAGGTGTTTCTGATGACGGTTATAACATTTTTATGAATGCCATTGTGTCTCATCAACTACCACAACCCATGTCTATCTATTTTAAAGCTCCCAAAGGATTACGCAAAGTCGACAAACACAGAATATATAGAGTGTTAAATTGATCTTTATGGTTATTCGAGGATGATGCATTATTCTACTTTTTGCTTTGCGCTTAATCTGTTTTGTCTAAATGGTTACCACAAAGCTTTCCATCCACTACATTTTTGATTCGATTAAACATAACTCTACATGTATCATGTTAAAATAAAACTTTCCCTGAAACTGATGGAAGCATTATTCCTCTAAAATTGCGAAGATTTACCATGTGTTCATTCTAGAGGAAGATCGTTTTCTTTCCAGATCTTTCCAAACAGTTCATAAAATACTTGAGTAAATGTGTAATTGTCTGTTTTCAATGCTTCTGCAGGTATGTTGTCAAGACCTTGAGCTTTGTTGATTCAGCCATTTTATTACCCTTTATTGATGGTTTATTAAAGTCAACTGATGAAAGCTCTTCCGCGGATGAAATTTCAGCTTTATTTGCAGGTGGTACTTGGTTTAGAACATTCTTGAAATGCTCAACCAATAGTTACATTTGCTCTTCATGTGTTTTGAGTGTTTTCCCTTTTTTGTGTTTTACTGGTCAACTTCCTTTCTTGTTTGTCCCGGTTATCAGTTTATGTTGTGATATGCATACAGAGCTATGATGTCGAATAGTCGTTTCATTTACACTCATATCACATTTTCCTATATCAACATGTATGTCACTCAGTGTACAATGTTGTTCCTAACTACAGCGGCTGAAACTGTTCGTTTACATTTGAATTCAAATGGCGTCAAAACCACGATATGTATTGAATCGTTCTACCCAATCAAATTGATCTATTGTCAATAAGAAGATTTTTTCAGTCTAAGGCAATAATATTATGTGTTTGTGTGGTATTACTTTGAAATAGTTTGCACTAATTTGAGGGTTTATTCAACAGGAAACCTCACTTTTAGCCATGACATTGGACATCAATGGAATTTTGTATGAATATTTACCTACGGACATGATGGTCAGAATATTGATGTTTTTATATTTAATCATTTTTATTTCTATGGAAAAATAAATGTGAATCGTTGATTGACATACTCTTCTATGTTCCTAAGAAAAATGGCATGAACATCGTTTTTTCATACAGTTTTCCCTTTCATTTTTGATGGGTTTTTTCGCGTGAAAATCGCATAAGACGTTCAGGTGCTTGTCATTTTGAAATTCATAAAATTACGATTTGCTTGCCCTTTTTTGTCTGGCACTAATATTAATGACGCTGAACGGAATGTACACAAAGCAATGGAGGCCGGAAGTGGGATTTTGTGAAGTTCTGAAATGATTCTGTCATTCGGAAGTCAGGTTCAAAATGGCAAATAGAAAAATGGGGCTTTTGTACAATACTTTTGAATAACGATGAAAGCATATCTGTTTAAAAAAAGTGTATTCAGAAAGGGTAGAAAAAACATATTCTGCACTTATTTTAAACGGTGGTAGTAGCGTAGTGACGTCCAGGCGGAGTTTTTTCATGGGATTAGTACAAGCACAAATACCGAAAGAACCAACAAGATGACCGTTTTTAGACTACGGTAAAATACTTGAGTGTCGATATCTCTCTATTTGCTGTCCAACATCTTCCATTTGTAATTATGTTGTTTCATAAAAAAAAATAGGACATTAATTCTATGCGCCTGACGTGCCCACTGCTTAGCCGATGATACTTTGGAGCTGACAGTCCTCTAGCAGAGATAACGACCAGGCTGTCAACAATTAACCCAACAAGTTAGTAATCCAAAGATGTATTAGAACCAAAGAAGTTGTTGGATGAGTTTGACGGAATTTCCCAATTTTGTTCGAAAACCGTTTATTTAGGACGAAACGGTGGATGCCCAGTGAATAATTTCTCAAACAAACTATCTGATTTGTTTTTCGACAGTTTGTAATTTTTTTCATCGGCAGACAAACCACAACTATCTTGTGTCTTAATTGCCATGACTGACTTATGATTTGGAACAAGTAACATTTCTATTTAATATTTTTTTCCGTTGCCTCTAACGGTTTCAATCTTTCTCATATCTTGTATTATTATATGTCTATACAGTTAAGACTATTTCCCACCTTCTTCCCCTAATAAGTTCTAACCCCGAAACTATTATCATTTCCTAAAAAAAATAACTTTTGTTTTATTCTATTGTAATCCCTTGTTTTAGCACTTTAACTGTAATAGTTAACATAATTATCAAACATTTGCTTAAACGGTCCATATCATACTAGTAATACTGAATGACCTCTTCCGTGTGTTACACATTAATAGAGATCAACATTCGCTTATGACCTAGAAAATGTCTATACATTTGCATGTTTGTAGAAACGACTATTTCTGAGAGATTGAAGAAGTTTAGTTTAGTTTAAACATATTTTTTTTTCAAAACAAATGGATTAGACACAAGTTTTTCAACTTATTTCCGTCTTCTCTTATATAATAAGATTGATTAAGAACTTGGTATTTTATATAATGGATGTTGTTGAGTATTTTACATCAATGAGACTCAATAACTGGAATAACCAATATATTATAATGTTATAAAGGTCAGCTAAATCAGAATATGCACAAACCAAATAAACGGTTGCACGTAAATCTAATGATTTTTAGGCGAAAATGTAATGGTGATGCGCGAAAATGAAATGCAACGAAATCTCTAACAGTTGGTGTTTTCATACGACTGTAATGTTACAGTTACTAGTATTAATTTGTACTAGGGATGTCAACGAGTACTCGAGTACCAACATGATACTCGACTAATCGGTTTCATATGAAAGTGTTGTTGCTTTCTTAAGCTAAAACAACAACTATTTTTTATGGAGAAATTCAATATTAATCAAAATTGATAAGATTGAAATACCATTCGAGTGTTTGCGTTTAACGGTAATTTAAAATTCCTCAAAACAAATGTCGTAAATATGATTAAAAGCATTTTTTTAAAAGCTTACACTTTTAGCTTATATTTATTAGGCAGTCCCTGCCTCTGTACCGTCAGAGCATATGCTCTCATTAGTGGGACTGTTGGACTGTTAGTTACATAACAAAGTTGAGAAGTCGCCTCGTCCTAGAAAAAGTTGACAACATAACAGAATAAGAACAAATTTGTTGCGTCCTGTGTCGACCCTCAGAAAATGATTAAAGGCACCAGTTAGCTATATAGCTATTATCATCATGCACCCTTTTGTTGATCATTATATGTGTTTTTACTATTTCCAAAATACTGTTGCTGGACTAATCATTTTTCTATAGAATGCTATTAATTAATTACTTGATTAGATCATTGTCATATTACATGGTTAGTACTTGAAGTGAATGAGCTTTTAATAATGGTATAAAATTCCTTGGACTATTGTCTAGTCCTAGGTATTAATAATCAGGGTTTTTCGTTCATAAAACAACGACTTACTTTTAGTTGTGTTTCTATTTTGTAAATATTTAACCGAGCGAGTACTCGAGTATTGCTCGGTAATTTTAACGAGTAATCGATTAGTAAATCTTCACCGAGTTGACTTCCTAATTTGTACAATATAAACAATGAGATGTGATATGATTACATATGCGACAACTATCCACAAAAAAAATCAAATGAAGTAGATATAAGCAGTTTTAGACACCGTATAGAAATGTTTGTTACAATAAATATGAAATTCACGTCAAACTTTTACATGCTCTTTTGACAGAAATTGTTGTTGAATATTTAAATTTGAAAAAAATAATAACTTCGTTATGCATAAGTCAGATAGGTCCAAAGTGAAGTCAGTTTCGAGAGCACTCTACTTAGGAAGTTTACATGATTTTTAGTTATTTAAGGCAATTATCATTAACCAGTAGTGATATTCTAACCAGTCTTTTATGTTGAAATTTGAAATATTTTGTTTGAGTGATTGATTTTTGAAAGACACTGTCCAATTCGTTCCCAATGTGTAAAGAATATGACTTTTTTGTACGATTCAGATTTATCTATTTTTAAGAATTCCATACTGACCACAATGTTTTTAGTGGTTGAAATTTATATACGTGCTCTATTATCCCATAAGATATAATTTTAAATTGATTGATAAAACTTGTTCTACCTGCTTATTTTCAGCAAAAGGATACTACGCTTACGTACAATCATCATTTTATGTTCCACCTAACCGTCGTCGTTTAATCATACCATTTGACAATGTATTAAAAGCAGGTTGCCTATCAGTTTGGTATTATATTTACGGTTTGAATCCTGGCAACCTTTTTATATATACAGTGGTGGACATGACAGAAGAGATTATGTCAGTTATCTCCGATACAAAAACGTTTATTTGGAGGCGCTTTCAAGCAAATATTTATAACGTTAAACAGATAATTTTTGAATACAACATTACCAATACTAGCAACGGTGGAATAGCATTGGATGATGTATATATATCGCCCATCATTTGTGCAGGTAATTTTTTTTATGAATCTCTTGAATAATATGCAACATTAAGCATATTCAAAGAATCATTTGATTAACGCAAATTTTTAAAGCATCCATACAACACAATTTGTCAATATTGGAAATTTTAAGGGCTCTTTTTGGATTATTCTACGAAAGCGTATTAGCGCCACACAATTTTAATTTAATTTTTCTTCCTATCTTTGCGTTGAACGCAAACCTTTGCGATATAACGCAAACCTATGAGATATACCGCAAACATTTGCGATACAACGCAACCTTTTACGATATAACACAAACTCTTGCGAAATAACGCAACCTTTTGCGTTATAACGCGAATCTTTTGCGTTTAACGCAAACCTTTGCGATATAACTCAAACCTTTGCGAACTAACGCAAACCTTCTTTGCGATATAACGCAAACATTTGCGAAATAACACAAATATTTGCGTTCTAACGCAAACATTTTGATTTCAATTATTCATTAAGATTTGTAGTACATGTATGTCCTTTAATTCCGGTGTGATTTAGTAAAGAAATGAACCATTAATACAAGGCTAAATCTTTACTAATACATATTAATAGGAATGAGGGAATACTAGAAGTGCAATTATTCATGATCACAAATTAAGAATGGTTTTTTGTTTCAGAAATGTAATTAAACAAGAAAGTAAATATGGTATAGGCATATTTTAATTGAAAGTCAAATAGACACATTGATCTTTCGGCTTTAAAATGAATTATTCAGAAAGAAATCGTTTTAAAATCCGAATTTTGAATCTAGTGAGGTAATTTTAACCACTTGGGGAACAATTTGAATGGAGAGAGACATAATTATAATAATATAATATCTTCATGTTATACATTTATTGCAAAAGGTAGCTTGTTTGGATCCAACCAACATAAGTTGATGCTCAATAATGGCAACAGTCGAATACCGCTGTTCAAAATTTAAAAATCGATTGAGATAAAAACAAATTCAAGTTACAAACTAAAACTGAGGGTAACACTTCAAATATAAGTGGAGAACTGCGAAACAACACTAAAATGTCAATAAGAGCTTACTTTGAAAGTATATTCATTGTTATATTAGCGGGGTTGATTTTTTTATTTTCTTCGGTAGAATTTAAAGTTGGATGTAACTCGTCTTCTTATTGGCTGACTTTGCTTTGTTTATCTGCTCATAGACATACTTATGTCAAGTGACCGTGACGTCATCAACATTTTTTTCATGGTTTACACCGGTTTCAAATGAAATTTAGAATTAAATTATAAGAAATGATTGTAATAAATTTGTTATTCAAAATATTACGCGGGTTGTTCAGTGTGCACCACATTTTTTATGTTATTTCTTCATAGACAGATTTTTTTTTACATTCATTCCTTAAATAACTTCAATTTAATTAATTTCCTTTGTAATATATATACATGTATTATTTGCTCATAATTAATCGATGATATATTCTAAACATGCAAGCATTTTACTTTGTAATGAGTACAAAGGGTGATTAATTTTAATATATGCAGCCTCCTCCATTAATAACAGCTGCTTCCTTTGAAACTTAAATAAGAAATAAGATAAAACATTTGCGTTATTTCGCAAAAGGTTTGCGTTATTTTGCAAATGTTTGCGTTATAACGTAAAGTTTATGTTTATTTCGCAAATGTATGCGTTAGGGCGCTAATGCGTTTCCGTATTCTTACACTGTTTTAAGGACCAAATTTATATTAATGATATTTTTAAAGATCAAATAAAGCCTGACTGTACCAGTTTCAAGTCGGAGGGTGTACATGTTAACACAATGTACTACACTCAGTTGTAGTCGTCGTTGGTCGCAGCCTGTCAAATTTGTTTATTTTAATCTTTTTGTACATAATAGATATAGGAAGATGTGGTATGAGTACCAATCATTCAACTCTCCAGCCAAGTCACACTTTATAAAATTAAACCATTAAAGGTCAAGGTACGGTCTATAACACGGAGCCTAGACTCACACCTAACAGCAAGCTATAAAGAGCCCAAAAAATGACTAGACGTGTAAAACCATTCAAACGGGAAAAACAAGGTCTAATCTATATAAAAAATAAACGAGAAACACTTATGAACAACATAAACAAACGACAACCACAGTAGTATAACATCACAACATAGTAAGACACACTATAAAATATCAAATGGAATGACTTAACTCAATTAAAAATCGAAGTGAAACAAATAAACACACAATGAACGAATAAATTTGATCTGTGATACAATGAAAATACAGAGTTGATAAAAAGAAGGTTAATAAAAAATAACGGATGAATTACTAAAGAAAAGGGTAACTTGTATTTTTTTTCCGTTTGAATATTTTACACTTTAACATGTTTTGTATCATTTATGTCTTACTCATCGGGTATATGTTTTGTTAATTGTTGACGACCTATAGTTTCATAGATCATTCTACGTCGTATGGAATCTTTTGGAAAATTATCTTTCCTATCATTTTACATCTTATTGTTATCTACATTTTGTTAGGATCAGAAGAAGTTATTCGATTAAGGATTTCTCTTAGAAAATTGCCTTTGATACTAATTCTAAAGTCTGAACATCTTCAAGATTTGTATTTAGCGAAACATTGCTTTCTGTTTAAAAGTATTCCGTGAACGGATGCATCATGTCAAACTTCGATTTAGAGAAATTTCAATTTTATAATATGAAGAAAAATAGAAAACAATCATGATAAAACAAAAAATGTCTTTATTTTTTGATTTAAGGGCAAGCTATCGAATATAATTTTGTATTACCCAGCCACCACCCGCACCCTTCCTAAGCCACACACCCTTTTCAAAAATTTTCGGGAAGATAGATTTAAGAAATAATTGATGCAAGCTATACTTTATTGTAGTTTTAACATGGGTAGGCATTACATTCGTGATTATTTTTGACCCAGCGATAGTGAGGGCTAAAAGAACACGAATATAATGCCTACCAATGTTGAAACTACAATAAAATATAGCTTGCATCAATTACATCGATTCTGAATAGGACAATTAAGGTAATTTCTATGTCCGATAAGTATAAGTGTAAAAGCGTTTGTGTAGGCTCTTCCATGAATCTCTTTTTTTTGTTTGTAAAGAAGCAAACGGCTGGCACTGTGACTTTCCAGAGGGAGGAATTTGAACAGCCAGCGAGAACGGTAGTCGTATCTAGGTCAAACATGTCAATTTCGAATTACAACACATTACTGTCATAATAAATGAATAAGTAACATCATGTGCACCATTTAAGAGTTTGAAAGTGTTTTAAACATGTTGTGATTAAGTGCATGATAATTTGATAAAGTCCATATACGCATGTGCAAACAAATTTTATTGGAATTAGAGCATAGGTTTGTTCACAAAGCGAAAGAAGCACGTCACATTAGAAAAATTAATAACACATAAATGACTATGCAGTATGAATCCCAAGACAACAATTCTTTAAATTTTAAACGTACCTTATCGGACATACAAATCCAACTGACATCTGCTGCATGTGTTTATTTTCTGGAAATCAGATATAGTAGCACGCCACTATTTAATTGACATATCGAATAGAGCAGTAAAGTTTTTTTAGTCAGAAATAACCTTTTACATGTGTCATAGCCCATTAATGTTACAATCATATGTAGCTACTCCGTACTCATTTACATATTTGATCAACTACAAAACTGGTATTTCCCGTGAAATGGAAACTGGATCATGTATAATCGCCCATTACAAATGCATTATACGTCCGTCCGCAATTTATGTTAACGGTTAAGTATCAATAAAGTTATATGTCGAAATAATCTTACAATAATTAATATTTATGATAAAGAATAGTTAGATCTATGACTACTAGTATTTGAAATAAAATACTTTCCTAATTTTTTTTCATTGATAGATAAACAGATTTCTGACGAGTGTGTCAAAAGTGATGAACATTTGCATCTTCAGTGTCCCGTTGCTTATATATGGAACGAGAGGATAGCTTTCGATCCAAAGTTTCATGAATCCTGCATGACCACTTCTGACGAAATTTACCTAAATCTGCGAAACAAATTCAATCAATGCAACAACAAAACAATGTGCACGTTCACGCCAGCTGAACTCATTTACGATAAAATGTGTTTATCTATGAGAAAACGTGTGCTTCTGGATTATTCATGTATAGGTAAGATGTTGATTTTGAATATAATTGGCTCCCATATCTGTGTAAAATTAGAAAAACATTTTAAGCATTTCTTTTGTAATATGTAACAATATTTATTAATATCTAGATTGTTAAAAAGCCATACACCATTATTATGTTTTCTGTTTATAAAGTATAAAACCATCGGCTTTAAAGTTAGAGGGGATGCTCAACAGAAAACATATTATTTAGCATCTCGAAGATACTAATTAATTGCTCATCGCAATTAACTATAGAGTCTATCTATAAATTATAGTTTGTTTTTTTTTTTTTAGATATACGGCAAATCCCTAAACATTTGGCAAGAGTCGTCATTAAACAGTATTAATTCCTATAAGATATCGTCAACGCTTTCAAGAACTAAATCTTTTTCTATATCTTGTCTTACCGATAACGTTTGTTTTTCCGACGTAGTCGATATAGTTTCGGTTTGTGCCCTTTGAACTTAACGACGCTTAACTATGGCAACAGAATACGCATGCTCGAAAATCCTTTCTGTGATTGGACAAAATGCTGTCATGGTGGGTGATTTGTTTGTGTTTGAAAAAACGTCTCGTTAATTATATCAATCTGGAAAGCAAGTGAAAAACTATAAATATTTGAACTAGATCTTACAAAGATTTATATTTTTGTTAAAATAATTGTTTCTCCAATAGCTCTTTGCATCCGTGACAGCTGTTTGTTCGGGATCAGTTATATTATTTTTAATGTAAACTTTGTTGTACGAACGTACATGACTTTTAGAACGCACCTACACATGTGAGATTTCCGCCGGGTTTTGGTGAATGTAAACAGAAAGATACGAGGACCGAGAATACTGAACACAAAAAGAGAAAACGTTATTTAAATGGTATCTTTGTGTTTCTGAAGGTTATCGAAATGATAGTTTTAAACATATACCCAAATTTAAATACGTCGGATATCTTTTTTAAAGATAGTTCTTGTTTAAGTTCTGCATCTACCTTTTATTACTGTTTTGTGGATATTAGGCAATAACGATAAACGAATGATTAACAGCGTCATTAGAACACAAATACAATAGTTTGGGTGTCATCAGACGATTTCAACTATCAAATCGATTTGTAGATCTTGCCTAGTTGATAATCTTTTATTCATTTGTTATTCTATAATAGTTTTGGGATATTAAGCAATTACACCAAAAATAATACAAATCGTCATGGAAAAAGAACAACTACAATATGGGGTCATGAGTCGATTTCAACATTTAAACTAATTTGTAGATCTTATCTTATTGATAATCTTTGCTTATTTAAGAATTAATTTAACTATTTTAGTCTTAAAAATATTGGTGATAACCCATAAAATGATAACAACCGTCAGTAAAGGGCTATAACTCAAATATAGAGTTGTCTTACTATTACACCTACATTGCATGTTGCCATACTTGAAGATCTTGTTTTACTAATCATGTTTGCCATTTAAAGTTTCTGTCTGTATCTGTTACAATTCTCAAATTAATAGGCGGAAAGAAAAATAAAAAGGGAAAAAACGGCAATGACTTTTATAAAAAGTCGTGTGAAAGGACAAATTAAAGGTAGATTTCCGTTCGCAGTGAAAGAAAGTCTTTAGAGATACTGGTTTACTCTAACTCGCGTGGTGCTATTAAACATATGCGGTCTCCTTGAATTTAATGATATCAAAACTTTAGAATGTTCAACCCTGCATACAACCGTTCCCCATGTGAAAATGACAAATCGTCTAGTATAAGACATAATCCACTATGAAAACTATAGCATATGCAATGCATGTATTGCTTTAGGTACCTTATTATAGCATATTGTTTTTAATGGTGATCAAAAAGGTAGAAGAGCAGGTAATCATTATGATACATTTTCATATTCACAACACATTTGTTGACTTTTGCAACTAATTGTTAGCACTCCATAATTAATATCGGTTTAATAATGTGTTATGCTTTATGGTTTGTAGTCCAAATAATTAAAAAATTGCCTTTCCGTACCATCATTGTCATTAAAATTGTTTGAACGAGTATTGTAATTGTATAAAGTTCGAGATTGCATATTAGTTACGTTAAAAGTTGAAAGTTGGAACCTATTAAAACGTTTAAACCCGCTGCATTTGTTTGTACCTGTCCTAAGTCAGGAATCTTATGTTCATTAGTTGTCGTGTGTTGATGTGGTTCATGAGTGTTTATCGTTTCTTGTTTTTTAAATACATTATACCGTTGGTTTTCCCGTTTGAATGGTTTTACTCTAGTCATTGTTTGTGTCCTTTATAGTTTGTTGTTCGGTGTGAGCCAATGCTTTGTGTTGAAGACCAAATACTGACATTTTTGTGCTTTGTAAAGAATATTTCCATAAAATTTTGGATGTGAAATACCTGAACGTATAAGATGTCTGCATGTTGAGTTATATTTACGAATTATTTCCTTATACCGGTGATAAAATTTAGTAAATGTTTTGACCAGTTTGTGATATCGAAAACCCTGGTGTAATAATTTTTCAGTAATACATAAATTTCTCTCGCTAAAATCTAATATATTGTTACATACACGAGCGAATCGTACAAGTTGAGATATATAAACACCATAAGATGGTGACAAGGGAACGTCACCATCTAAAAATGGATAATTAACAATAGGAAATGAAAAATCATCTCTTTTATCATAAATTTTTGTATTAAGCTTCCCGTTTATGATATAGATATCAAGATCGAGGAAAGGGCAGTGGTCATTGTTATCATTAGCTTTATTTAAAGTAAGTTCTACAGGATAAATTTCTTTAGTATACATACTGAAGTCGTCATTATTTAGAGCCAATATATCATCCCAATATCTAAAAGTATTGTTAAATTTTTGTATCAAATGTTGTTTTGATGGGTCTTTGCTAATTTTAGTCATAAATTGTAACTCATAACAATACAAAAACAGGTCCGCAATAAGTGATGCACAGTTAGTCCCCATTGGAATTCCAATAACTTGACGATATACGGAATCTCCAAAGCGAACAAAAATGTTATCAAGTAAAAATTCAAGTGCATAAATAGTATCAAAGCATGTCCAATTGACATAGTTCTTTTGTTTATTGCTACTAAAAAATTATCTAAAAGAGTTTGAACATATGTACTCGCATTCCGACTTTTTAAATGCCCAGTTAATTAGGGATGTGAATTTTTTCTTAATAAGAATATGAGGCAAAGTGGTATATAGGGTAGAAAAATCAAAACTTTGAACAGATTCAAAATCACCAATATATGCATGCAATTTATCAAGTACTTCCAACGAGTTTTTGACACTCCAAAAGTAATTAATTCCACTATTTTCAAAGGCCTTATTTGAACAATTTATTATAAGGTTTTTTATTGTACCAAGTGTACTAGTTAGTAAAACAGACAATTTAGTAGTTGAACAATGGCTAGAAGATGAAATAAATCTAGATTGCTTTTATTGATCATAAGTATGGTTACGAGTAGTTAACTGAAACCTGGCCTTCGTATGAACATTTCTTCACTTATATATAGTTGATCTTCGTGTGGTCATTTTTTTCACCAACATGAATCCATCAATATGAATTTGTTATACTATCAAAACAGACTTTAGATTAAGAATGATGCTCATTCATTAGCCCAAAATTCATATTTCAATTCTCAATATTATGGTTTATTATGTGTACCGCGTTCATTTTTACGATACTTCGTTGTTTTTGTTTTTCATTTATTTTGTGTTTGGTTTTTCTGGGTTTTTCTTTTTGGTATTTTTGCCCTTCGGGTGATTATTTCCTTAGTGACGCAAGAAAGGTTGACGGATTACAGTATAACATGCGTAATAACATAAATCGGTACCAATGATACTACAACAAATGTGCATTTCGACAATAAATGTCTTTTTGACCGGATTGTTGTCTCTTTGACATATTCCTCATTTTCATTCTCAATTTTACTCTTCAGCGATGATTGGGGTTAACATTTATAGTTATTTCCAATAACTTTTTTTATCATACATTTCAAAGAAAACCATATCACTAGACTAGTACATAGCAGTACCAAAGTACTGACTATTGGGATGGTGATACCCGCAGCGAGTAATAGTCCACAAGTAGAGATACCGAACCAGTGGTAGTAGTAACATAAACGGTATGGATAGGTCTGCGCCAGATGAGTGTTTATACAAGAAAAATTTTTTTAGTCTTAAACAGATCGATTTTTATTAAGACAATCACAGTCATTTTCGGACTTTCAGTTCATTTTCAGACTAATAATCCACTGTGGTGATTTTTATTTTATAATACATAATACATGAGGTCAACAAAAGGTATGTTTAGTCTACGTGTCGACTGTTAAGTAGTTACATTAACAGACAAACAGCAATCTAAAATTTCCGAAAAGTTACTGAAAAGTACTGAATTGACTGCAAGCGAATTGTCTGAACAGTACTAACCCTCTCAGTTGATGATGAGGAAAGTTAATTAAACGACTGAACATGACGGAATAACTTTTCTATCAGACTTTTTAAATGATGGTAAGATCAAAATTACTATTTTAGACTAAACGAATTTCAAAGAGTTGACAACTTTTATTTTGATAAAATACACTGATACATTTTTCAATGACCTAGTGTTGAATAAGTGAAACATTTGATACTCTAATTTGTTTCCTCTGATTTATGTTTCAGATAAGTCAGATTCTGTGACGACAAGCCCGCAGACAGTCTCGTCCACACCAAACACGAACGGTATGTTGGACAGTCACATTCTGTTACATTTTGTACATACTCAACCATAAGTATCTATATTGATTAATAGTGTATTCGGAATTCAAATTTAAAAATGCTTGTAAACCGTGGACTATATAATATGATTTGAATATATAAAAAAAGAAACAAATTGAAGAAAGAAGCATGGTATACACACTGCATACAGTTGGTACATATTAAGATTTTTTAATCAAGGATATATTTGGTGATATATATCCTTGAACGTTTCTGGGGTAGGATTTGATAAAAAAACGAGGGGTAATTGGTTTTATTGTATAATAATTCATTTATACATGATTCACTGAAGTAACACAACACCAGAACTTACAAAAATATGTTTTCGAATCACTTAATATCTGGCATTGGTATTAAAAAAAATATATATTACAAGAACAGCATATAAAAGTTTCACTATCCCGTTAGCCAAAATTCATTTCCATTGTTTTTGCAATAAACATAAATATGGTTAAATCAGATTACTGTCATTTTGTTTGAAAGAGTTCCGACTCACTTCTCTAAAATCACTTTGATATGATAAACAAAGAGGCGAATTACGTTCAAATAAAAACATGTATTGAATCGCTGTCATCTGGAACGCTCAAAGCCAAATATTTGGAAACATACGCCTGTGAGTATAAGAACCGCAACATGTGGAAAGATATCTGACCAGACGGGAACAAACAAAATAGCCAAAATCCATCAAATGTAAACTTCGCTTGATGGAGTTTGAACCTCATTGTCGAAATTCAAAAACCGACAATTTGAGAAAGGTACAAAATGTAAGTCTTTGAAAATCATGTCAGAATGAAGCACGTACGTAATACAGTGCGGATGCAACTATCGGGGACTTATACCATTAGTTTATTTGCAGTATTATAGATCTAGTTCTATAAAAATGAAATAACTCTTTAAATTGTTGCGTATATTAATCATAAAATGCTCTACCGTTATCGACTTTGGCCTAAAATTATGACAAATATCAATAAAGATAGGATTGAAATTATTATCATTTGCATACATTTCTATGATTGTTTATAACATATTATTGTGATATATTTAGAATAGCTGGAATGAGGATGTCTTAGTAGGTAGATCACGGACGACAAAAACAATTATGCTTAAAAAACAATCATCACATAAATACTCAAAGTTATATAAAAACAAAAAAGGTAACTTCTATAGTTTTCTCGGGCGCAATTAAAGTTGTATGCTATCACTTATTTATTTATTGTTTTCTCGTTATTTTCTTTACAGAAACAACGGTTTTTACCACATTGGTTAGGCAGACAATATCAACATCCCAACAAAATGATGGTATGTTTGATTGTATTATACGCTGATTGGATGGATTTGAAAAAAATAAAATATAGTTTTGTCTCAAACACCTGAAAATTAACAAACAACTGTAGCTAATTATGAAAAAAATATCAGCTCATTAAGTACGTCACGTAATACATTTTAACGCATATGTATCTATGCAGATCGCTTCAGCCTTTCACAAATGTAATATGGGCGTATTTCAATGAAAATTTGATTTCTTGTTTTAGTCACTTTAAAAAAAATGTTTTTTTATATCTTACAAGTATATTTTATTTTGCAGTCAGTACATTTAACTATATTTAACATTATTATGCAAGGAAACATACTATTTTTAGAGGGATTAATAAGATATTGATTTCTGAATGGTTCAAAATAACCCAAAAGACATGTCCCTAGAACTCCAATTCAACATTCATAATCTCAGATATTGTGAAAGGAGGGAGAAATAAATGTTATTTTTACTTATTATAAGTTCTACAATTATTCAAAAGTATGTTTAAAGCTAACATATTTTAATAAACAGTTTTTTTGACAATGGATATATAGTATATGTGTCCCTGATTAAATTGCCACTAAGAAATGAAGTCATTAAATTTTGCGAATAAACAGTTTTATAAAAATCGAAGTTTCCAAGAAATTGACTGGGTATAAACATTAGGGTCTTACAATATAAGTGATGCCTTTATAACGGCATTTCAGTTGTTGGCAATAAAATTGAGCAAATCAAATGGACCAGAGTGATGCCGTATTTTTTTCCTTGGTCCACTACAAAATGGGTCATATCTCCTTCAGTATCTGGTTTTAAAATTATGAAAAAATATCAGTGTACAGTTCAGCAGGTTCTGCGATGAAAAGAATCATTTTTGTTACTATTAAGATATAGGGATTGGGGAGAAAAAAATAAAACATATGAATATGTCCGGATCCACTACGTAACGGTCAACTACGAAACAAGTTTGGAAGAAAAA
Source organism: Mytilus edulis (assembly GCF_963676685.1). Classification (NCBI taxonomy): domain Eukaryota; kingdom Metazoa; phylum Mollusca; class Bivalvia; order Mytilida; family Mytilidae; genus Mytilus; species Mytilus edulis. The sequence continues at coordinate 59,639,100 of NC_092352.1, forward strand.
AGTTTCGTAGTGGACATTACCACTACCATACACTCGTATTTTATTCTTTTTTCAATTATATTCGTGCAAAACAAATAACATATGTTAGTTTCGTGTAATTTTCAATATACTTTTATCAACATAGAATAGGGTTGATGTCAACTACGAAACTTTTTGTCCTCTACGAAACTATTTTTGTCAACTACGAAACTAAAAATGGCACTACGTGACATGGGTTGTACTTTCATTTGTGAAGAACTGTCTAAATAAATATGTATCGATAAAAAATGTTTCTTCAATTCAGAAAAAAATGAGATCTTTCCAGGATATAGAAATAAAATTTCAACAGGAGACATTAAAATGCCACTCGATGTGCGTTTAGAAGCAGTTTCTTAGTGGATTTTCAATATACTTTTATCAACATAGAATAGGGTTGATGTCAACTACGAAACTTTTTGTCCTCTACGAAACTATTTTTGTCAACTACGAAACTAAAAATGGCACTACGTGACATGGGTTGTACTTTCATTTGTGAAGAACTGTCTAAATAAATATGTATCGATAAAAAATGTTTCTTCAATTCAGAAAAAAATGAGATCTTTCCAGGATATAGAAATAAAATTTCAACAGGAGACATTAAAATGCCACTCGATGTGCGTTTAGAAGCAGTTTCTTAGTGGACAAATGTCCACCACGAAACAGTATATAAATTATGAAAAAAAAATCATTTTGAATAGTATTTTAGAATTCACTTCTTCATTTACAAACAGGTCTATAATAGAGGTATTCAAAATAGCTCTTAAAACAAGATTTTAGATAAGTTTATTTTTCGAATGTTTTTCTGGTCTGAAACGCACTTTTATTGAAAGACCTCCATATACCTTGAAAGCTCACTTGAATCGGAATGCGTATAAGTACTCGAAAACTGGGAAAACTACATGAATATGATCAAAAAGGCACAAAACCAAATAATCCACTTCATATGTTGTCATCTTTGAGAAGGTTTAAATCTTGCCTTATTTTAATTTTTAAAAGGACAATGTAACAGAGGTACGCGACGTATGTTATAACATAAACGGAAACAATGTTCATGCACCATATCACGTTTCGGCAATTTATGTAAATCAAATCAGTAGCAAAACACTTGAAGACTAAGGTAGCAATACACAGTTAGAAGTTTAGTTTCGCATTATGGCCCCTGTGAATTTTTTAAATATGAAAGTTTTTGTACAATAAAATTGATTTTTAGGTAATTGAAGAATAATATAGCCTTCTTAGTGGGTTTATATGAACATTAAGATTGTTTTTAACATGTCTTATAGGCCATTTATATGATTGACAGTCCGTATTTTCCTATCCGTACCGTTCATAGGTCCATACATTATTGTAGTGTTTATCAACAAAGATTTTGCGCTCGATCTTTTCAATTCAATTTTATGGAAAGACGAGCAGATAAGCATATGATTTTTTTGGGACCACTTGATAGATATAAACCTATGGATTCAGGAAAGGTATTACTGTAATTGATTGAAATTTTCCTTTAGACCAAATTTTGGAGACTTTTGTGACATGTTCACCCCCCTTTTTTGCTATATTTTGTATCTAAGAAATGCAGATTGTTGCCATGGTTACACCCAAGAGGGATTATATTTTACCCTTATGACCATTAGAAATCAAATCTATGGAAGATTCTCTTTCTATAAGTATATACATGCATAACACACATATAAAGCCTTCTTTGTTAGACAGGAGGGGAAAGAGGGTGTTTAAAAATTATGAGTGTCAATTTTAAGTTTTTTTCCTAACTGTGTATTGCTACCTTATGGCATTTGACAAAGCAAAGAATTGCTTTTTTTTAGACAAATCATACCACAAATCTATTGATAACTAGGTTAAAGATACAATTCTGAGGGAGAAACAACCTTTAGAATGACAATATATGTTAGTTTTGTTGTTTATTGTCCTTAGCAACCAATATAGACATTTTGACACAAAGACTTGGTTCCGTCATAAATTGAAACTTTATTGGCTACCCCTTGGAAAAGAAGATTGCGCGTTATGTAGAAACCTTAGAAGGGAACGCTTTATATTTTTTCATGCGACTAAATCAAATTTATTATTTTAGCAAGTATAAAGTCACAATTTAGCATGAATTAAGCCTAAATTTTTTCCCGCTATTATAAATGAATTCAGTATTTACTAAATTTTAACCAAGGCTTTGGTATGGTAATACACAACAAAATTGACATTCTAGAGCTTTAAAATAGCTTTAACTTGTAAAATTTGTCTACTGTTGAGGTTAATTTAAGTTTTTAAACAAGAAAAGACAGGCTTAGAAGGTATAGTTTTAGAAATTTGACTAAAAAAGGAGAAAATGCACTTTGACATGGCATGTTTCATAAAATCACTTTTTGTTGCATTTCAGTGTCAACTGCTAACCTTCATAAAATATTTATTTCTGAACCGATTTTCAAAAGTAGCAGGCCAATTTGCTCGTTTTAGCTAGTAGAAAACAGAAATCCATTTAAAGTGGAATTGGGAAAACAAAATGTTAATCCTTAAGGTAGCAATACACAGTTAGAAGTTTAGTTTCGCATTATGGCCCCTGTGAATTTTTTAAATATGAAAGTTTTTGTACAATAAAATTGATTTTTAGGTAATTGAAGAATAATATAGCCTTCTTAGTGGGTTTATATGAACATTAAGATTGTTTTTAACATGTTTTATAGGCCATTTATATGATTGACAGTCCGTATTTTCCTATCCGTACCGTTCATAGGTCCATACATTATTGTAGTGTTTATCAACAAAGATTTTGCGCTCGATCTTTTCAATTCAATTTTATGGAAAAACGAGCAGATAAGCATATGATTTTTTTGGGACCACTTGATAGATATAAACCTATGGATTCAGGAAAGGTATTACTGTAATTGATTGAAATTTTCCTTTAGACCAAATTTTGGAGACTTTTGTGACATGTTCACCCCCCTTTTTTGCTATATTTTGTATCTAAGAAATGCAGATTGTTGCCATGGTTACACCCAAGAGGGATTATATTTTACCCTTATGACCATTAGAAATCAAATCTATGGAAGATTCTCTTTCTATAAGTATATACATGCATAACACACATATAAAGCCTTCTTTGTTAGACAGGAGGGGAAAGAGGGTGTTTAAAAATTATGAGTGTCAATTTTAAGTTTTTTTCCTAACTGTGTATTGCTACCTTATGGCATTTGACAAAGCAAAGAATTGCTTTTTTTTAGACAAATCATACCACAAATCTATTGATAACTAGGTTAAAGATACAATTCTGAGGGAGAAACAACCTTTAGAATGACAATATATGTTAGTTTTGTTGTTTATTGTCCTTAGCAACCAATATAGACATTTTGACACAAAGACTTGGTTCCGTCATAAATTGAAACTTTATTGGCTACCCCTTGGAAAAGAAGATTGCGCGTTATGTAGAAACCTTAGAAGGGAACGCTTTATATTTTTTCATGCGACTAAATCAAATTTATTATTTTAGCAAGTATAAAGTCACAATTTAGCATGAATTAAGCCTAAATTTTTTCCCGCTATTATAAATGAATTCAGTATTTACTAAATTTTAACCAAGGCTTTGGTATGGTAATACACAACAAAATTGACATTCTAGAGCTTTAAAATAGCTTTAACTTGTAAAATTTGTCTACTGTTGAGGTTAATTTAAGTTTTTAAACAAGAAAAGACAGGCTTAGAAGGTATAGTTTTAGAAATTTGACTAAAAAAGGAGAAAATGCACTTTGACATGGCATGTTTCATAAAATCACTTTTTGTTGCATTTCAGTGTCAACTGCTAACCTTCATAAAATATTTATTTCTGAACCGATTTTCAAAAGTAGCAGGCCAATTTGCTCGTTTTAGCTAGTAGAAAACAGAAATCCATTTAAAGTGGAATTGGGAAAACAAAATGTTAATCCTTAAGGTAGCAATACACAGTTAGAAGTTTAGTTTCGCATTATGGCCCCTGTGAATTTTTTAAATATGAAAGTTTTTGTACAATAAAATTGATTTTTAGGTAATTGAAGAATAATATAGCCTTCTTAGTGGGTTTATATGAACATTAAGATTGTTTTTAACATGTTTTATAGGCCATTTATATGATTGACAGTCCGTATTTTCCTATCCGTACCGTTCATAGGTCCATACATTATTGTAGTGTTTATCAACAAAGATTTTGCGCTCGATCTTTTCAATTCAATTTTATGGAAAAACGAGCAGATAAGCATATGATTTTTTTGGGACCACTTGATAGATATAAACCTATGGATTCAGGAAAGGTATTACTGTAATTGATTGAAATTTTCCTTTAGACCAAATTTTGGAGACTTTTGTGACATGTTCACCCCCCTTTTTTGCTATATTTTGTATCTAAGAAATGCAGATTGTTGCCATGGTTACACCCAAGAGGGATTATATTTTACCCTTATGACCATTAGAAATCAAATCTATGGAAGATTCTCTTTCTATAAGTATATACATGCATAACACACATATAAAGCCTTCTTTGTTAGACAGGAGGGGAAAGAGGGTGTTTAAAAATTATGAGTGTCAATTTTAAGTTTTTTTCCTAACTGTGTATTGCTACCTTATGGCATTTGACAAAGCAAAGAATTGCTTTTTTTTAGACAAATCATACCACAAATCTATTGATAACTAGGTTAAAGATACAATTCTGAGGGAGAAACAACCTTTAGAATGACAATATATGTTAGTTTTGTTGTTTATTGTCCTTAGCAACCAATATAGACATTTTGACACAAAGACTTGGTTCCGTCATAAATTGAAACTTTATTGGCTACCCCTTGGAAAAGAAGATTGCGCGTTATGTAGAAACCTTAGAAGGGAACGCTTTATATTTTTTCATGCGACTAAATCAAATTTATTATTTTAGCAAGTATAAAGTCACAATTTAGCATGAATTAAGCCTAAATTTTTTCCCGCTATTATAAATGAATTCAGTATTTACTAAATTTTAACCAAGGCTTTGGTATGGTAATACACAACAAAATTGACATTCTAGAGCTTTAAAATAGCTTTAACTTGTAAAATTTGTCTACTGTTGAGGTTAATTTAAGTTTTTAAACAAGAAAAGACAGGCTTAGAAGGTATAGTTTTAGAAATTTGACTAAAAAAGGAGAAAATGCACTTTGACATGGCATGTTTCATAAAATCACTTTTTGTTGCATTTCAGTGTCAACTGCTAACCTTCATAAAATATTTATTTCATAACCGATTTTCAAAAGTAGCAGGCCAATTTGCTCGTTTTAGCTAGTAGAAAACAGAAATCCATTTAAAGTGGAATTGGGAAAAAAAATGTTAATCCTTAAGGTAGCAATACACAGTTAGAAGTTTAGTTTCGCATTATGGCCCCTGTGAATTTTTTAAATATGAAAGTTTTTGTACAATAAAATTGATTTTTAGGTAATTGAAGAATAATATAGCCTTCTTAGTGGGTTTATATGAACATTAAGATTGTTTTTAACATGTTTTATAGGCCATTTATATGATTGACAGTCCGTATTTTCCTATCCGTACCGTTCATAGGTCCATACATTATTGTAGTGTTTATCAACAAAGATTTTGCGCTCGATCTTTTCAATTCAATTTTATGGAAAAACGAGCAGATAAGCATATGATTTTTTTGGGACCACTTGATAGATATAAACCTATGGATTCAGGAAAGGTATTACTGTAATTGATTGAAATTTTCCTTTAGACCAAATTTTGGAGACTTTTGTGACATGTTCACCCCCCTTTTTTGCTATATTTTGTATCTAAGAAATGCAGATTGTTGCCATGGTTACACCCAAGAGGGATTATATTTTACCCTTATGACCATTAGAAATCAAATCTATGGAAGATTCTCTTTCTATAAGTATATACATGCATAACACACATATAAAGCCTTCTTTGTTAGACAGGAGGGGAAAGAGGGTGTTTAAAAATTATGAGTGTCAATTTTAAGTTTTTTTCCTAACTGTGTATTGCTACCTAATACCGTTAGCCTATTTGCAACGGTATCGACCAAGTATTATAAAAATACAAATATACGTCATAAAGTTCTCTTTAAAAATTCAAAATATGCTCTTCCATAATTGCCCTTTTAATGTAGCCTTTTGAGGAAAACTGCTAAATTGATTTATCTTCTTAAGATGGACTCATTATCATTCTTCGGATATCAATTTTTGTGAGTACAGATAAACCAAAAATTTCATCGACGAGGTACAAATTTCCAAAACACTGGATTTTGGAAAAACAATGAAATAAAATATCGATGGAAATTGATATCCACGAAAATAGATAAATCCACAGCATTTAATGTTTAGTTTCGATAAGTTTTGATATTAAGTATTATACTTTTAGTTTAATCTATTCATTTCGCAATACATTTGGTTTGTTTGGATTAAATTTCTTTGTAAACATTTCTAGATTACAACACAGAATATATTTTAGTTGATAGATGTCGATGTAAGATCACCAATTATTACTCGAAACGGGACTCTTTAATTGTCACTTAAAGATATAAAAAGGCTTTGTTATCTGAATGATTAACACAGGCTCATGTAAATAGAATGGCATCACTAACTTTTGTTTTCTCATGTTTAAGGTACTTCGTTTTTTACAACATTGGATAGGCAGCCAATATCAACATCACAACAAACTGGCGGTAAATACGTTTATGCGCTGATTAAACAATCATTGCAGCTGCTGTTTTGTCTTAGAAAAATCACAAAACAGTGTATCTATAACATAAATGATCCTTATAAAATGCATTCGCACAATGCATTTTGTACGTTTATGTATTAGTGTAGATCACACCAGCCTTTAAAAAATGTTACATGTTTTTTACCCGGAAGATTCAAACTAACTTCAGTGCTTGTGACAAGGACAAAGATTACTTAAATCATGGGTATTTGTTACTTTTGTTTGAACATGCTATCGTGTTTATTCATCCCGACCTCTGATCCTAGTCTCAATAACACTACCTTTCTGACATGACCATTGCAGGCATTTAGCATCCGTTATTCAAAAGATCGGTGTAATCATGAATGACATCTTGTCTAAACGGATCTTTTAAAACAGTAACATTTACATAATGCAACATAAAGATGACTGTATCAAAAGTGTTGTTTTTATAAACATTTGAATTAATCAAAGAAATTATGATTAGTTATGTGAGAGCCTAATAGAATGTAAAATATGCTCTTATATACTTTAACAAAAAATCATAGCGGATAAGAACGGAAACCACGGGTTAGCCTCCTAATCTGTGTTTGAAAGAAGCGTTCTTTTTTATTTGACCTAACCGAATATCCGTGTTGTATTGTATTACAATGTATGTTGTTATGTACATATTTTGATAGATTTGTCCTAACACAGGTTACATGTAGCTGCAATAGTAATGCTCGGATGCATCAATTCAACCAAACATTGAAATCGTACTTTAACGTAGTACTACTATGACACAATACAACATATTCAAACCTAAAAACAGGAACTTTAGTTCTTTCTGAAATATCTTAATTCAATAGATGATTAAAGTTGACTTATTTTGCTTATTTCGTGATTGTGTTTTGTTTTTGTTTTCGTTTTTTTTCTAAATTTGTTCATGATTTTGGGCACTTTTTAATAACCGTGATTTACGATGAGAAGCAGGGTTTGACTTTTATTCATTTGATCATCTTTAATCTGCCCTGTTTAATGAGTTTGAGACACCTATAATATATCTGTCGATGGTTTTAAGGGAAATCCATTTTACTCACGGGCGATGTAGTATGTATGATATAATATACATGCTTTATTTATTTTTTGCATATTTTTTTAATGGGTGGGTTTTTTTTCCTTTTCTTTGTTGTTTTGAGGTTTTATCAAAGTGTTTTAATTTGCATTACTCATATTTAAATTGTGAAGTATTTTTGAAAAGCACTTGAAATTAATGGCGGTTTTATAAAAGGTAATATTACCGCAAATTAAGTGTATAGAACTGTTATCGAAGCTCTACGTTGCAAATGTATCAGACAAAAATATACACTTACAATATTGATGACATTGCAGCTGTTTTCTGAATATAAAAGACGGCAATGACCATGCATTAAACATTGGTGTATTGTTATGATATAAACCTGCAGCATCAACGCAAGTATTATGGAAAGATGCATCTGTGCGAGCTATGTCATTTGACATTAACCTACATTAGGAATATGACAGTTGTTATCATTTTTTTTTATGCGTTTGAGCTTTTGATTTGCTATTTGATTAGGAAGTTTCCGTTTAGAATTTCTTCGGAGTTCGGTATTTTTGTTATTTACTGTTTACATCAAGTCATTAATCATTCTAAAGGTGTGCATTGATGTTTCAATATTTAACAAATTTGAAACAAATGTGGTTTGTTAACCATTTATGGGAACATTGGGCAATGTTCCATTAAAATACTGATTAGAATGACTCAAACTTTTCATAACTCTATAAATATGAAGTCTTAAAATTTGTATGTTGAAAATGCATTAAAATATTGTTTTGCATACTTCTGAATATATAAAATGAAAAACATTTTATACAGCATAAATATATTAATTACGACCTTTAATTAATTAAACAGTGTTAAACTTTGTTTGTAGTTACAAGCATGCACATAGATTACCATGATTAATATTTAAAAAATTTCAATATTTCAATAGAATTCGTTTCAAGTTCAGTGACACACCATGCAGTGTTTACCTTTTGCGTAATACATGTATGAAATTTGCTGAAATGCACAAATTTAGTGAAAATTCGTTCGTTGCATTTTCTAATATGCAATGTTTTATCTTTCAGACATTAAAGATGGTAATCAATCTAGCTCTCCAAGTTCAACATCAGTTATAGGTACAAATGTTTACACTAATTTAACACGACCATAGTATAGTTGGTCATTTCATCAGAATTAATTTTCATACCGGCTGTCAAGCAATCAATCGAAACCAATTTTGCCCTTTACACTAAGAAAATGTATTCAAATGAACTTGCTTTAGATTAAAAAAAAGTATGACAAAAGGGGCGATTTACAGTTCCCTATTGATAAGTTTCACCTTTTTTCTGCAGGATGGTGATTTTCATTTATCCTTCTGTTACAGACTGCTGCTGTCTGATAGGCATTCTTAATATTGACATTTACGGAGAAGAGTGCCTACAAACACAAATGCTATTGAAAACTCTAAGGTTTAGTTGTGTTGTTTTGTTGGTTTACACTTGCATTAACAATGAAGGACAACTCTTAAAGATTAGCACGATTAATATTGTTCTGCAAACATGTTACGTATTTGTTTTTGACATTATGGTCATGTCTAGACTCCCAAAGTCAAATTGAAATTTGAAGGATTCCAATATTTGAAGATAAATCAAAATTTTAAGGATTCTTTGAAATATTGATTTAATCCAGGATAAAAATGTCATTACTTCAGGATAAAAAAATAAGGATAAGGATACTGCAAATGCAATGAAATAGTTTTTGTGTTGTGAGTTTCATTCAAGTTACACTGTTTAAAATGGTGATTAATTACAATCGTAATATTGTAAGCATTTGTTTTGGTTTTTGTATGCTTTAATTAAAGACTCCTAAATTCAAACTTAAATTCGAAGGATTAAAGTAAAATATGAACTTAATGCAAGATATAAACAAACAAAACGTCGTAATAACAAATGACATTAGTCGTTAAACCGAGTAAGGTGAGTCGGTTTAACGATAAAAAAGGGAAAAAATGGTAAGATTCCCAAAAGAGACAAATATCCACCACAGTTCAAATGACAGGAGTGTAAGCAATTAAAGGCAACCATATGGAATTCAGCAATGAGGAAAAAACCTTACCGTACATTCGGCAATAAAGGATCCTGATATGCAAAATATAACATATTTCAATAGCGAAAACGTACGGCCGTATTTATAAAAACAAATTACGAAAAATAAATATGACAGACTCCTTACATGGGACAGGCACATACATGTTCATAAACCGTCCGTAACTCGCATTTGACAGTTGGGTTATTACTCACTATAAGATTTAACTAATTAAAAACGAGTTACCTAAGTTGTTATAACGAGTTATTTCATAAGTCGTAATGACACGGCTGGTAATATCTACACACGCAGAACAGTTATGATTTCACGCCCTCACACATTCATGATGTCGTCAAGCAGAGCCGATCCCCTAACGCATGACATTATGAAAATATGAGGTTTTTAGATTTATTAAGATGTCCATCAACACCGGACAGTGTACACGCCGCCCAAAACGACATTCATACCCATTGACAGAAAAAAAAAAGTAAATTTGAACTTGTAGGTCTGTTAAAAGAACCATTTCAATATTTAAATGTCACTTTTTTACAACAGTAAATGATACATGTATTTCTTCGATAAAGTATTCATCACAGCATAACATTGTCTGATTTTCAATATTTTGATCAGTTGAATAAGAACATTGCGATTTAGAAATATACATACCTTTGAAGCGGTGACAATTACTCTACTCAAGCACAACTGTAAAATCCTCTCACGGTTTTCATTGCAGAACAAAATGTTCTGCGTGTGTAGATTACCAGCCGTGAATGACGAGCAAGCTGTGTCGTTGTAACGAGTAAGCTAAATCAGTATATCGAATGCTAAAATATAATTATAAATAAACTGATGTTGAGCAGTTGCATAAAGACACAAGACATCATTATATAATAGTAAATGCAATCTTCAAAATTTAAAATATTTACATTTTATGTTTTAAACTAATTGACTAAAACAACTAAAATTATATTTTAAATGTCAAATTAATATATATCGTGTATTAGAATAACGTACTGATGTCTTGTTCTCTTTGTTTACAGGGATAGTCCTAGGTGTGCTTCTATCCTTGATTGCACTGTCAGTTGTTCTGGTTATAGCAGTCGTTTATTTTAGGAGGTAAGATATGTTGTATCAAATAAATGCAAATATTCAATTTGAGAAATAAGCAGCAATGTATGGAACAAAAAAAAACGTGTTCTGAAATTATTTCATATCTTGTTAGAATATGAAAACATATGCATGTAATTTGCGCTTAACTGATTTACTATAGTAAGAAATACTACGTTTACAACATTATACAGAAAGAGCTACGACTAGGCATAAAGATTCGCTTACTTTCTAATTGAATAACTGAAAACAACTAAAAACAACCATTCAGGTCTTTCAAGTGTATACTTTTTACGCATAATTTTTTTGGAAAATTTAAATGTTTACTATTTTTCTATTTCATATACATGGTAATTGAAGATCTGTTGGTGACCTTCTGCTGTTGTTTTTTTCTATGGTCGGGTTGTTGTCTCTTTGGCTCATTCCCCATTTCCATTCTCAATTTTATTTTATCCGAATGACACATGTGAAAATAAATGACATGAATTAACCCAAATGTATGTAGGCCACAATTAACATCAGGGCATAGGAAGACACAACAATTATACATCTGAAACACATTATTTTCAAAATTATTCAAAACATTTTCTTTAGGTACTGTCAATTTGTTCTTTTCTTATCAACAACAAAAACGCACGACATCTTGACATATTCATATTGGTCATTATGCACTGTTAATTTTTAAAAAGGCGACGATGATAGCCTTTTTATAATTTATCAATTCATCTGTCCATATCGATAGCTTGAACATTTATGGTGGCTCGTTTCTAACTGAAACATTTTCACAGAGGTGATAAAGTATGAGATAGAATTTTTGTTTAAACTGTGATGCCTATAAGATCCCATTTGATGCAGAACCAACAAGTGAATACTGGTAGTACACATTTTCACACATTTCAATTCTCAGGAAATTCAGTTCTTTACAAAAAAAAATTTTTTTCATTACATCTGTATTTTTAAAAAAACATAAAATGATTAAGCTCAGTCAATCATTAAAAGAAGCACAATTTTCAAGTAATATGCAGTAGAAATGTACCAAAAATCAGGCGGTGTACAAAATATATACATCACTGATACACTGCTTAATCGACTTTATTATATCTGATACAACCTTAATCTGGTATTGTCTTGTTAATTAGTATGCTTTCAGAAATCTATATGACAATTTGGACAGGACCTTGTAAGTGGGTTTTTTTTAAACTAGAATTTCCTATATTTTCGATAATCCAATTAATTTAAAAGCCTAAGGATTTTTTGCTTTATTATTCGTGTAGGTATAGATATGCAAAAAAGAAAGGACATTCAATTGTAGTTAATGAAGACAGCCATAGTGATTATACTGGCCATCAGAATACAGCATTTTCACCTGATGTCAACGTCACCACTCAAACAGATTACTGTGAAATACGAACATCTAAACATAACGATCAATACCATGATATTACGGACACATTTAGCCCCTCAATTAACACAATAAATGATGACGAATACAGTGAAATTGCGAATGTGGTAAATTCAACTAATAATCCGAATGCATCTACAAACTATCAGCATCAATATATTACTCTTGATCCTAATGCCACTGGATTCGACCGATCAAATCAACATACCAATTTGCATAATGAAAGTAGAAATGATAGTAATTCAAATGTAAAAACTAGCTTAACAGGTGGCGATGATTATGCCATACTTGACCCTGATGACCTTAATGAATCGAAAAACGATACTCCAAAAGTTCTACCATTTAGTGACAACTACGTTGTTTTAGATCCGAACGAAACGGGTTTTAATCGTCAGGAAAACACGGATGGAGTCTGTAACTATGAACTTGCAACACCTAGCAATCCAACAGAGTCATCTGAAGATCCATATGACGTTTCCAAAGATGAAACTTACGATACGTCTGGTAACACCCGCCATAAAGAAAAGGAAAATAACATCTATAGTCACATGGTTGACAACGTGTACGATACTGCTGGTAACCAACGAAAGAAAGAAGAAAATGATGGAACATATGATCATTTCTTTGGACAACAATCTGAAGACGATTACGACATTTCAAAACCGTTTTAAGAATGATCATTTTTTTTAAGACATTGAAACATGATAATACTAACCAGAACTGCCTGTGCATAAATTTACTAAACAGCATTAAAGGTTTTTTTTATGTTTAAGATATGCATAAATCGATATTTATGACTGTAAACTATATAAACATTCCAAGATTGTTTTGTTGCGGTTATATGCAAACCGAATTTAAAATCAAATAAAATAATAATTTATAAGACAAAGTTTAAATAATATTTAGAATGTCAGTTACAAGGGATTTTTGCATACACCAAACGCTCACAAATTATTATTTGTGTCCATACGAGTAAGATTTATAATGAATATAAAATTGAGAATGGAAATGGGGAATGTGTCAAAGAGACAACAACCCGACCAAATAAAAAACAACAGCAGAGGGTCACCAACAGGTCTTCAATGTAGCGAGAAATTCCCGTACCCGGAGGCGTCCTGAGACAGCAGCTAACCAACCATTAAATCCGCCAACATATGAGCGATATCTAGTGTACATTGCAGAATCCTGTATAAAAAAAAGATTTAAAAATAATTATTAGTAACCAAAAATACAAACAAAAAGTTATACTATAAAAAAAACACAACAGAAAACATTACTTGTTTTGAAATGTTGAACCGTCTGTGTTTTTGGCCAAGTTATGCATATAATAAAACAAGTCGGGACCTAAAAAGTAGGGAGTGACTATATAGACCAATCGGATGCGACCAACTCCTTAATCTGCCCGTGAGCTCACATTATTACACCTTGTTTTTTTAATGGCATAGACATTTTTTCATCTGAATGTATAATTTGAAAACACATGCATAATCGTGAACTATATGTATTATGGTACTGATGATTAAGCAGCTATCAACCTTTTGGAAGAAACAACAAATGACTACACGCTGACAGACCTGATTTAATCTCGAAAAAGTAAAATCACAACAAGGCGTAAAGGGTAACAAACAAGAACGAGGAGATAATGACTAAACATGCTCTAAAAGCATCCTGAAAATTCTTCAAGGTGTTTATTTCTAATTTTTTTCAAATTTACAAATTTTAAATATTTTATTATTATTTATATTTTTTTTTGGGGGGGGGGGGATGTGCGTTATTTTCCATGTCGCTGTTAACATCTGTTATTATGCATTGGTCTAAAGGCTGTACAATTTTAGTTTATATCGATTCCTAAATGAATTTTACCTTTTACCTTTTATCTTCAAATCTTAACAATGGACAGGTCTTTTTGGATGAGGAAATTATCAAAATTAAGTCGACAAATATATTTTCATTCATCTTGTCATTTTGACGTATTTTATTATTCAAAGTTCAACCAAATTACTTTTAAGATACAGGAATATTGGACACTTTGACGGAAGGGAATCCCTCTCGTCTGGATGTAGACCATCTGCAATACATTTTCTTTATCTTTTTTATTGAGGGAACTTTTTTATAATGAATTGCGCTACAACGCACCAAGTTTTGTGAAACTGTAAACTTGTAGATTTATTATCACGCAATATAAAAGTGGTTAATTGTAAAATTATCATCCGGTTATTTATCAGATCGAGAAAATGAGTGTTTTTCATAATGAGCTGATATATAATGGTTCTCATCTTTTTTAAGTTGAGAGAGTGCATCATTTTATTAAATGCTGCCCTAAAAGGTATTTAAAATATACGTGTATGTCACAGTAATTGGTTTTAACATTTAAAAATAAATCTTTAGAGGGAATGTCACGCAAATACAAAAAATTCATAAATAGAAGTATTATTTAGTTCTTCCTTGTTTGACATTTGCACTATTTAGGGATGAAGCAACTCTGGGTAGTTGTGTTTATCTGGTATATTTGTGTGAATGAGAATTATTTATTCATAAGAGCTGGTAAGTTACATTTTGACATATTCTTTTTTCATGTCAACACAAATTGAAAGACAGTAGAGGTTCATCGACATGACAACACAAATCTATTGCATTGCGGGTAGTTTTACAATTCAAATTATTCAGGAAGAATAAAAACCAGTCTATTTGTCTTTAAACTTAAAGACTAAAGTACCTTTTCTGGTTCTCATAGGAAAATCAATTAATATATTCAATTAACTAAATGATCAACAATTTTAGCGTACTTTTATTTTGTACGAAACGGTCTTCGACAGATGCCAACAATATCGAATATATTTTTTTCATGTATACACAAAATCTGAATATGTACAGCACAATTGAAACCTCATGATTTTCAAAACAAAATTTGTTCCAATTGTTTATACAGTTTCTTAATTGTCAACAGTACACTGTCAGGTTTAAATTTCAAGTATGAATTACGATGCACACGTTAATTTGGGACATGACATATGTATTGTTAGTACATGTATAATAGTCCCAGGGCAGCTGAAATCCATACTATCATCGTGACAATAACTTGAATTTGTCAATCTAGTCAGGTATATGTAATCCAGGATATCTTTCTCGATGAAACATAACAATATGAAACTGAAAAAAAAGATTTTCGTAGATGTTTAATCGATGACCCTTTCGTTCTCGGTAACTATTGTGTTAGCATGCATACTTTTTTATAAAAGACTTTTGAAAGAAAAGCAAAGTCTTCACTTTGAAGATTAGAACTCCTTTCTGCTGCACAGATATATATTTTGTCTCAGATATATATTTTGTCTTTTGTCTTTTAAATGTGTATTTGTTAGTACTTTAAAAAGAATAGAGAAAAAAATATATTACAGCGCTCATTAAAACATATTTGTCATGTAAAGAAAGAACGAAAGATATAAGTATAACCATGGAAGTAAAATGAAAGTCATTATGATAATTACGCTAATGGTTTTACGTAACATTCATCTCAATATAATTGTATATAATTAGATTTTTTTTAAGTATTAAGATTATAAGTAAATCAAAAACCACATGTAACTGGTATGTGTGTTTATACGAATAAACGAGCTGGGAGTACAAATAAGACTTTGAAAATTAAATGGTCCCCAAATAAAACATTATTTTAGTCTAGTCTATGGAACGCCGCAACTGCCTTATGGCACTCCCTTTTTTATCATGATGAGGTTTTTCTCTATTATGATGAGGTTTTTTATTTTTATGATGAGCTTTTTCTCTATTATGATAAGCTTTTTCTCTATTATGATAAGGTGTTTCTCTATTATGATAAGGTGTTTCTCTATTATGATGAGGTTTTTCTTTATTATGATAAGGGTCTTCTTTATTGCCTGCTATTTCATCCTATACATTTTCCAAAACGCTGAATACAAAAGTTATAAGCGGAACTTTTGGTCATAATTAAGTTTGCGAAAAAGAAATACAAATGAAAAATAGCGCAAAACTTGAGGAGGGGTTATTTGAAGAGAAGATCCTTATTGTAAATTTGTTTCGATTGAATTACGTACATAATTTTTATTTAAGTCCCAATGTATTTTTCTGTTTAAATTGTTTTACGCTATTCATTTTGGGACACTTTCTAGTTTCCTTTTCGGTGTGAACAAAGTCTCTGTGATGGAGACCTTACTGTGTCCTATAACTGTTTACATTTTGAACATTGTGGAGAGTTGTAACAATGGCCATATCTTCTCATTTCTATTGATAATTTTTTTTTTATAAAACTCAAGGGCATAGAAATTGTTTAATTAATACATGCTATACTATTGAACAGGGAGAAGGTTTTGTTCCATTAAAACGTTTAATTCCGCTGCAAATGTTTGCACCTGTCCTAAGTCAGAAATCTGATGTACCGTAGTTGTCGTCTGTTTATGTAGTTCATACGTGTTTCTCGTTTCTTGTTTTTATATAGAGACCGCTTTTTCCCCGTTTGAATGGTTTTACACTATTAATTTTTTAGGGCCCTTTATGGCTTGTTGCTCGGTGTTGAAGGCCGTACCAAGACCTTTAATGGTTTACTTTTATAAATTATTACTTGGATGGAGAGTTGTCTCATTGGCACTCATACCACAACTTCCTATATCTATGTAATTGTAATTGGTATCTTAATAGTATTCCATTGCGGACTAAGTTAATCTTTATAAAAGTTATAAATTGAGAGAGCGGTACGGATAGAGGGCATTCTTCTGTCCCTATAAAGCATATATGTCCTGATTTCCATTCGATTTTTATTGATTCTGCTATTTTTTCTTAACAAAAATTGGTGCAATACATGTATGAGACAGAAAGCAGTGTCCATTCAAAACAGGAGATTCGCATACAATTTGTTTGTGCTCGATGTACGCTGATTTTATGCCTTTTTTCAGCTATCTGTACCAATATACAGTTTCACTTATAGATAAATGGTTTATTTTCATGTGCCTAACTATGAGCAACGATCATTCTGAGTCTAGAAAATCCTCTTTTTTTTTAACTAGCCGGGAAGAACAGTAGAATGTATTAAATGTTAAAAAAGTGGATTATCTAGACTCAGAAAAGTCGTTGAATGATTATTGAAAGGCACATGAAAGTACAGAAACGGCGTTCATCTTTTAGTGTACAATGGAACAGATAGCTAAAAAATGTATGAAATCAGCGAAAATCGAACGCAAACAAATTGTATGCGAATTTCTTGTTTTCAGCCTTTTTATTAAATGATTTCCCACCCCCAGAACACCATATGAATTAAAAAAGAAAATCCAGGAAAGAGGGGTTCCTTCATAGCATCGGGGAGTGCAACGACATGGACACTGTTCGGGTATTAAGCGCCTCATAATAAAGAAAATTTTAACCTCACCATAATAGAGAAAAACATCATCATAATAGAGAAAAAGCTCATCATAATAAAGAAAACCCTCTTACGATAGAGAGAAACCTCATCATGATAAAGAAGGAAGAACCATAAGGCAGTTACGGCGTTCCATACTAATCGGCCGTTCACATCTTTTTTAGTTCTGACAACAACAATATCTGCCGTGGTCTATTTTTTTTAGTGAAAATAAGATTTAACACACCCCTGTATTAACCACAAAAGAATTTGTCCAAACAAAAATTCTACCGGTCCACCCATCAGATAAAAATTTCGACGATATCACTTTCCGAAAGTGACCTACCGAAGAATAATTATCACCGGGGTTTTACCTACATGCTACATGAGCAATACGACGGGTGCCACAAGTAGAGCATGATTTGATAATGAGTTTAAATATGCATTCGATGCCTTTCGCCTCTCTTTTTTTTTATTTATAACAAGCAATTATTTGAGCAACAGCTTTTTAGCTCCCCTGGCCCAAAGGGCCATGTGAGCTTTTCTCATCACTTGGCGTCCGGCGTCCGGCGTCCGGCGTCTGTCGACCGTTGTCCGTCGTCGTTAACTTTTACAAAAATCTTCTTCTCTGAAACTACTAAAACATATTTAACCAAACTTGGCCACAATCATCATTGGGGTATCTCGTTTAAAAAATGTGTCCGATGATCCGGCCAACCAAACAAGATGGCCGCCATGGCTAAAAATAGAACATAGGGGTAAAATGCAGTTTTTGGCTCATAACTCAAAAACCAAACGTTTAGAGCAAATCTTACATGGGGGGTAAAATTGTTTATCAGGTCAAGATCTATCTGCCCTGAAATTTTCGGATGAATCAGACAACCTGTTGTTAGGTTGGTGTCGCTGAATTGGTAATTTTAAGGAAATTTAGCTGTTTTTGGTTATTATTTTGAATATTATTATAGATAAAGATGAACTGTAAACAGCAATTATGTTCAGCAAAATAAGATTTACAAATAAGTCAACATGACCAAAATGGTCAGTTGACCCGTTTAGGAGTTATTGCCCTTTATAGTCAATTTTTAACCATTTTTCGTAAATCTTAGTAATCTTTTAGAAATTTTTTTTCTTCTGAAACTACTGGGCCAAATTGAACCAAACTTGGCCAAAATCATCATTAGGATATATAGTTTAAAAAATGTCTCCGGTGACTCGGCCAACCAACCAAGATGGCCGCCATGGCTAAAAATAGAACATAAGGGTAAAATGCAGTTTTTGGCTTATAACTCAAAAACCAAAGCATTTAGAGCAAATCTAACAGGGAGGGATGGGGGGGGGGGGGGTGAAATTGTTTATCAGCTAAAGATCTATCTGCCCTGGAGTTTTCAGATGAATTGGATAACTGATTGTTAGGTTGCTGCCCCTGAATTGGTAACTTTAAGAAAATTTTGCCGTTTTTTGTTATTATCTTGAATATTATTATAGATAGGTTAACAGCAATAATGTGCAGCAAAATTTTTTTTAAGTAAGACCTAAAAATAAGTCAACATGACCAAAATGGTCAATTGAACCCCTGAGGAGTTATTGCCCTTCATAGTCAATTTTTAACAATTTTCATAAAATTTGTAAATTTTCACTAACATTTTCCACTAAAACTACTGTGCCAAGTTCATTATAGATAGAGATAATTATAAGTAGCAAGATTGTTTAGTAAATTAAGATCTACAAACACATCACCATCACCAAAACACAATTTTGTCATGAATCCATCTGTGTCCTTTGTTTAATATTCACATAGACCAAGGTGAGCGACACAGGCTCTTTAGAGCCTCTAGTTAACAGATCCAATGTTGTTTTTAGGAAATATTGGTACATGTAGGAATCGAGAGATTTTTTTTAAATTTTTTTTGGTGGGGGGGGGGGGGGAGGGATAATTTGTATTTCAAGCTGCCACATGTGAATAATCAAAGTACTGAAGTACTGAACATCGGATGACCGCAGGTTCTTGTGGATGGTCAAAAGAACATGTCACAGAAACAGATCACATCTCTATACCTGAAATTTTGGTTAATTTACAGAGATATTTTTTTCTGATACAAGTTCGTGCTTGGATGATGAATAAATGACAGGAAATTCAACCTCACCGTAATAACTATTATATTGTAGTGCAAGAAATCAGTTTATTGCATAGCAATATAATATTCCCCACAGAAAGTAACCAAAAGTTAGCGTGCAATAAATTCCAATATTGCACTAGTGCAATAAATCTTAAAAATTCATGACGTCATCAACGACAAAATCTTAGTTTAAACCAATTTTTTCTTTCAAATATTATATTGCTATACAATAAAAGGGTTATTGCATGAATATTGGGAAATATTGTCCCTCGTAGAACATATATTGCACTCACAAGCTCGTGCAATATAAAATTCTACTCGGGACAATATTCCACAATACTCATGCAATAACCCTATAATACCTTGGACTATTATACTTGTATAATAATAGTCGTAGAGAATACACTGGTTTGTTGTTATATATATTATTAATATTACGATTGCATGTATGTACCGATTATCAGGTTGTCTGCATGTTGATATCGTAAAATATCAGCTGCGAGACATAATATTAAGCTTTTTGTCGAGTAAGCCTTCATATTATGTCGAGCAGCTAATATGCCGATAACCTGATAATCGATTTATCGGGCTGCATTTGCGTCTTTTGGAAGTATTGTCTTAGTTTCACCAGCAACCGGAAGTTGACTTGATAAGTTCGGGTCAAACTTATCAACGTCTGTTCAAACATTATGACGTCGCTGATATGTCCGGGTCAAAGTTATTAAGGCCGGGTCAAAGTTATTAAGGCCAGGTCAACGTATTTGACGTCACAAAGTCGTGATATGGAGTTTTATTAAGAGCTGAGCAGATTGATATAGACAGTTGGACGACCGATAAATATCATTTTCATCTATTTGTATATATGATAATTCTATTCTACTATTATTATAGTGCAGTGCAAGTAAAAGCAATTGCTGCCATGTTAATGTTTTGGGGACTTTTATTTTTCATCTACATATATAAGAATTAAACCTGACAGGACATGGTTGTCTAGTGAAAAGAAAGAAGATTTGACTTTATATCAATAAAAGACTTAAGCAGGAAATCATTTTTAATATGTTTTATATTTCACAAGGGGACAACAAGTTTACCAGGCTAAAGTTGGGGGTAATTATGGATTATCCCCTGGTAGTGTTTGTAACTGGGCAATAATTACTTTTATTTATTTAATTTTAACAATTTTCATAATTAATTTAAATTAACCATTCAGTTAAAACATTTCACCTTTCGAGACGCTAATGTTTAAAAATGGGACAGAAATAAAATAACTTACAAGTCATAAACATGTAAAAAATAAATATATATTTCAGCTTACTAAAAATATTTTCATAGTGTTACTTTGACATCATTTCTTAAAACTAAGTCCCACACATAATTGTTCATTTATTTTGATATGTGTCATCCTCATGCGGTACGAGAAGTTTTCATGTCGCTAAATAGTCTTATTGTCGCTTAATTTATTTTTCTTGTCTGTTCTTGACGCTTCTTGTCGCTAAAAGTTCTTCTTGTCGTTATTAGTGAGACCGCTATTTTTAGATTACAGGTGGTCATTTACACTACACGTATGACCTGTGTAGTGATTTTTATTTTACGATAAATTTATGAATGAACGATAATTTTATGAATGAAGAAGAGCACCTGACCTCTTTCTGAAACACCAATTAAACATATAAAATCGTATTTATTAAGATATAATTCAGTCAAATTTTCACCACTTAATCAACAACTGAAATGATTCCATATTTTGTTGAAACATCGAACAACCGGAGAACAGAAATCGCAGGTATGAAAATGCACTTTTTTCACAGGTGTTGAAAACCCAAAACTAATTTGACTAGAATTTATGAATGACGGAAATTTAAGCGATAACAATACATCGGAGTGACCTCAAGGTCATCCTCTGTAAAAAATTAGTTTTGGCTGTGTTGGTAGCATGCGAGACTTATTATTTAATCTAAAAGTGTATTTTAAAATGTGCGTTTCAAATCCCGAAAACTTAAACCAGGGGTGGTTGATGTCTTCTGTCCATCGTATCTATCAATATCTCATTGTGTTGATCGTCTCTGATGAATTGTACTGCTTGTCGAAACTTGAGGTGAGATTGTCCTATAGTGACCTCACACAGGGTGCTTGATATAGTCATATCATTCTGATGAATGTTATACGATGATGTAAAAGTTTATTTGTCTTTATCTTTGAAATTCTTTTTATTTGCACTGTGGAATAGGCTATTTGCCAGTTCCCGTAATTGATCCTGTAATTAGATATCCCTCTTTCAGTTGTCTCCGTTACAAATGTATTAGGGACATTAATTTGCATTTATAATGGAGAGCTAGCAGAACGAGCAAATTTACCTGTGCGTAATGTGAGTAATATTTAAGGCTTCCAAATGTTTTAATTACATTAATTTGTTGTTAATTTAAATACTTTTGACATCAGAAATGATTTTTTATGAAAAATTAGTTAAACCGCCAATACATCACTTTCAATTCATCATACTTTGCATTGGCAAAAGTCAATTTTGTCCGGTATGGAATCAGTCTACGATTGACAAAGGGAAGTAATTTGTTTAAAAAGTGTGTATTAACAGAATCAAATCGGTAATTGGCAAATGCAAACTATTAGAAGTGAATTTGGCAGTCCTTCAATATCTTTACTTTCAAACAACAACGTTTAGTGTAATTCAATTCAATTCAAATATTTATTGTCATATAAACAATGAGCAAAGCCCATACCGCATAGTCAGCTATAAAAGGCCACGATAAGACAATGTAAAACAATTCAAACGAGAAAACTTACGGCCGCCAGAGCTCCAGATAAGAATTCACAAATTGGGTTTTTTACCCACCATTTTCTTATATAATTGGGTGATAAAGTTTTTTAATTGCATTATCAATTCCAATTCACCCCTCATGTTAATATCAAATTGGGTTTTTCACCACCAAGCTCCTTAAAGTATTGGGTTTTTTCATCAACACAATATTGAATATTTAGGCAATATCAACCCCAGATTTTTTCCCATCTTAAATATGTTTCTTTCTTTGTTTAGCTGTTTTATTTGGTTAGGGTTATTTGCTAGCTGTTTTATTTGGTTTATTAACTGAGGAGCAATTGTATGTTTAATTTGTGATCCGTTTCAAAACTTCTGCCAGTTTTGTATTTTCTCATATAAACTGTAAAAAAAAAATGGATATGTGTATTCACAGGCACTCGTCTTATACCTTATATAATAAATTCTGAGACCACTGCCTGTGTGTGTATTCATTAATTAACCGTACAATGAGTATATAAACTCTAATTGTACCACTTATTATACTTGAATGTTTTTGTTTTATTCCAATTTTCATAAATATGGGTTTAGTTGTCTTTTATTAGAACTTTTGGTTTCTGATGCTTTATCATGTCATATTTGATTTGGCCTTTCACTTTTTCCAACTGATTTCGTGTTTAAGGAAACCCTGTTTGTATCAGCATTGTTCTCGTTAAGGTACGCACACACGCCCTTCTGTTCTATGGGCGCTTCCTAAAAACACCGACTGAGTCTTGTTATCATCATAACTTTCCCTCAGCCTCAGAAAACATGCTTCTATTCAATATTTTTACCAGACATTAACTTTCGTTTCAATTCAATGCATCTTATGATAAATCTCGAGCAATGCGAAAAAAATATGACTACATGACACACGCTAATTGGAAAAACGCCGAGAAAATCGAAATGTTTTCAAAAACACGTGTACCTATTGGGCAACGGAAAACTCTAACAGGGACCCATTTCAGCTACTTGATGCAGGGATTTATTTTTAGAACGAACGGTTTCCAATTATAAATATTATTAAAAAAATAGTTTACGCGACGACTGTAAACAGATAAGGGCAAATAACGCAAATGGTAGCCAATAAAAGGGTTGAGAACTCATGGTTTTGGCATATAATTGGGTTTTCCTTTGAATTAATTGGGTTATTGAACCCTGCAATGGTTTTTTTTATTATTTATATTGCGTGATTACGCAAATACACAGCTTATCTGGAGCTCTGTTACGGCCTTATTTATGTAAAAAAATGAACGAAAAACAACTATGTAACACATAAACAAACGACAACCACTGAATTACAGGCTCCTGACTTCGGACAGGCACATAATATATCACACACACAAATCCATAGGAAAACACAAGTCATAAAACATAAAAAGTAAAAAAGCAAAACGATCTATTTAAGTATAATTTTAGATTTTTGGAATTTTGATCAAAGTTTTAAAATATCAAAATTACAAATTGTGTAAAAGTTTTGAAATTTTGAAATTTTAACCAAATAATTAGAATATTAAAATTCTAAATATCGTTTTTAAATTTGATAGTTTAGAAATTTCATCAAACTTTTAAAATACTGAAATGAACATGCAATTTTGATTATTTCGCTTTTTGAAAGTTTGATATTTTAAGTTTTTGATTAAAATATCAAGAATAGAAAAGGGGCGAAAAGAGGGAAACATATAAACACGGCACTGATTTTAATCATACTTAGTTAGGATTAAAATAGCACGAAATATAGCAAATCATTTTTAAATACAAAATAAAAATTAAAAGAAGAAGTAGGTTTTTTTTTTTTTTTATTTTAACATTTTAAACATCACATGGGATAACAGTATTGAAATTATAAGATTGTGCATCTATTAAAAAAAATATTCAAACCTACTCAAACCGGCATCAAGAAAACCAGAGGCTCCTGAATTGGGACAGATGTAAGCCCACAAATTCGACAGGGTTAAACATGTTTCGTGAGATCACAACCCTCCCCCTCTACCTCTAGCAAATGTAGAATGAACTAATATTCACACAGTTAAACACACTTTAAAAGAAATTCAAGTCCTATGTCAGAAAAGAAAACAAAAGAAACTAATCAAAATGACAATGATAATAAATTAACAAAGGACTACCATATATATATATATATATATAAAGCCAACTCCAGACCTCAATTAAACAAACACAAATCCTCCCTGTTGTATTTATTGCTATCATTCATGAAATATTTGTCACTGACAACCAAAAATCTTACGGCTGAAAAAGTATCTAATAGGTTTTTCTAAGGGAAGCAATCCCGTCACAAGTATGTTAAATTTCTGATCGTTCGTACTATGTTAAATTTCTGATCGTTCGTACACAGTCGTCCTGGTGAAGTGGTATGTGTCGTGGCTTAATATGCTAAAGGTCTTGAGTTCGAATCCCAGCATATACACTGGAATTTTTTCTACGTGAATTTTGATAGATAGTCTTCTCCGTATAATTAATTTTAATGTTTATACTGGATTTGACATTCTCGCCAAAATGTTACAGAACAAATTAAGGAAAGCATGCATGACAAAGAAACTTAAACTGGGGTGATCTACATGTAGTAGGGGTGATCCGGCTCAGATCACCCCTGTAAGAACAAAGGAGCTGGGATGTAATAAACAAGAAATAAGTACAACATTATGTCTCTCTTTCGACGAAATCAAAGATCGTTGCTCGCAATTGATTGTGCATAACAACAAGCTGGAATTGTATTTTAGTCTATTAGTTTCTAACAGCTTTTAACATTTTGTTATGTAGAACTATACAAAAACTATGCAATATTTTTTAAAAATTTTACGATGATTTATGTTAGTCTTTTTTGAGCTGTATGTTATGGTAGTTTGTAAATTGACATTTCGCTGAATTTTACCATGCCCTATTATGTTTAGTGTAATTGTATTGAGTATAAAAATGTGTATACGTGTATATATGATGTCCTCTTGTACACCTATGTGTCTGAGGTTTATTAATAAAGTATTGTTTATTGTCTGTTCTTTATGAAATAAAAACTTATGAAAAGACTGTCACAAATACTAATATTGCGATAAAACAGTTTGTCGGTGTGGTATTATAAGATAATTTAGATCTAATGGCGTTGAACGATTATAGGCCTATTCACAAACAAATGAGAACCGGAATGAGGTACTATGCAAATCCAATAATTGCTATACCAATTAAAAATAGAAATTGTCATACATTTGTATGATAAAATACTGATTTGAAATTTTGCGTACCAAAGATTTTTCTCGATCTTATAAAAGCGGAACGCGATCGTTCACGATAAAAAAATGTGTATGCAGATATTTCATTTTTTGCAAAATGACGGATCATGCTTACAAAAAAAACGGTAAGAACCACCAGAATCGTCGAAATGAAAAAAAAAGTTGATTATAGTGCTATAATAGTCCTTCGAATTATGAAAACAGATCTTGTTTGTTTACACATTTAATGTTATTGAAAATGTCGTGGAGCAATGCCTTTGGTAGTTTTGAAAACAAATGTTTATTTTTTAATCTTGATTTTTTTCGATACCGATCATAATATTGAACTAACTTGATTTTAGAATAAATCAGACGAAATTCCATGAAATATTTATATCAAGCAAATCTGTGAAAGTTATTATTCATCTTGGTGCTTGCAAAAAATGTCCGGAAATAATAAACTAAAAAGCTCACATCTTACAGCAACAGTCAATGCAACTACTTGTATTAAATGATAGCATTTATTAATATTAAAAATTCGATTTATAAATATTAAAAAAAAAAAACAATTAATATTAATAAATGTTTTTTTAATATTAATAAATAGAGAGTAAATTCCACAACGGCTTGCCATATATTAGCATTAAGTTTAGGTGATAAAAATGGTACAAGTAAAATATATATACTTGCTATAGTGGAGCGGTGGGGAGGACAATTTTAGAAATTTAAATTACCTAAATACCTCTTGGAATTTTAATGTCTTAAATTGTCAATCGATTATCCAGCTTCAGAAAAATGTTTGTCGTAAACAGTAAACAATGCATTATGTTAGAAGAATGGTGTGACAACGTTATCAGTGATTTCGATCAAAGTTTCACTTTAAGAAAAAATTATGAGAATGATAACAGTTAGCGTTGGGGGAGTTAATCCGGGGTTCGTACCTTATAATTTGATAAGTGTAAGTTTAAACATATTTTATTTGCAAAAGTAGCAAAAGGGATTGGACACAAGTAATAACAACATTAGAGACGTCCTCTCCCAATATAAATATAAACACAAAGTACATTAGATAATGACGAAAAAAACATAGTAGGAATGCATGTAATACATACTACAGTCGAACATTAGAAATAAAAAGGAAAAAAAAACAATATAATATAATAAGGAATAATAATGAAACAACTGGCCTGGAGTAAAAGGTTGTAAAGTAGAAATTTAGAATGTTAATTGATTGTTTTAAATCTTTGTGTTATTTTGATATAAGATTGTACGGACTCAAACATGTATTTGTTTTGCTGAAAAGAAAGGTCACCGTCACCAGCTAATAGAAGCTCAATGGATATAGCATATCTTTCTAATTTTGAAAACAGTATTTCTCATGCTTCGTTGTGAAAAGCGTTCTCTAAAAAATAGTGTATACTATTCTCAACAGGGTGGCCACAGCTGCATGCGGGACTGGGTTTAATATTAACACGATGTAAATCTGAATTTAAAGAACTGCACATATTTCTCAAACGTGTATGAATGATATTAAGTTTTCTATCCCCACAACTAAAATAGGAAGGTGGCTGTATCAATTTGGACTTCATCTTTCGTTTAAAAATATTTATATTTTGGACGTACGTATGTCGGGGTTAAGGCTATTCCATTCAATAGTAGTGGATGGGAAAAAGAATTTTCTAGTTATGTCTAGTCTATAACCGGGTACTACATAATTATTACTGTTTCGCAAATCGTAGTTAAGATACTTGACCAACAAGCCGGGGCATTAAATCACAGAGATAATCAGGGGCAGTCCCATTATGTAAAGAATAGAACATATTGAGCTTTCTGGACTTTCTTCTGTCCACAAGCAATTGCCAGCCAGTTTCAAAATATATAGCTTCCCGACTAGCAAACACGGGCAACCCAGTTACTAACCTCCCTGCTTCTAACTGAACATGTTCTAAATTGTCGGCTTCTTGTTGAGTATAACCATCCCATAACTCACATGCATATTCCATAACGGGTCTTATAAAAGTTAAATATATACGAGCAAGATAATTTCTATTCTTGAAATACATATTTCAATCTTTTAAGAACATTTAATCTTGTACTTGCACACTTTAAAATGATTTCTATATGTGTATGGAATTAACCATTGGAATCAAAAGTAATCCCTAAGTGTTTATGACAGGAGACAAATTCTACTGATTGGTTTTGAAATTCTATTTCAATATCATCTTGGGAAGTATGGCAGGAGAATATCATAGCCTTTGTCTTATTGGGGTTAAAATTAATAAGCCATCTTTAGACCATACTGAAATTTGTTCTAAATCGCTATTTAAGACATCCTCTATAGAAGAGGGACGAAAGATACCAAAGGGACAGTCAAACTCATAAATCTAAAACAAACTGACAACGCCATGGCTAAAAATGAAAAAGACAAACAGAAAAACAATAGTACACATGACACAACATAGAAAACTAAAGAATAAACAACACGAACCCCACCAAAAACTAGGGGTGATCTCAGGTGCTCCGGAAGGGTAAGCAGATCCTGCTCCACATGTGGCACCCGTCGTGTTGCTTATGTGATTACAAATCCGGTAAATAGTCTAATTTGGTAGGTCACATTCATGAAAGGGAAGGGGATTGTAGTTACGACGTAAAGAACATATCCGATATCATTTGTGAAACGGTTATTCCATAACGGTCACCAAACTCGTGATGGCGTCCGTAAAATTTACGAAGGGATGATTTCAACTTCACCATTTGGAACTCTTGGTTTAATAGCTTCCTTGTGAGCAGTAATCCTCTATCAAGAAAATCATGATAGGAAATGCAAGCACGGGAATATCGTATCAATTGGGAGATATATACCCCGTATGCAGGTGCTGCTGGAATGTTGCTACTTAGAAATGGAAAGTTCACAATTGGAAAGCTGAAATCATCTCTTTTGTCGTAAAGTTTTGTTTTCAACCGACCCTCATTGTCAATTTCTAGATGTAAGTCAAGATATGAAGCCGACTTAACTGTATCTGTAGTATAAGAGAGGGACGAAAGATACCAAAGGGACAGTCAAGCTCATAAATCTAAAACAAACTGACAACGCCATGGCTAAAAATGAAAAAGACAAACAGAAAAACAATAGTATACATGACACAACATAGAAAACTAAAGAATAAACAACACGAACCCCACCAAAAACTAGGGGTGATCTCAGGTGCTCCGGAAGGGTAAGCAGATCCTGCTCCACATGTGGCACCCGTCGTGTTGCTTATGTGATTACAAATCCGGTAAATAGTCTAATTCGGTAGGTCACATTCATGAAAGGGAAGGGGATTGTAGTTACGACGTAAGGAACATATCCGATATCATTTGTGAAACGGTTATTCCATAACGGTCAACCAACTCGTGATGGCGTCCGTAAAATTTACGAAGGGATGATTTCAACTTCACCATTTGGAACTCTTGGTTTAATAGCTTCCTTGTGAGCAGTAACCCTCTATAAAGAAAATCATGATAGGAAATGCAAGCACGGGAATATCGTATCAATTGGGAGATATACACCCCGTATGCAGGTGCTGCTGGAATGTTGCTACTTAGAAATGGAAAGTTCACAACTGGAAAGCTGAAATCATCTCTTTTGTCGTAAAGTTTTGTTTTCAACCGACCCTCATTGTCAATTTCTAGATGAAAGTCAAGATATGAAGCCGACTTAACTGTATCTGTAGTATCCTTTATCTCCAATTCGATGGGATAGATGCGTTCCACATAGTCACCAAATTTTGAATTGTTTAGTGAAAGAACATCATCTATATAGCGGAAAGTAGAGTTAAAGGATATTGCTAACTTCTTATCTTTCTTCCTAAGAAGTACCTGCATGAAGTCAGCCTCATAATAATAAAGAAACAAGTCGGCAAGTAGAGGGGCATAGTTTGTTCCCATTGGGATGCCGACAGTCTGTTGAAAAACACGTCCTCCGAACGTTACAAATATGTTGTCAATCAAGAAATCAAGCATCTTGATAATATTGGTTTCAGAGAATTTTTTGTTTGAATCAGAGTGATTCTTTACAAAGTATGATTTATCCCTCCCTAAGACAAGATACTTGTATCTACGTTGGCCGTACTTTTTTTTATGAAGCAAAGTAATACCAACTCTTTCAATTTGTCTTTTAGTTTGGAATGTGGAATACTTGTGTAAAGAGTAGAAAAGTCAAATATTTTAATACAAGATGAAAGAGAGTTAGATTGTATGTACTCTAAAAGATCTTTGGAATTTTTAAGTATCCACATCTGATTCACGCCACCTCTAGAATAGGCAGTTTCACAATAACTTTGAAGCCCGTCTTTGATTGCTGATAAAATAGATGTTAATAATTTAGAAAGAGGTTTCGTGGAGCACTTGGAAGACCCAGCAATATACCGTTGTTTGTAAGGACACTTATGTAGTTTAGGTATCCAATACAGTGATAGAAGATCCAGTTCTTCATCTTTGGTTGAAATACCATAGGAACAAAGAACAGACCTATGATTATCCAGGATTTCTTCTTTGATAAGTGTCGTTAGGGTATATGTTGAGTTTCCAAGTGAATTGTCTATACCTAATTCGTTTATCAAGCAATTAATGTAGTGACTTTTACAGACAAAAACGATGTTATTTGGGGCTTTGTCTGCGGGGACAACAACATATTTATCATGGAGGTCGGATAAATGTTTAGCAACATTTGGGTCTTTAAAGATTGACGTAGCATGGGCATTAATGGACCCATTCAGTTTCTTAATTCTGATTTGTATTAACGACCTCACTGCCTTAATCCATTCGGATAGAGTGTCTACGTCTTCCTTTTCACGTTTAGCCCATTACCTGGCATAATCCTCGACTGAGTCCATCAAAATTTTAAAGTTGTATTTCCAATTGATGGATTTAGGCTCACCATATTTCGGACCTTTCGATAACACATTTCGTAGAGAAGTGTTATTAACAATGTTAAGGTCACCGGTAATAACGTGGCCAGCAGATTATATGTGAATTGGGAACTAGCACAAGTGCAATCAGGAGGTTTAGACTTGAAGTCGTCAATATCGAGATTCTGCAAAACGCGTTTGTAATTGAAAATTTTAGTTGCAATAGGTTTGGTATAGGTATAAGAAATTATTGGTATAGACTGGTCTTTGAAATAAGGAGGTATTTTCGATTGAACTAATTTATGATGAAGGATATTGCCTAGGTTGACGCCATCGAGACCTTTGTTGGCAAAGGAAAGATTTAGAAAAGATCTTTTCTCTTTTTCATCTTTTCCAATGCGAACTGGCTTGAAAAGTCTGTGACTTGCAATATCCGAAATTATAGCTTGAAGTTTGTATTGGTTTGAATGAGGGTTTGTAACAGTGGATTCCAAACATAAATTGAACAGAGAATGAAGTTTTGAAAGGGGTAATGAATAAAGTTTCGTGCGAATGTGATGAATACCTAACGGTTTTTGTATGAATGACAGCAAGTCATTAATAGAGACATCATGCAGAGTAGGTGATGTATAAAGACGATGACCATGACTGCGTCTACGTCGAGGAGTCGAGTTGAAAATATTCATCACATTCACCGAGTTACACGAAGGACTAGATAGAATACCTATACCATCAATGTTTTCATTGCAGCCATACGGTGTTGCAGTTCCCAATTGTCTAATCCAGTAGTCTTCTTTTTGTCTACGGAGAGTCGTTGAAAGATTAGGATTGTTAGAGCTATGGTATATCTTTTCGATAATGCGAACTGTCATAGAAACGATGGAATGATCGGGCTGATTGAAATGCTGGTATTTCTAGAATGTCGTTAGCATTGAGGTTAATGTCTGATCTATGACCGCACATACGTTTGTTTAGCCTTCCTTTCGTTTCACCGACGTATACCAATCCGCAAAGGTTGCACTCTAATCCGTAGACGACATTTATCGATTTACAATTCAGATCATCGTAACTTCTGGTAAAATATGACTTCTTGGTCAAATTGCTAGTGAATTCAGCATCTGTAATTAAAATAGCACAAGTTTTGCAGCCTTTATCTCCAATTCGATGGGATAGATGCGTTCCACATAGTCACCAAATTTTCAATTGTTTAGTGAAAGAACGTCATCTATATAGCGGAAAGTAGAGTTAAAGGATATTGCTAACTTCTTATCTTTCTTCCTAGGAAGTTCCTGCATGAAGTCAGCCTCATAATAATAAAGAAACAAGTCGGCAAGTAGAGGGGCACAGTTTGTTCCCATTGGGATTAAGGGTTATTGCTGGAATAAGAAAGAGATGTATCATCAGCAAACAATCGAGTTAGACGTGTCAAATTATCAGCTATGTCATTTACATAAATAAGAAATAGTAAGGGACCTAATACAGAGCCTTGTGGAACTTCTGCATTAGTATTATCAAAAGGCGAATAGGCATTTGAAACAAAAACGCTTTGTTTTCTATTTGAAATATAACTTTCAAACCATTTATACAGATTTCTATCATTACCATACGCTTTTAGTTTTATTAAGAGGCTATTATGCCATACCCTATCAAAAGCTTTCGAGATATCACATAATATAAGAGATGTTATACAGCGATCATCAAGTGACATGTATAATTTGATAATTTATATATCTCGATTGTGTAGATCCGACAAGTCACTTGGACCAATTTAAGAATTTGTACATCTCAGGTATACTATTTAAGGGAAATAAGTGTACGCTTCAAGTGATACCAAACGTTTTCCGCATTCTAATGACTTGCAAACAACATTATTTTTGCAATAGAGATGCCGATGAATAATATATTTATTGAGCTACATGCATATTTTTCAAGTGCCTAAAATACTTTTGGATGCCTTCACGTCAATGCAAACATTCATAGTGTCATGTCTTTTCCCAACATATTACATATTTAGTGCCTGCAATTTATATTTTTGAATATATATTATTAGTACAACTGATTTGAAAGTTGACAAAACAACACTTAAAAAGTATTTTACTACTATCCAAAATCACAAAGCTGTTAGGTTTGTTAGGTCAAGAAGTGGGGTTAAGTAATAATAGCTGTACGTTGTGTGAGACTTGGTTATGTGTTACACTTAGTTTTACTGTTTCTCAATGTTTAAAATCATTTTTGTTATATACAAAATTAAAGCTTTTGATTTTGAAGCAGCAGAAACATATTTCTAGTAATTTATTTAGTAGACTCTAAAAGAAGTATTGCTATAATAATAAAACAATTGCACAGTTCTAATAGTAAAATGACATGCAGAACACGCTTAAAAGACCTGGATTACACGTACGATGCATATCAATTTCAATGTGCGTCAAACCGCATTTCGACAATACTTTCTGTTTAACTTTTTATCATATTTCAAAGTTTGGCAAACTAACTTTCAAACCTTTATCGATTTTACTGGACATTCTTTTATTGATTAACATATGCACTCAGTATAAATGTGTTACAGTAATCCTATTCTGGAAGAATTGAGACCGCCCTTGTTATTTAGTGGGTATCGTGAGTTCGGTCGTTTTTTTCTGTGCATTTAGTATTTTAAATTAGTAAAAAAAGAAAACAATTGTCTTTGAAATTTCGTTGGTTTTAGTTTTTTCTGCAATGGAATTGACAATTTACTTTCTCTAACTCATGTGCTTTGATAGCAAGTTAATTGATATTGCCTCTTCTTTAAGGTATAGCATACAATGTTTAAAATCCGGATATTGTACATTTTAAACCATATATATTTTACAGTAAATAGGTGAAATTAGGAATTACACGTAATTACTAAACATTTCAGTAAATACCCGTAATCACTAGCCAATTTAGTAATTACATGTATTTACTAGTTGATTCAGTGATTACTGGTATTTACTGATTATTTTTGTCATTTTTACAGCTATTTACTGACTTGATTTTTTTGTTTTAAAATTAAAGACATAATTCAAGATACCAAACAAGAAAGTAAAGGGATAGGGATTTTTAGGGCTTATACTTGAGGATTTAAGAATATAAGGCACATAAAAAGTGCATACTCTTTAGAGTTTGTGAATCGAAACTGGAAAATGGTGGTTTAATACGTTTTGAAACTCCCTAAAAATCGGCATGCAAGACATTGATATCAATCCAAAATTTAGACAGACATTTGTGGGAAGTTTGAAGTGATATTGATTTGAAAATTGGTAAAAAGTTTTATCCAGACAAGATAGATGAAGTTCGAATTTTGTTTCAGGCTGATGATTTTGTGCAGAGTTGTGGTCCTTGAACTTTGAAAATTAACTCCACACTTACCCCTTATGCTTGAAAAATATTGATTTCAGAATTGGTATTAAGTTGACAAATTGCAGACCAAGTTCAAATTTTGTTTATATCTGATGATTTTCTACATAACTTATATATTCATTTTGTGGCATATACATGTATGACCAAAAAAAAGCAATTTAAAGCAAACACTGGTATACATTAATTATAACTCAAAAATATAAATCATGATTGATGAATAAATTGAGTTAAAAAAAAATCAGGTGAGCGATTCAGGATCTTGAGAGCCTATTGTTTATATTAATTTTACTTTTCAAGTTGCCCAATGACAAAAGTTAAATACCTTTTTCTAAATAGTTCATCAGTTTTCCTAGTTTCTCGTTTTTATATAGGGAGACTGTTCTTTTTTCCCATTTAAATGGTTTTACACTAGTATTTTTGGGAGGCTTTTATAGCTTGCTGTTCGGTGTGAGTCAAGGCTAAGTATTGAAGGCTATACCTGGACATACAATGTTTTACTTTAAAAAAAAATATGTTACTTGAATTGAGAGTTTTCTCATTTGCATTCCTACCACATCTTCCTATATCTATTAACTATAAAATTGAGAAAGGAAATGAGGAATGTGTCAAAGCGACAGCAATGACTTCTTCTGTCGGATATTTGTGATTAATCTAATCTTTTTGTGGATTGAATAAGTCACCTTAAAATTTCACCTCTTTTGTTGACATGATTTTCACTTTTGTCGAGCATGCATGTGACTTTTATCGCAAAAACGCGAGACATAGCGAACCAACCTATGTTCGGTCATCAGCGGCTAAATTTTAAAAACTTTCTTAAATTATCCTGGATTTCTACCAAACTTGAATAGAAGCTTGTTTATGATCATAAGACAAATATAAAAAAGTAAATAAATCATGTAAAAATTAAATCCTTTTTTTTCCGCATATACATGTTATAATGAACTTGTTTGTAGTTTTCATGCCATTTAACATTAACTTTTCACTATGAGTGACTGGGTTTCCACCAAACTTGGACAGAAGCTTGTTTATGATCATAAGATAATATCTTGAAGTAAAGTTTTTAAAATAATACTTTTATCGTATATCACTTATAGATGATCTTAGTTTTTTCCAAGTTAACATTAATTAACATTCAAAGAGGTCAAATTATTAACTTGCAAGTGCACAACTCATCAACCATGTTTCTCAGCATATTTAACAAAATAGAACCAGTGAGATTGCCTGCTAAAAGGGAATTCTAATTTCATTATAATTAATAACGTAACTACACAAAAATCGTATTTAATTTGCTATATATTTTGTAGCTTATATGCACCAATAACAAAAAAGCACATTTTAGGTTTATCACTTTCGAAGAGTATTCACTGATCTTCTAGTAGGTATTACCATAACTTTTGATCAGCTGACCATATTACAACATTGTTTAAACAGTTAGTAAATAGGTGTAAAAAATCATTTAAAAATTAGTAATTACTGGTAATAACTGGGCAGTTTTAGGAATTACTTGTATTTACTAAATGCATCGGGAATTACATGTTATTCCTAAATTTTAGTAATTACATGTAATTCCTAATTTCACCTATTTACTGTAACATATATAATATCAAGTTCACAACAAATAATGATAAATAGCTTCTTTTTTTAAATACATATTAAATGTCGGCAATTTTACTATTTTGCGTTACTTTTAAAGGGTAAGCTTTATCCTATGAATTGTGGGGATTTGCAATAGGCAAATACAATTGGTCGTTATACTATAGGTTTGCCATGACAAGGTAGGGAAAATGCGCCTCTGATTTTTCAATGTGTCATTAATGAACCAGGATATTTAGAAAAAAAGATTTAGTAGCCTTGTTGTTTTAAAATATATCTTTTCTGGAAGAAAAAAAAACAAAAATAAATCAGGTTATAAGATGTAAAATTATCAAAAGAAATCTTTACTGGTTTTTTTCCTTCTTGCAATTTTTATTTGTGTTATGTGTTTTCATTTTAAAACAGTTTCTCTCAAAATCTTCCGCTTTTCAATTTATCTATGCAACCTAAAAAATAAACAACAAATGCAAAAAATGATGAAATTATATGTATGTCACGAGAACCGTTAGTATGTTATATGTGGACATAACAACATGTATGATTTGTATGAAAAGGTGTTCCATTTTTAGAGAGGAATATTTGTAGAACCAAAACGTGCGTTATAAACTGACTTCAGTTCCCGTAGAAAAATGTCAATCTAAGTATGAATACCGTTTGTATGTGTGCAAAAAAAGCATCCAAAGGGTGTAAGGATTACAAAAAGTAATACAATTCAGTAGAGAACATCAACTAAATAATTTATATTGCCACAACAATAAACAATCGTTTATGAAATATAAATTGTGAATTGAATAATACGTCAATGAGGTAGCAACCCATCAACGAACATAACAAATGACATAAATTGGCCATCATGCAACAAAGACAGGTGGGTTTGCAATATTATTTCAAATGTTTTTAGGAAAAAAGAGTTCGGAATTATTTAAACAGAAAGTTCAAATATCTTTCATCGAAACCAAATATTTCACAAGCAAAAACTAACTCACTTTGGAAAATATAATGTACTTTAATGAAAAAAAAACTGATTTATTTAACAATAAGGCTTTTGAAATAACCCATTTACGAACCAAATTGTGACCTTTATTGGCGCATACACGAAAAGAGTAAATAGATAAATCAAACATATTGGTTTGAAAACAAATTATGGTGTCTTTAATAAATACGAATTTACAGTTTGTCAAAGTAGTTTAGTTGCTTCACAACTGTTTATTCGACTGAATAGAATTCCATTTTAATTTTTTAACTTCATAGCTTACATGTATTTTGCTGTATGAATAAACCAGTGTAGAATTGGTCTTATGTTTAGATGTATTAACTTAATCACTTTTTTTAAATTTCATTTTGTATGCAGATTTAAAATTGTACCCACCATTGGTACA
Organism: Mytilus edulis; assembly: GCF_963676685.1. Lineage (NCBI taxonomy): Eukaryota > Metazoa > Mollusca > Bivalvia > Mytilida > Mytilidae > Mytilus > Mytilus edulis. The sequence continues at coordinate 59,676,204 of NC_092352.1, forward strand.
TACTGTTGCCTATATGGACACGATCGTGGTCACTAGTATGTTTATGTTCAAGGTCCTTTTCGTACTTATGGCTCTTACACTGTTTTTGTTCTTACTCATCTTTTCATTTCAAATATATTTGGCTTCTAACTTTCTTGGTGGAGATGGAACCAGAAAAAAACTCTTTAGATGTACAAAATTCTTAACGTCATATTAAGTCCCCAAAACGGAGTTTTTGGCGACTTATTGTTTTTGTCCCGTTTCTTATTATTATTCTTTTTCTTCTCTTTCTGACCCCTTAAACTGTCCTACCATTTTTGGGGAAGCAGTAGAGGATGGAAACTTCATATTTTTTCGAGGTACGGGTCTGCAGAACCCAATGTCCATGATACCAGGGTTTCATCTTGGCATAATTAGGGGGCTCAAAGATGGGTGGGGTCAATTTTTTTTTTACATTTCCTAAATATTTTTTTGTATGTAGAGTAGATGGAATTATGATTACTATTATGAATATTTAGAGACACATGTCTGCTCCAATATGGAACTTATTTTATTTCAGTAGGGGGTCTCCTTGGCATAATTTTAGGGGGGTGAATTTTCATAGAACATTTCAGAACATCAATGTTAAATTTATTCTAGAGACATTAAATGGTATATGATGGTATATAATTATGGAGGTAAAAAATTGCAGCAGGGGTTTGACTTTGTAATATTTAAAATGGCCGCCGTTACCATGGAAACAACAAAAATATGAAAATCTTCAAAATGCTTCAAATTTATTGAAACTTATAACAAGTGATTGCCTAGCTCATGTTGACTTGACTTTTGAGTTTGGAATTTTCAAAATGGCCGCCGTTGCCATGAAAACAGCAAAAATGTCCAAAAAGTTCAAAATGCTTCAAAATTGGTGACAATTAAAACAAATGTATATCTGGACTTGACTTTTGAATTTCCAAAATGGCTGCCGTTACCATGGAAATAGCTCAAATGTAAAAAAAAAAAAAAATTCTTCATATTAAATAAAACTTTACACACACATTATCTGGTACCATGGATACCGCAGAACAATGATGTTGGGTCCGTTTTGGCGACTTTTGTGTTACCATCCTAACACAGGATTACTTGTTTTCATAGTTTTGATATCAATTATGTTATAGACATGATAGAGCAAATAAAAATATTCGTTATTTTATGTTTTAGTTAAATCCATATGCAAGAGAATCGGTGTGATGCCTGCTAAATTTGAAAATGGTTTTCATTGCTGTACTATTGATCACTATTCGTCTTGTTAGAAATTTGACTTTAGAATACAACACAATAACTGTGTGATACGGATATAACCTCGAAAATGACATACATGTAGTGCAAAATAAGTGAATTGCATTTATGCATAAACAAACAATAAACCTAAAAAAGGGATTTCAAAGACGATTAAAAAACATTCCATAATAAAAGGACACACACACTCACACAGCTGTATTGTCAAGTGAAAACGGAAAGAACATGACAGCGTTGTTTATAAAAAATATAATAAAAATTGTGAAGCAAGTAAGTGAAATATTAATTAAAGCATGCTTACTCTTTTGTAGGTAAAACATATACGAATTTTACATGTGGAGATTCAAATATTACAATACATACAATTGCCATAGAAGATCTACAATTGAAGACGAGCTGCATAAGGTAAAGATTTATATTCTTTGCCTACAATTTACAATACTGAGATAGATAAGTTTGTTAAAATTAAAATAATTTTATAACTGATATTGAATGGTTACATATTTATTAATGTATTTTTCGAATTCTTAAATATATTATCGTATTGTCAATAAAAACAGAGGTTGAATCTTGTTATTTTATTAAGGAATCACACTGTTTTCCCAAGGCACTGAAGAAACAATTTATAAAAATCTTGCGAGGCACACTAAGCAAACGACAGATTAGAGAATTTATTATACTCGAGAACGTTTAAATGTAGAACATAATCTTTTCTTGAAAGAAATAACACCCAAAATCAAAAATAAAATAAAACAAATTTGAAAAAGAACATAAACAACCCAAGACGTAACATATATTTTTCATAGATTACAAAAACGAATGATCAAGGAGATAGAAATGTAGTTTCTCTAATTTTTGTGCTGTTTTCACATTTCCTGACCGGTGTGAGAAAAATATTTCTCCTCACTAGTGAAAAATCTGTTCTCGGCAAATGATTAGTCGAAATTTGATTATGACGTCTGAATGTTTTGTTTTCTTCTCAATTTTCCTATTGTGACGTCATGAAAAAAGGCGACCTTGCCTGATGACGTCGCATATAAAGAGCACAATTTTCTGAAAATCTTTGAAAAAGAACGATAAAAAGCATTAGAGAAACAGATTCCGACACTATAACTCGTGTATTACGATATTTCTCCACTCTCGACAGTTAAATTTTATTATTTAAAGGGCTCGGCAAGCCTCGCGCTTTAAATAATAAAATTTAACTGTCTCGAGTGGAGAAATATCGTAATACACTTGTTTCAGTGTAAGAATCTATATTTATTGGCATATGTTGACATTTAAGCGATTTAAAAGTAAAATTGAAAATATTTTTTTGATTTTTATCAGCTCTCGTGGTTTTGTGGTATTTTGCCTTATCTGAAGACTCTATTGATTTACGATGAATATATGTGCGAGTTTGAACCCCTCATATGTAACTCGTTTTTTTTTAAGATTAAGGATCGCAAGTTTAAAGTTTAACGTAATAATATAAGCTATCTAAAGTTAGAATAGTGGTGATGGATACTTTAAAAATTATCAATAGTAAGAACAATATACTGACTGACTGGATACTTTGGTTAATTTTAACCAAAGCGATACACTCTCCGTATGACAGTTATTTATGGAAGACTGTATATTGCACTATAGACGACGTTTCGTGTTGGGTTTTTTTCGTTGGGTTGCCGTGAAATTCAAATTATTCAAAATACAACATTCATTTGAATTATTTATTTTTACAGTCCGACATGTGATTTAATGAGACAGGACCTTGACAACGAGATAAAACGCATATGTACAGGATCGAAAGGATGTCTTCCTGACAACAATGTGCACACATCCTGTGTGCTCAGTCATGTTTATATAAGTGTTTCATATATTTGTATTAGTAATGGTAAGATATTATAGTCTTAAACTTATGTGCTAAAAAATAGTACAAAAAAAACAATAAAAGGTTTTAAATCAGAAAAACAGAAAACAATTTAAGCCCAAATAGATATTTTCTAATATATAGCAGACTAAGTTTGTCTTAATAAACAAGATATTTACTTAAGGATACATCTGAGTCTAGTACTGATAATGATACTACTAGTACATCAGGTACAAATTCGTCATGTAAAAATAAATCACTTAAAAAGCGACAGGTTAAATCGGGTATGGTTGCTAAAGCAAGCGATGACGTGCAGAGTCCACAAACTTGGCCCCATACTTCACTTCAGTACGAATCTAAAAATAAAATAATAAATTTGCGGGGGGAATTAGAAATAATTGGGTCAAAGCAAAATTCAAACTAACGAGAGAAATACTAGATTGTCTCTTTTGAAGAAAACTGTATATTACAGTTCTATTCATCAGTGAATTCTTTGCAACCTTGCGCTGCATTTTTGAGACAAATTCAAACGGGTGTTAAAACCTGGAAAGATACTCCTGATAATTTGGAAGTTCCCCTTCTGTCTTAATGTGTTAAACATGAGTTCGATAAGAAGCCTTCTATTGGTGGCAAAAAAAGAGACCAAGACGCCTACGTTATGGTATTGTTCTTTATTTCAGAAAAATAAATGTCTAAAAACATGACGGCATAAAATTATGATTAGAGGTGTTGAACGTGGGGTTAATAACTTCTGTGCCACTTGTTATAGATTAGACAAACTTAAAAGTCATCATCCTGAATTTTCTTTTGCGTGTCCTCATCATAATGACAAAGTCATGTTCAATTACCTGATTTTCAAAAAAGCAGTATGGGATTCTAGACATTCATTTAAATGCAATCTTTGTTGTAACAGTTATCTTGGTACAGATGATATGCAAAATTTTGTAAATATTCATAACATTTTCAGGGTTGAATAATTTCAATTTACTCTAAAATTGATATTCTGTTGTTAAGAAGCTTGTTACAGAAATATAGTGACGCTCAGTTTTATGACTTCATGGAGTATGGATGACCGGTGGGTCACAATGGGAGCCCGTTCAGGTCTACTTGTTTCCGTAATCATTCAGGGGCTACTGATTTTCTAGATAATATTGCAAAATATTTGAAAAAAGAAAGTCCTTATAAAGCAATTGTTGGACCATTTAAGGAAAATCCGTTCAGCTGTCCTTCAGCTTTATCTCCTTTAAATTCTGTTCCAAAAAGAATTCGATAGGGCAAGGCAGTTGATTCTGGTATTTTCAAAGATCGTTATTTAGGCGATAAAATTTCAGTTTCGTACCCCACGGTTGATGATTTTATTAATGTTAATTAAAAGTAAAGATCAAGGTTGTAAAATGTTTAAAACGGACATGAAACGGGCTTATAGACAATAAGTCGTTGACCCCGGTGATATCCATCTCTTGGGATACAAATGGAGAGGATACTTGTATTACGATCGGGTATTAACAATGGGTTTGAGATCTGCTTGTATATTTATCTTACCTCCTATACATTTCTAGGAATATGATTGGTCAAAAGCGTCCTCGTGGAAACCGTGTATATTCAATATTAGGTTACTAGTTGGGAGGCGGGGCTTATTCCATACACGGTTAGTAGTGGAGTTACGTCCCTTTATATTCCATATAAGGTAATAAGGAGGCGGGGCTTATTTCATACACGGTTAGTAGTGGTGTTACGTCCCTTTAGAAAAACAAAACAGTACTGAGAAAAAATCTTAAAGGCTTCAACAGACGAAGCAAGTGATGATAAAGTGAAATAAATTCAGAAAACACATTTAAATCTAACAAGTTGTCATTGTTGACATCATGTTAACTGTATTGAAGACTTGCTCATTTTGATAGGTCACTAGTTTAAATTTTACACGTTTAGATAGTCGGTAAGATAAATTCGTTACATAGTGTGCTAGTGACGTAATACGGAATATATGGGGTCAGTAAATTCCATATGGGGATTCGAGCTTCGCTCTCACCCCATATGGAATTTACTGACCCCATATATACCGTATTAGGTCACTGAATATATGGGGTCAGTAAATTCCATATGGGGATTCGAGCTTCGCTCTCACCCCATATGGAATTTACTGACCCCATATATACCGTATTAGGTCACTAGCACACTATGTAACTAATATATGTATGCAAACAACATGTCAAACGATGGGTGTAGATATTTTGAACTATTTAGATGATTTGGCTGGATGTGATATTCCTTCCAATAAAATATATAGAAACAATGCAGTATCAAATTTAATTTATGAAACAAAAATAGAAGCTAAAACATTTAGGTGTTGCTTAACTTCGGGCGAGGTGTATATAAATAGTTTTAAAAGATTCTTTCATTTGAAACATATTAATATTGATCTGCAGATGTAATACCACTAAACAATGTTACGTCACATCCGGTTGAATATACATATAAGTCGAACAAAAAAATCCCATTGCATTTGACAGTTGTAGGTGATTATTTCTACATTTTACTGCAGTAACACATTTCTGAGTCATAAACATAATTTGGGTATTTCAAAGCACCATTATTTTTTTTATTTGGGATTTCTATATAATATGTTGGAAACTTGGGGCTACATGGTTCAAGCTTGTACACATGTTAGCTACGGTGAGGTATTTGATTGGTTAACTTCCAGTAATGGCTATTTTCTTGTATGCAATGAAATGTTATGTGCATTGTATTCTATAGTACTGGACAGGATAAAACTTTACTCATGCCTAGTATTTTCTTTATTTGAAGAAAGATAAATTCTGCACAATTTTTGAAAAGTTCAAATTTAGCAAAGGTTAATAGGGGAAAATCAATGGTGGTATTTCAGCTGCAACTGATCTTTAGTTATCTTAAATTTAAACTTTTTTTTTTTTTTTAATTAGCGTAAAAAAAAATTAACTTTTATACGCCGGTATACGGTATTTGATATGGTTGTTAACATGTCGGACATAAACTCAAAATTCCTCAACCAATTTGCATACAACGTTTGTGAATTGTTTATATCTATTGACATGCGCTCCGTTTTGTTTTCTTATAAATTATTTTAGATTTTACGTTTCCGAGTTGTGGTTCACAATTTTTCAATTTTTGCAAGAACCGTAACTCAATTTTGTAATCTTTCAAGAACCAATACCCCCGATCGGCAAAAGTGAAAATCTGGAATATCAAACTTGACTTCGATTTAGTCATCAGTAACAACATATTTAAAAAATTTAATAAGCATGTGGTTGACGGTTCAACAATAAATGCACAAACACGACTGGAAACGCCATTTTTTCAATATTTCAAGAACCGCAACACCTGAACGGTAAAAGTGAAAATCGTCATTATCCTACCGTTGACCTCCATTTTGTCATCAAAAACAACATTTTAAAATTTGAAAAGCTTTGATCGAATGGCTTATGAATAAATGCAATGAAATGAATGGAAACGACATTTTAAAACAAATATAAATTTGGAAAGTTTTTATTGCACGGTTAATTAGTAAATGAACGGAAACGACTGGAAACGGCATTTTTCAATCTTTCAAGAACCATAACTCTTGAACGGTTAAAGTCAAAATCGTCATTATTGAACTTGACCTCCATTTTGTTGTCAGTATCTACATGTTAAAATTTTAAAAACTTTGGTTGTTTGGTTCATTAGTAAATGTACGGGCAACATTTGGATGCCGTCCGCCCGCCTTCCGCCCGACTGCCCGCCTTACCTCCCCAAATCAATAACGGATATTTTCTTCAAAAATCCGGCGAGAAATACACTTATATTGCTTTAACAGGAAATAAAGATGATGTTTCAAAACTTTTGCTTGCATATTCAACATGTACAGTAGCTTAAATACTGCGAGTTATCTTTATTTTGATTTAATCAGAGGCCGAGAAAATTCAAATGACAATTTTTAAAAACCATCGTTTGTTAATATATATATATCCATAAATTATCATTCACTGTCAGCTAATGTTTAATTTCTGTAGGGAATAATGAAAAAAAGTATGATTTTGAAGAAGAAATCACAGAAGACTGGAAAATTGATTACATGAAAACACCATGGATCCGTTATGAAGCTACCAACTATGATAATATAATAAGACCCACGATGGATCATTCCAGCGCTCGAGGTAATGCAAATTAGTTTGTTTTCTTGAAATACCATATAGTTTAATTATATTTTCAAAGAAGGCCATTTCATAAATACCAAACATGCTGTAATAAATTGACAATGAAAGATTTGAAATAAGCTGCTAAATTACAGCGAACATGCGCATCTGGTGCAGGAAAATTGGTACCGTTTATGTTATTACAGCTTTCATTTATAATTTGACTATAATTTTTTTTAACGCTAATTAATAGTAAATGCACCAATGAATACAAACTTCAAATATATCTTAACTAATGTGAACTCTGGGAAAAGAATATGATGATATTCTTTCATTTCTGTTTCGTAGGGAATGGTCATTACCTATCAATTGAAAGTGGTTCGAGTTTACCTTATGAAATGGAAGGGAAATTAACATATAAAATGGCTGGTAGAAATGTGAAATGTTTGATATTTTGGTATTACATGATGAATGGAAACAATATTAAGAGCTTAATCGTCAAACTGAAACGAAATAATCAAAGTAAGGAAGAACATCAAGTGGATTTAATTAATGAGGGTAGATGGATAAAAAAGTCCATCGACATCATGAATAGTGCTAATATTGAGAAAATTGATCTAGAAACAACTCTAAATGGTTCGAAAAGCTGTGTTGCGGTTGATGACATAATTATTTCAAATAACCCTTGTTCGGGTAAGTGTTATCTATGAATTTTAGAAGCTACTTCGTAATATGTTGATATGTTGTTATATGCATCAGAAATATATTATCTTAGTTGTATGTAGCAAAACCTTTTGGAATTATGGATCGAATCAAACAAGAATTAGTTTAAAATGATCAAATGAAGAACGAAGTTAAGTAACATTCAATTTGACGATCCATAATTTCGAAAGATTTTGCTACATACAACTAAGATAATATATTTCTGATACATTTACAAATTTTATTCATAACACTATAAGTTGTTACTTTATGATATTGGTACAAAAATTAACCCAAAAAAATCAATTTTGTTTTGGCCCCAGAGGATTTTTAAAATGTTTATATCATTGCAAAAGCTTCAAATTATCTCTTTTTGGTGAAAAAAAAGCAATTTTTTTGCATTAAAATTGAAATTACTTTAATTTTTAACTCATCAGTGACTTATATTTTTTATTACTTTTTTCAAATAACCTTTACTTAAACTAAACAAATGTAAACTTTAAGCGATTTCTGTTTTAAGATCTTTTTATTTTAATATTACCTTTTGTTTCTCCTATTAGTTCAACAGAAAAAAAAGTACCTTCACTAAAATGCATGCTTCTTTCGAAGGCAGATTGTAAGCTTTAATGAGCGGGGACCCCGGTTTTTTTTCTATTAAGTTCACTAATAGAAAAAAATAGCGAAATCATAATTTAGAAATAATGATTTATACCCTCGAGCACTCTCTAATACTAGAATTGGAGTGGTTTTGAATAATAAAAAAATATATATAAACAATAAACGGTTTATTGATATGAATACACTTCCAGTAATGTTTTTACATAATATTTCAGTTTATAATTTTATTGTTTATAATCAAGATAATAGACAAAATGTTATATTATTAATACAAGACGAAATATATATAAATATTCATGTCCACAACTGTAATATTTTATATCCTAATGAATTTATGAAAAAGTGGATTGTATTTTCTCAGAAATTACAAACTACATAGTACATGTAGTAAGAGAGAATATATGGGTCATTTTCAAAAAAATGTCAAATTTTGAAATTGAAAAGTTTATTAAAAGTTACTTATTCAAACAACCCTCTATATTATAAGCAAATCAAAACAAACAGTACTTAAAGAACAACATATTAAAAGATGCAATCTTGAATCTTTTTTTTTTGATAGGTGGTACAATATTTTGTCTCTTCTGTAACCGTTTTCAAAAGAAATTTTGGGTTATTAAGTAAGGGTTTAGATAACATTTTAAGCTTGTTTTACGTAGCCAATTATATAGTTTTCAAAAGAATAAACTTCTATATATATTCATTCTCATATTCAATAATAGATTATTTGCCAATTTACAAGGTTGTACTAAAAAATGCCTCTAAAAATTGGATTTCAAAGGTTGTAAACATTACCACCAGTAATGCAAGTCTATGATAGCAATTCGTATTGTTCAGCATTTTTTCTCTCTTTCAAATATCTCAACATCAAGTAAATCCCTCATTATTTTTCTCTTTATTTCATTGGTAACAGGAACATACGTTTATGATATATCACTATATAAAAGTCTATCCCGTTACCTTTTTTTGTCAATCCTGTTACCGATATCAGTATTGCACCTGCAAATGCTTAATTGGGAAGATTAAGACGTTATAACATTAAGATGAGTTTAAACAACGAAATATTTTATTTGTTTAAGATGTTAAGATATAAAATTTAACGACGTTTCTGTCTACAATTGTCTATCCTGTAACTGTAACCATATCAACCATAGTAGCAGGATAGACATAACAGGATGGTCAAAGTCCTTCATTTTTTAAGGCTGTTGTGAAATAACTACTCCCTTTGGTGAAGTGATTATGGTTTTCTGTTGTGAATTTGGTTTCCAACACGTTATTGCACTTTTTACAAGTATACTGTTGGTGTAAGTAATCAAAATTGTTGGTAATAGCATAGACATGAAAAAAGTCCCCTATATTTTTTTTCACTAAATGTCTTGAAATGTCTTTTTTCTACACTGTCGTTCAAGAAACGTGGCGTTTGAAATGTAAAGGTTACTTTCCACTTTTGAAATTAACACTGGCTGATTCAATATTCATAGGGAGAACAATTTAAGGGCTGATTTAAGTAGCGGTAACAGGATGGACATGAACTTCCCGTACGATGATTGAATTTAGTTTGTAAATAATATGTTATATATAATGATAAAGAAGCTACGATTTTTCGTTAGAGTAATCATTAACGTTCTTAAAAAGTCCCTTTTGTAGATATCAAAGCGATCAGAAAATCGGAAAAAAATCTTTTGAAATGTGTTTTTCTGACACTTTACGCACATAAATACCCCCAAAATCGGACTTAAATACATTTTAATCTTATCAAAATAGATGTAAATTATTTTCATTATTAAAGTTCTGAATCATAAATCCTACAAGCTTTCATTTAAGACATTGCAACTGAAATTTCCATTATAAATGAAAAATTTAGCATGGGTGTACTGAAAGTTCTACATTTTTTGAAAATGACTCATATATTGGTTTTGTTTTGTTCACTTTTAGGCATTTATATATATAAGCCCAGGTGGTCGTGTTGTCTAGCGGGACGGCTACAGTGCAGGCGATTTGGTGTCACGTTATCTCAGTAGTATGGGTTCGAATCCCGGCGAGGGAAGAACAAAAAATTTGCGAAAGCAAATTTACAGATCTAACATTGTTGGGTTGATGTTTAGACGAGTTGTATATACATAATGTACACAGCCATGTATCAACATCACTGCTGGTGATCCGATGGATAAATCTGTTGTAGAGTTGTCACTGGCTAAGACGTACTTATAAATATAATTATTTTCTGTGACAGTATCTTACATTAATTTGTAGGATCCTTTACTATAGATAATGAGCTGATCTGTAAAAATAACATCTCCATGCCTTATATATCATGTACTGTAGTACGACTTTACATTAAAACTGACGTAGACAGGTAACCCCCGCTACCGAAAGCTTCATTTTTATGAAGCCCAGGTGGTCGTGTGGTCTAGCGGGACGGCTACTGTGCAGGCGATTTTGTGTCACGATATCTCAGTAGCATGGGTTCGAATCCCCGGCGAGGGAAGAACAAAAAATTTGCGAAAGCAAATTTACAGATCTAACATTGTTGGGTTGATGTTTAGACGAGTTGTATATACATAATGTACACAGCCATGTATCACCATCACTGCTGGTGATCCGATTGATAAATCTGTTGTAGAGTTGTCACTGGCTCAGACGTACTTATAAATATAATTATTTTCTGTGACTGTATCTTACATTAATTTGTAGGATCCTTTACTATAGATAATTTAGCTGATCTGTAAAAATAACATCTCCATGCCTTATATATCATGTACTGTAGTACGACGCTAGATTAAAACTGACGTGGAAAGGTAACACCTGGCCACCGAAAGCTTCATTTTTATGAAGCCCAGGTGGTCGTGTGGTCTAGCGGGATGGCTACAGTGCAGGCGATTTGGTGTCACGATATCTCAGTAGCATGGGTTCGAATCCCGGCGAGGGAAGAAAAAAAAATTTGCGAAAGCAAATTTACAGATCTAACATTGTTGGGTTGATGTTTAGACGAGTTGTATATACATAATGTACACAGCCATCTATCACCATCACTGCTGGTGATCCGATTGATAAATCTGTTGTAGAGTTGTCACTGGCTCAGACGTACTTATAAATATAATTATTTTCTGTGACTGTATCTTACATTAATTTGTAGGATCCTTTACTATAGATAATTTAGCTGATCTGTAAAAATAACATCTCCATGCCTTATATATCATGTACTGTAGTACGACGCTAGATTAAAACTGACGTGGAAAGGTAACACCCGGCCACCGAAAGCTTCATTTTTATGAAGCCCAGGTGGTCGTGTGGTCTAGAGGGATGGCTACAGTGCAGGCGATTTGGTGTCAAGATATCTCACTAGCATGGGTTCGAATCCCGGCGAGGGAAGAACAAAAAATTTGCGAAAGCAAATTTACAGATCTAACATTGTTGGGTTGATGTCTAGACGAGTTGTATATATATATATTGCAATGTAACTTGCAAAACCCAGAATGTTGTATACCTCCTTCAGTGTCGATGTGGCATGCAGTATGTTGGCGAGACAGAGCAGCCATTCAACAAACGCATGAATGGTCATCGAAGTGACTACACTTTCATAGTCGTGCAACTGACATCGAAAATGACGCTTAGTTAACGAGTTTAATGGTCCGGAATAACACACAGCTGTAAATTGTTTTAAATGATAGAATAATATCTATATTTTAATTTCCGTCGGGTCGTAAAAAGTTTCCATGGTCACATTTTTGTATTTTATCCCTTTAATGGGGGTACCCCTCAATTTACGGTTTTGAGTAGTTGCCTTAAAATCCGAAAATATTTTTTTTTGTTAAATTTCCCGCTATTTTCGTAAATATTTTCTATGCACATATCATCAAGGATCATCAGAATGATAAAGACATAAATATAATAGCATCCCCAAGTAAAACTTTCAGACTTAAAGTTGGCTGTTTTTTAGATAGAAATGTAACGCTCCTTTTCTTTGAAAACGAGAAAACATAATTATGATTCAAAAACAGTATTTGACATTTTAGAGGACAAAACATATTATTGCGATACTGCATGCAAATTTTGTTGGGCAAATTCCAAACAATTTTGTCAAAAACTCAAAAATAAAAACATCATTTGTACCTTTTTTAATTACGAAACTTGTCTACCCGTCAATCAGCTCCACAATTTATTTTTTCCTTCACAATCAATTTGATAGTTTCGATGTGATTATGAAGATTTTGTAGGATAAGTTTATTTATTTTTGAGTGATTTGAATATATATAGTAGTTCTTTCGTGTATTTTCTGTAAATAAGTTATATTTGTGTTAATAAAATTTTGACTTTTCATAAAAGTTAACCAAATCCTTCGGATAAGGGTTTTTCAGGATGATGACTATAGTTGATATTGTGTGAAAATACATTGTATGTAAATGTTTAACCTCAGAGCAATAAATATGCATGCAAGTGATCGGGGGAAAAGTACTATTGCAGTTTCGCAGAGATTTGGTGTGTGACAAGGTGATGCTAAAACCAACTGCTCTTGATATTCTGCTGTCCTTGGGCGAATCATCAGTGATGTTATGAGACTTGCACAAGAAGGCAAAATTGGTGCGTCTTTAAATTAGATTGATTGATTGATTGTTGGTTGCTTAACGTCCAGTGGCAAATATTTCATGCATCTTCAGGACGAGAACAAGTTAATAATAAAAACAATAGGTAGGTTTTGTCATAATAGAGGTCATTCGGGAATTGGTCGGGAAAATTTAGACTGCCACTGGAAAATGATGGTATATTGGATTGGGACAGAATTTGCCGTTGCAACAGGCCACCTACGGACCCCTCAAAGAGTTGTTGCAAGGGTTTTTAACGTGCAGAGAACGTGGCACTCCCTTTACACGAGGCATCGGATTAAACGTCCCCATTCTGACCGGACGTGACTGCGAACTTGATACATCCCGCACAGCCAAACGGTCGTCCCACTTCGTTTAACTGCCGGTCGAGAGAAGACCAAGTGATCATATTTCGTTTTCCAAGTCACCCTTGGGGAACTTTAAAATAGAAACAACAGAAATCCATATACTGTATGTGATCAAACTGATCGACATGTATCCACACAACCTGACACTTGTATACGATCTCGTAGTTTGGATAGGAAAACAGGGTTTTTGTGTAAAAGAAAAACTTTAAAAAAAACCAGAAAACTACACAAAACTGAGTCCTTTAAACGTGTTGACAGTCTTTTAAGGTGTGCTGTGCTAATTAATGAGAGTAATAATTTATCCATGCATAACCAAGTAAATGTACTTATTGAGGTCAACACCTGTGCAATTAAGTAAAACAGTTACTGAAAAATCAGAATTTGAACTTGCTGTCAGTTCATTAATAACGATTGTTAGTGATGTGATTTGTTCTTCCATAAGAAAAAGCCTTTCTCATGTAGCACGACCAAATACATATACCGATCACATTTACCCAAGATTGTCTCTGATGCTTAACAAACTGCCAAACTCCAGAACTAACTAGATATTGTGACACCTTACAATTCAGACACAGTGGGGCCAAGGGATATGAAATATAGAGTTTAGCTCTATATAGGGGATGCCATATATGCTGCAGGAAAATCAAAGTCTATGTTAAGACTTTCAGAATTACACCAAGGTGTGTCTGAAAATATCAAGGTTATATTAAAAGAAGAACAACTACTTCACCCTGGCACCAGTGCTCTTATGAGCTATGTCCTCGGTTTGGTATTTCTATGGAAATGATGTCCGCATATCTTCTTAATAGATATAAGAAGATGTGGCATGAGTGTCAATGATACAACACAACATCCAAGTCACAATTTATTAAGGTAAACCATTATAGGTCACGGTCCGGTTTTCAACACGGAGCCTATGCTCAAAAGTTCATTTGTTAGTTAATTTGTGAAAAATAACACAAAGGCGCTTCTGAACCGTATAGTGTCCCTAAAAATTTATTTAACAAAAATTCTTAAATGAATGGCTATTACAAATTCAATCGTTTCTGTAGCAACATTCGCCCAATTACATTTGGGATTGGCAGTGCAGATATATCATGCATATGCATATGGGAATATGGGTCACGAACATTGATCGAAACTTTGTACTCACATTGCTTTTATGTTTCCTATGCAAAGGTAAGACTATATCTGACGAGTTTGACAGAATCTTGACGGTATTTACGCTCCAGATGGCATTTGTACTGTGCTATGAACAAACTCTGTCCTGCGCCTAACTTGTTCTTATAAAAAAAAGGGAAGTGTCTTGTTATGCTTATACGCGTACTTAATCCGCATATGATGACTGAGAGATTGATTCATGTCCCCATTTAATGAATACTTCAGGTATCGTGTGTCGATCGCTTTTAAAAGTTATATTAGGATCATGACTGATTTTGAATTACAACATTAGAAAATTGGCATTGCATTGTGTAATTTTTTATCCTTCCCTTAAAAAAATAATGAGTTAACTTTTTTTACCAGGATTAATCCACTAAAAAATGTTCATGCACCAAACTGACTTTGTTTTACACCCAATTTGTTTTCAACCTCGCATTCGCCTCGGATGACTATAGTATATTTTGTGTTATAACTGCTCTGTTTAGACTTTACAAATACACAATATGTATTTATCTATAACTAGATACTATTTTTTAAAAATACACAACCTTTAAGATGCAAAATTAAAAACACTGTTTCAGCGCTTGAATTTTGTTTTTTTCAAAGATAGAAAAAAATTTGAAATAATTTAATAAACTGGTGTTTTATAGTTTAGAAAATAATTCTGTAATATACTTTAGTGAAAGACTATACACAATATGAAAGTTTATGGATGTGAAAAGGACAAGGCCACTTCTTCTTTTGCTATGCCTTAAATGGAAAAAATCAGAAGGTTCCAAATCAACGCTATTTTGTAATGGCAGCTCTTCATATAAGTTGTCAAATTTGTCATTTTAACATCGTTTATAGCATATGCTTATGATCGAATTGTTTTTGTAGCATTCTATTGAATAAATATCAGAATATTTCTCCTTTCTGTCCTTGTGGTTGAATTATTGATATTTTTAGGTCTGACCTTCAACCTCAATTTCACAAAATTGTGACCACTCTGGATTTTTACGACCCAATTTTTCTTATTTTTTATGTTTTCCTCTTTCCGTCGTTATATAATTTAGGTGTGTGTTCTTCCGGACCATTAAAGTTTTAAAAAATGACCTGTGGTTGCAGTACTATCAAGCCCGACCTACCCGTAAGTCGTCATTTGAGATCACCTGGGCACACACAAGCTGATCTCAAAAACCTTACCATCACAATCATAGACCACAACGAGGGTTGGTCGAAGGTCGACAGGGTCGCTCGGGAAAGATTTTGGATAAGAAAGTTACGGACAGTTTCCCCAGAGGGCATAAATGAAAACACATAGAATGAGTCCCTCATTTTTCTATCATCACTTGTTTCCAGTAACTCCGGCTTTAGTACTGGATTTACCATGTTTACAGTTCGAATTAATTTTAAAATACCAGTTTAAATTACAGGGCTCCATTCATTCGGGATGGATGTATAAGTACGTAGCCACGTTCAATTATTTTACCTCGTTAGATGAAACTTATTTTTCATTATTAGACTGCTATTCGTTAGGGAGGCTTAAATATGTAGTTTATGTTGCAATTGCCCTACCGTTGTCAATTTGAAATATTATACCAACTTGGATCGGTTAGGACATTTTTGATTTTTTTGTTTTTGAGGACTGCCCTCAATGCAGTTATAACATCTAAACTGTTGTGCCAGTTTACATCGAAAATAACTATTTTCATTTGGCATATCTTTGTAATCTTTGCGCCGTGTTTGGAAATTTTAAAATTGTATCAGCGTCTGTGTTATTCGCTTAAATTGTATAAATTCAAGATTTAGAAAAAGTTTCTCAGTTTGAATATATTGACATGATTCATTTGACATCGTGCTATTATTGAAGAAGGATATCTGTTATCCGAAATATCTAATATTTGTTCATTTTATAGTTATTTAATGGTGATGTTGTACCCTTTTTGACTTATATATTGCGAAAGCAAATTTACAGATCTAACATTGTTGGGTTGATGTTTAGACGAGTTGTTTTATATATATATATATATAAAACAATTACATTAAATATTAAGGATGTTCGATCCTCTTTTTAGCTCACCTGGCCCAAAGGGCCAAGTGAGCTTTTCTCATCACTTGGCGTCTGGCGTCCGTCGTCCGTCGTCCGTCGTCCGTCGTCGTCGTCGTCGTCGTCGTCGTCCGTCGTTAGCTTTTACAAAAATCTTCTCCTCTGAAACTACTGGGCCAAATTTTACCAAACTTGGCCACAATCATTATTAGGGTATCTAGTTTAAAAATTGTGTCCGGTGACCCGGCCAACCAACCAAGATGGCCGCCATGGCTAAAAATAGAACATAGGGGTAAAATGCAGTTTTTGGCTTATAACTCAAAAACCAAAGCATTTAGAGCAAATCTGACATGGGGTAATATTGTTCATCAGGTCAAGATCTATCTGCCCTGAAATTTTCAGATGAATCAGACATTCCGTTGTTGGGTTACTGCCCCTGAAATGGTAATTTTAAGGAAATTTTGCTGTTTTTGGTTATTATCTTGAATATTATCATAGATAGAGGTAAACTGTAAACAACAAAAATGTTCAGTAAAGTAAGATCTACAAATAAGTCAACAGGACCAAAATGGTCTGTTGACCCCCTTTAGGAGTTATTGCCCTTTATAGTCAATTTTTAACCATTTTTCGTAAATCTTGGTCATCTTTTACAAAAATCTTCTCCTCTGAAACTACTGGGCCAAATTAAACCAAACTTGACCACAATCATCATTGGGGTATCTAGTTAAAAAAATGTGTCCGGTGAACTGGCCAGCCAACCAAGATGGCCGCCATGGCTAAAAATAGAACATAAAGGGTAAAATGCAGTTTTTGGCTTATCACTCAAAAACCAAAGCATTTAGAGCAAATCTGTCACCAGGTAAAATTGTTTATCAGGTCAAGATCTATCTGCCCTGAAATTTTGAGATGAATTGGACAACCCGTTGATAGGTTGCTGCCCCTGAATTGGTAATTTTAAGGACATTTTGCTGTTTTTGGTTATTATCTTGAATATTATTATAGATAGAGATAAACTGTAAACAGCAAAAATGTTCAGCAAAGTAAGATCTACAAATAAGTCAACAGGACCAAAATGGTCTGTTGATTTCTTTAGGAGTTATTGCCCTTTATAGTCAATTTTTAACCATTTTGTAAATCTTAGTTATCTTTTACAAAAACCTTCTCCTCTGAAACTACTGAGTCAAATTAAACCAAACTTGGCCACAATCATCATTGGGGTAATTAGTTTAAAAATTGTGTCCCGTGACCTGGCCAACCAACCAAGATGGCGGCCATGGCTAAAAATAGAACATAGGGGTGAAATGTAGATTTTGGCTTATTACTCTGAAACCGCAGCCTTTAGAGCAAATTTGACAGTGGGTAAAATTGTTTATCAGGTCAAGATCTATCTGCCCTGAAATTTTCAGATGAATCTGACAACCTGTTGTTGGGTTGCTGCCCCTGAATTGGTAATTTTAAGGAAATTTTGCTGTTTTTGGTTATTATCTTGAATATTATTATAGATAGATTAAACTGTAAACATCAATAATGTTAAGCAAAGTAAGATTTACAAATAAGTCAACATGACGGAAATGGTCAATTGACCCCTAAGGAGTTATTGTCCTTTATAGTCAATTTTTAACAATTTTCATAAAATTTGTAAATTTTAACTAACATTTTCCACTAAAACTACTGGGCCAAGTTCATTATAGATAGAGATAATTGTAAGTAGCAAGAATGTTCAGTAAAGTAAGATGTACAAACACATCACCATCACCAAAACACAATTTTGTCATGAATCTATCTGCTTCCTTTGTTTAATATTCACATAGACCAAGGTGAGCGACATAGGCTCTTTAGAGCCTCTAGTTTATTTTTATTTTAAACTGATATTCGGAATACTCTGATTTTAGCCATGACTGTAGTGCCATTGTAAAATTTGCCCACTTACTCCTCCTACTTTTCTTTCCATAATTTGATTACATATACGTCTAAAAAATCATCTTTTTAAATCCTTGTTATTCTTTCATTGTTTTTGAAAGAAAAACATGTCAATGTTAAATGCATGAAAAATTTAGAGAGAATGATTCCCGCAAAATTTCAAGGACTTGTATCCCGAGAACAAGCACACGAACGAATTTGTTTCTGCCTTTTTTTATTCATTAATAACAGACTTGTAAAAGGCTTGTTATTTTGAAACATAGTACCGAACAGTCTTAAACGTTTGTTTATGTGTTACATATTTGTTTTTCGTTCATTTGTTTTTACATAAATAAGGCCGTTAGTTTTCTCGTTTGAATTGTCTTATCGGGGCCTATTAAAGCTGACTATGCGGTATGGGCTTTGCTCATTGTTGAAGCTCGTGCGGTGACCTATAGTTGTTAATGTCTGTGTCATTGTGGTCTTTTGTGGATAGTTGTCTCATTGGCAATCATACCACATCTTCTTTTTTATACATTAAAGCACAATGTCGTGTGAACGAAAGAGACATAAGCTTGCTGACAAACTAAATAAAATCAGAAGAATTTGGTAATGCTTACTTTCTAACGAATCACAAAAGAGAACAGTTATTTTTAAAAATATTCAATTCCTTTTTCGTAATAATACATTAGGATAAACATAAAGGGTTTAATTTTTCAATTCCATTGACATTTCACCATTGAATGCATATACTTGCACATTCAAGGCCATTGAAAACTATGCTTAAATTTTGGCTTTCAGTCTATATGCTTAACTTTACATCAAATACTAATGAAACGTCATAGATGAATGCATCTTGAATAACGAAGAGCGATCAATCAACGATCTACATTTTACGCGTGAAAGACGGGTTAAAATTTCAATTCAATTTTCGTTTAAATCTTAGAGCTAAACATCACGTATCGATGTAATTTAACGCATATTGTCCGGATATAAACCTGGTTTTATAGCTCTCATTTGTATGACAGTATAATAAATAATAGAAAATATCATTATGTTTATAGAGTTGTACCTTGTGTTTTATCTTTCATGTCTAATTAAAATGAACTTTGAATTTTTTAATCCAGAAATTGTGCATGAATATGAGTGTTTGGAGATGAACGGAAAGCACACAATGGAGTGTCCTGCATTATATCCTTATTTTAGTGAAATAGAAGTAAAGATTGATCCACAAGTTAATACATCAGACGAACAATGCAAAGAAACAGAGGATCAGCTTGCAAATTTTGTGAATGAGTTATGCACATTTGACAACAGAATCACAAACACCTGTACTTTTTCTCTAGACAGTATCTCAGAAATTAAAAAATCGTGTTTACTACACAGAAATGTTCATCTAAATTATTCGTGTACAGGTAAATTAAAAAAAAAATATGCTTACTGTATGTCTGTTAATAATGATAGTTACATGAGGTGTGATGTGAAGAAAGGTTATTGTCCAGACAAAGGTCCTCAAAATATGTAAGACTTACAATCTGTTTAGCTTCGAATGATACTGTTTCCTTCTCTCTATATATATATGCATTTTCTTATTCTATCCTTACAGCACGCATGCGATCACCCATATTTTTGTTGGGGTTCGTGTACATTTTTTTTTTGTACATGTAGCTCGGTCTTAAGTTAGACATTCTATTTCTCCAAAATTATCTTCCGCTAACACTCCTATTTTTATAATCGTAAAGAATGGAAGTCGTTGTAGTGATGGCGCACTGTGAATTTCGCTCCTGAAAATAGACGAATTTATCAGCTAAGCATCATTACGGTCCTTTTATACCTGTTGTATCTTAAAAGTTGAATGTATTTTCTTGCTATTGAGTATGAATCAATGTCCTTTCATGGATTTATTTAAATTAAAACTATTATCTGACCGTGGGTCTGTTTTTGTCAATTTAATTGAAATTTATGCGACTGTTATGCAAGTGAGAGGTTTAGCTAGCTATAAAACAAGGTTTTATCGACCATTATCTACATTAGAAAAAGCCTGTACATAGTCAGGACTATGATAGTTGCTATCCATTCGTTTTATGTGTTTTCGCTTTTGATTTTGTCATTTGACTTTCCGTTTTGTTTTTCGGTATTTTAGTTATTTGATTTTTTGCGTGACAGGGAATTTTCGAAAAAAAGATTAATTAAATATTTTTTAAGATTCACTTGTCCAGTCTGCCGTCAAGTAGTTTTAGTAAGAAAAATGTAATTCGAACACACCTACATGTACATGTCCTCTGTAGTTATGATTCATTAGAGAGATATTTTGTTTGATCCCTTATTTTATCAACATATAGCCTATATATATATATATATATATATATGACAAAATAGAAACTAAATCGAGATGATGTATCAAATATTTTCTTTATAAGTTTTCAAGACAGTATTGTCAACTCAAAAACGTCTGCACATGAACAGATGTACTAGACTTTGATGAATTTTCACCCAAAACTATTGCCCAGGGCAGACAAACAAATGGATGGGGAGTTGCCTCATTGGCACTTTTATTTCTATATATGAGATGCATTAAATCCTAAATTATGCACATTCATTAAACAATTACAAACCCAAAAAACGCAGAGCTAATCTATTCAAGTTTACAAACTTGGGAATATTGCCTTCACTTATAACGTGTTCCATTCGGTTTATTCGATTTCTATGTTTCCAGTTGAACTCGTTTAAATAGTCTTAAACTATTGATCGTGTTCATGTTTTGCCATAACATTGTCATTTTGTTTTCGACTTACGAGTAAGATTTATTTTGACTATCCTTTACCATGCTAAAAATATATTGGGTATCTGATTTGCTTTTGACTGAAAAACAAATATCATATTCCTGACTCGCCATTTATATTTTCCAAGCAAAATGGTGAATTAGACCTTGTTTTATAACAAATGAAACCTCCCACTTGTATGACAGTAGTGTATACATGTAGTTCCGTTATATTGACTGAATTGCGTAAGTAACCCAAACAAACATAGTACAATTGCTACAAAGCTTTTAATCCAGATTCCCCCTACACAAGGTATGTGATTTATGTATATTTTACATAGCATGACTTCCTACATTTATATCCGACATAACCGAACGGACGCCCACACTTTTACCCAGGTAATACTGCCGGTTTGAAAAAAACAACTAAAGCAATGTATTTCTATATTTTAATGAAATAGTAAAATGGTTTGTAAACGTTTATCATAGTAATAAAAATGCATGAATGATAGTTCCAATAACAAAAGAAAACAAAAATAGATTGATATGGACACGTTTGGGGGATTGGGCACGTTTGAGACTAAAGTGAAAAAATGACACGTTTGGGCGTTGATACAAATGACACGCTCTGGGACCCTTTTACATTAAGTCATGTTATGAATTTCAATGACATCATGTGGACACGTTTTAGGGAAGTCGAACCCGTTTGAGGGGAATGAGACGTTTCTGAGTGTTACATTAACATTTAACACCTGTTCACTGGTAATATTTGGTCCAGCAAACCCTTTTTTGTTCATAGCAATAATGAACATCCTGAAAAGGGATATTATGTCAAACACCTAGCAATATCGAACACCCATCACAACTGGTCAAATTATCAAACCTAACATCAGATAAATACGATGGAGTACAAAATCTATACACTCCAAACCTTGTTACCAGATCTAGATGGAGGCAATAACAGAAGTCTCTTCGGGTAAAGGCTGCATACCTTCTAACAATAAATCTGAGAAGCTCAAGTATCCCGTAATCTTAATAGGCAAATGAGTAGTATTTTCAACAATAGAAACAAACCTATCACTCTTAACAAGTTTATAATCCTCGATGTAATCACAAAAACTGGACTTATAATCCTGACCTTTTATGTCTGTTTTGTTCTAACATTGTTGTAAATATATTGGAATTTCATGCGACTGTCAAACAAGTGAGAGGTTTAGCTAACTATACAACCAGTTTTAATCCACCATTAACTACATAAGAAAATGCCTTTACTAAGTCAGAAATATGACAGTTGCTGTCCAATCATTTGATGTGTTTTAACTTTTGATTTTGCCATTTGATTAGGGACTTTCTTTTGTATTTTCCTCGGAGTTTAGTTTTTTTTTGTGAGTTTACTTTTTTCTGTTTTACCGTGTCATAATTTGAAGTATTTATTGATGAAAGTGCTAAGTAAACAAACACCTCTCAAGAATTTACGACATTTCACCATGGCACCACAAACAACGTGTACACTATGCAGTATCAAAAGGTATCAACGCCACCA
The DNA here is from genome assembly GCF_963676685.1 of Mytilus edulis. Taxonomy (NCBI): domain Eukaryota; kingdom Metazoa; phylum Mollusca; class Bivalvia; order Mytilida; family Mytilidae; genus Mytilus; species Mytilus edulis. The sequence continues at coordinate 59,699,122 of NC_092352.1, forward strand.
AAAAGTGATGTATGTTTTGTCATCACTGATATACTTTTAAAAATAGAATATTATTTGTATTTTCTACTTTCTATTTTGGGTCGGTTAATCTTCTTAATCAAAACTTTTATAAACATAACAAACCTTTACACATCGTGTCCTTAAAATCAAAACCATTTATATTATATGAAACAGCTGATGTATTGTTCTTTTTAACTATCATGTATAGAAAATTAAAAAATAAGATAAACAGTTATACAAGACAAGATCAAATAAGACCAAACAGTTAATACACATTTAACAAAAAACACTGTAGACGATTAACGAGTTATTCCACTAAACTGACAGAAAAATAATGGTTCGATGTATGTAATTTAAGAATTGAAGTGCAGTTGGTTGGAATTTTATCAAAAAAAGAAAATAAGTTGCATTTAAATATTAAATTACGTGATTGTGAAGAAAGATACATAACATATAATATCATGAAATGCTTTAAATTTTAGACATGTCATCTAATTCATCAGCAGAAATAGCTACAGTGACCAATAATATCGGTAAGTTATTTAAGTATTAGTATATGTCAGTGGAAAAAGCGGGAGGAAGGGATCAACTTTGCATCTCTTTTGTTTTTTACTGCATGTCAAACTGATTTTCGCAATGTTTAAATCAATCTTGAATATAAAAAAAAGTTATTTCAAAATCTAGGATTTAGTTTGATATGAAAAAAAATAAATATGGTATGATTAACAATGTGACAACTCTTCTCAAGAAAGAAAATGAAATAGATGATAACAATTAAAGTCACCGTACGGCCTTCAACAATGTGAATAGCCCATACCGCATTGTTAGCTATAAAAAGACCCCGACATTTCAAATGTAAATCAACTAAACGAGAAAATACCGTCTTTTTGTTTTAGGAGTATAAGTCCACGGTCACGCCCACGTGCTTTAGCTATATGTACCGTATAATTTTTCTTTTTCCGATAAAATTCTTATATTATTACGTCATCGTTCTATGACGTCGGGCACCTCATTCATACAAAAGCATATGACGTGGGAGTACGATATATTTATATTTTACCACGGGTGTGTACTCAAAGCGTTTGAAGGACGGCATGTTTGAATTGAGTGTTTATACATGTATATTCAATGTCGAAGACAACTTTATTCGACTAGTTTGTGTTGTAATGCTTCTGGAAGAATTCGAACAAGATCCAATCGTTCAATTAAAGCAGATTCGTATATGTTATTATAAGATATCTTACCTCCTATATATTTCTATAAATACTACCACGTGGACACCGTGTATATTCCATTTCGGGTTAGTAAGCGTGACTTATTTTAATACACAGATAGTAGTGGCGTTATGTTCCTTTATAAAAACAATACGGTGATAAGGAAAAATCTGAAACTTTTCAAAAAACGAAGAATTTGATGTTTATGGAATCAATTTAACCCAATTTTATCGTATTAGGTCATCAGCACACTGTGTAAGGAATTCATCTTACCGACTATCTTTATTAATAACATGTGGCATTTAGACTAGTGGCCTATTAAATTGATCAAGTATTCAATAAAAAGAATCTACTTTCATTTGTCTTTACAAAAAAAATGTCAACAATAACAACTTGTTAGATTTGAATGTTTTTTCTGCATTTTATTAAGCCCTTCATATTTAATTTCTACATCTGTTGTCCCGGAGAAACTTTTCAAACTTTCCTAAACTATCTAAATTCCATGTATTACCAATGCTATTTCAACTGATCGGGCGGAGCTTACGTTTTAATTTGCATTAGGACAGTCTATTTGAAGATGTGTGTGATAAGGATGACTGCCGTTATAATCATTATTGATTTCTAATCACCTATCAGTGTCATAAAAGGAATTTACAAAAGAATTACTGGACAATTTATCAATGAGTTTATCCTAAAACACCTATCTATCGATGGACTGGTTTATTATGAGCGAACCAGTTAAACCCCGCCCAGTTAAGTGAAATAACTCGAGTAATAGAGTGAAAGATTTTAGTTTTGGTTTTATTGCAGCGATAGATAGAACTTAAAAGGTTATTACGATTTATTTTTATTTCATTTAATGTCTTAATTTATTATGGATTGAAATCAGCACAACAAGGAACAATTTTTGTTTACTCAATGTTATATGTTTACTAGTTCTAAAGTTATGATGTCTTAAAGTCAATTGTATATATCACGGGTCGTTTTTGTATAACACGAACTTGAAATGCTGTGCAAGCGCATTATAAAGTATTGTTGGTTCGAGTGAAATTCTAGGGTTTAAAAGATGTCATGAATGTTATCTTCTTATATATGTTATGATAGTATGGTACTAAACCCCTACCGGGAAGGATTGTGTCTGATATTCATATGATGAAGACATAATCTTTCAATTAGTGTAATTGAAGTCTGGAGCTGGCATGTCAGTTAACTGCTAGTAGTCTGGTGTTTTTTATGTATTATTGTCATTTTGTTTATTTTCTCTGGTTACATCTTCTGACATCAGACTCGGACTTCTCTTGAACTGAATTTTAATGTGCGTATTGTTATGCGTTTACTTTTCTACATTGGCAAGAGGTATATGGGAGGGTCGAGATCTCATTAACATGTTTAACCCCGCCGCATGTTTGCGCCTGTCCCAAGTAAGGAGCCTCTGTTCTGTGTTAGTCTTGTATTGATTTTAATTTTAGTTTCTTGTGTACAATTTGGAGTTTAATATGGCGTTCATTATCACTGAACTAGTATATATATTTGTTTAGGGGCCAGCTGAAGGACGCCTCCGGGTGCGGTAATTTCTCACTGCATTGAAGACCTGTTGGTGACCTTCTGCTGTAGTCTGTTCTATGGTCGGGTTGTAGTCTCTTTGACATATTCCTCATTTCCATTTTCAATAAAGAATGTTCATGTTTATAATTTGATTAACCACGTCATTGAAAATAATCATTTGTATGACATTCAAACATAGTTATCGAAAAAACTTCAGAGGAGTAAAATACATTTGAAATAGTCAAACATAAGTCGATGACAAACTGACAGTGTCATGGCATGAACGGGAACATTATATAAAACACACCACATCATAGACACGAAAAATAAAGAAGATCATGTGGTATGATTGCCAAGGAGACAAATTCACAAGAGACCAAATGACACAATAAATGAACAACATAATGTCACCGTACGGCCTTCAACAATAAGCCAATCTTAGACCGCATAGTCAGCTATAGCTATAAAAATCCCCGAAATCACAAATATAAACCACTTCCTGCCTAGGGACAGGCTCATACATACAGACATGATGTGACGGGGTTAAACATATTGGGGGGAACCCACCCCTAATTTGGGACAATGGTTAACTCATTGTATGGATTTAAAGACACTAAGTTCATTTCTGAGAGTACTTGCAGCTACTGACAATTAGTTCAAAGCCAATAAAAAATTCATGCATCTAAGACTTAATTATCAAGCAGTACATATCCAACATCAAATTGATTTATGAGAAAGACACACAACAAAATCGAAAAGAAATGATCTTATGCAATGCTAAAATGCATGTACTGACAGATTATACATCCATGGAGCAATTATGAATATAACAATAATATTGTAAAAAGAAGATCTGTTATAATTGTCAATGAGACATCTCTCCACAAGAGACCATAATGACAAAAAAATTAACAACTATTTGTTACCGTAGAGCCTTCAACATACTTTGCTTTTGATTTACTGATAACATAATTGATTTTATTCCAATAAAAACAATATTCAAAATTAATTACAGTGGTTAATTGGTAATACTATAGAATGAGTTTATTTAATGGATCAATTACCAGGATCGTTTCTAAATTTCCGGGCACGGTAAACAACATCTTCGTAGAAGGAGGATGTGCTATCTCGTCTAAATAAGTTTCTACAGGAACAACCAAACTCAAAAATCAAATCTTAATATCTATGGAATAATAAAGTAATTGTTTTAAGTAATTTGTGGAAGTCCCTGACAATTTTCAAGTAATACATAGAGTTTTTTTTCATTGACGTCAATATCGTAACAACAGACTCAGACAAAGTGAACAAGTTGAGAAATTAGATTTTTAACACCGTAAGATGGTGGCTAAGGAACATCAACGTCCAAAAAGGAAAATTAACAGTAGAGAGCACTCGTTCCTTTTGTCGTAAATTGTAGTGTGGAGTTTTCCGTGTAAAACTGAAATATCTTAATGTAGAAAAAGACAGTCATTACCGTTAAAATTTGATTTATTTGGGAAAATGTCTGCAGTTTATTTTGAAAACTCTTGATCTTTTAACAAAAAAATAACATCAAGATAACGGTTAGTATTGTTGAATTTATGGATCAAATCAAAAAGGTTTTTACTGAGTTTGGTCAAGGAGAAGTTTAACAGCTTCAATCACCTCATCACACCACCAGTATCTATATCTACCATATTTACCTTTCTCATTAGAGAAGAGCTTTAAATGAGTTGCAGCAACTATATTTGCATTCAGATTTACTAAAGTTAATACGGTGCTAAAGACTGAGAAAACACGAACCCAACCAAATTATTATTTTTTTAAATCTACTACAACCATCTTATATTTGGTACAACTTTTGAAATTTTTTTATGTTCAATGTTCTTCAACTTTATACTTGTTTGGCTTTTTAACTATTTTTATCTGAGCGTAACGAATCGCGCGTTTGACGTATCAAATTACATGTATAAGACTGGTACCTTTGATAATTATTATCATTACTTCTCTAGTATGTTTTATTGCGATAATACGCGGTGTTAATTTGCCTCATAACTTACTTTGCATTACTTTATTTGACGACATTAAACAATCAAAAATTTACTATCTTTCTTGAACAATGTTTCAGTTCCATAACCGTATGATTATTCTGAAAAGCACTCAACCGTTTATGTCATGTCAGGAACGAAATATCAAGGTTAACATTGACCATTGAATATAACTAATAATATCTTTTGAAGATAACTATATATAATTTTTAATTCCTAAATTCAAAGTGTTGAAATTACAACTCCCGCTATTACACAATACATTTTGTATTTCGTATTTGAAATTTGAAGATATAAATGCTTCGTTCTTATTGACAATGCTTATGAAATTTGGTAGGATTTCATATGCTAGTTAAACATGTTTAACATATTTCGTTTATTCACTAACTGAAATCCTCATATTTCAGTATCACCATTTAAATTATAATTTGATCAATAGTTTCCATCATGGACATATATATTTCTCAAAATATCAGCACAATAAAATTGAGAATGGAAATGGGGAATGTGTCAAAGAGACAACAACCCGACCAAATAAAAACAACAACAGCTGAGGGTCACCAAAAGGTCTTCAATGTAGCGAGAAATTCCCGCACCCGGAGGCATCCTTCAGCTGGCCACTAAACAAATATAAACTAGTCCAGTGATAATGAACGCCATACTAATTTCCAAATTGTACACAAGAAACTAAAATTAAAATAATACAAGACTAACAAAGGCCAGAGGCTCCTGACTTGGGACAGGCGCAAAATTGCGGCGGGGTTAAACATGTTTGTGAGAACTCCACCCTCCCCCTATACCTCTAACCAATGTAGTAAAGTAAACGCATAACAATACGCACATTAAAATTCAGTTCAAGAGAAATCCGAGTCTGATGTCAGAAGATGTAACCAAAGAAAATAAACAAAATGACAATAATACATAAATAACAACAGACTACTAGCAGTTAACTGACATGCCAGCTCCAGACTTCAACTGACTGAAAGATTATGATTTCATCATATGAACATCAGTCACAATCCTTCCCGTTAGGGGTTTAGTATCATACCATCATAACATATATGAGAAGAACATAACCCGTGTCATGCCAACAACTGTATTTTAGAATAAATGTGTTTAGTTCCGATGCAAAGACCTTATCAGTGACTCAATATTAACGCCAAAATATGCAATCTTTAATGACTTGACAACAGTATCGTAATTATATCCCTTCTTAATAAGTCTATTCAAAGGTTTTGTAAGTTTCTGAGGTGAATACTGACACCTTTGTGCTTTATAAAGAATATTACCATAAAAAATTTGATGTGAAATACCTGAACGTATTAGAAGTCTGCATGTTGAGCTATATTTACGAATGATGTCTTTATACCGATGATAAAATTTAGTAAATGTTTTGACTAGTTTGTGATATCGAAAACCCTGGTGTAATAATTTTTCAGTAATACATAAATTTCTCTCGTTAAAATCGAAAACATTGTTACATACACGAGCGAATCGTACAAGTTGAGATATATAAACACCGTAAGATGGTGACAAGGGAACGTCACCATCTAAAAACGGATAATTAACGATAGGAAATGAAAAATCATCCCTTTTATCATACATTTTAGTATTCAGCTTTCCATTAGTGATATAGATATCAAGATCAAGAAAAGGGCAGTGGTCATTGTTAGTATTAGCTTTATTTAAAGTAAGTTCAACAGGATAAATTTCATTAATATACATACTGAAGTCGTCATTATTGAGAGCCAAAATATCATCCAAATATCTAAAAGTATTATTAAATTTGTTTATCAGATGTTGTTTCGATGGGTCTTTGCTTATTTTTGTCATAAATTGTAACTCATAACAATACAAAAACAGGTCCTCAATAAGTGGTGCACAGTTAGTCCCCATTGGAATTCCGATAATCTGACGATATACGGAATCTCCAAAGCGAACAAAAATGTTATCTAGTAAAAATTCAAGGGCATATATAGTATCAAAGCATGTCCAATTAACATAGTTTTTTTGTTTATTGCTACTAAAAAATGACCTAAAAGAGTTTGAACATATATATTCACATTCTGATTTTTTGAATGCCCATTTAATTAGGTGTGTGAATTTTTTCTTAATGAGAATGTGAGGCAATGTGGTATACAGGGTAGAAAAATCAAAACTTTGAACAGATTCAAAATCACCAATATAAGCATGCAATTTATCAAGTACTTCCAACGAGTTCTTGACACTCCAAAAGTAATTTATTCCACTATTTTCGAAGGCCTTATTTGAACAATTTATTATCAGGTTTTAATTGTACCAAGTGTGCCAACAATGTTAAATTTCAAAATTGGCGAGAGAAAATGTTTGTTATTCCCTCGTTTGGATTCGAAATCATGCTACTGGGATATTTCGACTATACCGCTTGCACTATGTCTAGCGCTTTATACCACTTGGCCAACTAGACTGAACTAATATGCAGCGTTTGGTGGCCTAGTGTTACATATCCTTGTCAGTTGAATCTAAAGTTGTAACACAGTAAATGATATATAAGGCATGAAGATGGAATCGTTTGCAGATTTGCTAAATTATCTGTATGATATATTGTAATTTGATGTTCAGTGGTTGTCGTCTGTTTATGTGGTTCAAAAGCGTTTCTCGTTTCTGGTTTTTAAATAGATTAGACCGTTGGTTTTCTCGTTTAAATGGTTTTACACGTCTAGTAATTCTTGGGGCCCTTTATAACTTGCTGTTCGGCCAAGGCTCCGTATTGAAGGCCGTACTTTGACCTATAATGGTTTACTTTTATAAATTGTTACTTGGATGGAGAGTTGTCTCATTGGCACTCATACCACATCTTCCTAAACCTATATAAGATCATAATCAACTATAATTCATTAAACATTTCACAAGGTTGCTTTCGCCACCATTTTCCACATTTTCTAAACAATCCTTTCAAAATTTACATGTTTTTGCAGCTACTAGTATTGCAACCTCCTATCATTGCTTGTTCACATTAAAGAATATCTTGTTACAGTGTATTATCCCTTATGCGTCAGATGACAGTATGGACTTGTTTGGTAAAAGTATGATATTGTAAATTAATTTATCTATGTGTGTTTCAGACACATCGATTTTTATTTCAACGAAAGTCCAGTCTACAGAAAAAACAGGTTAGAGATATTCTTTTTCGTTTTTGGTAAATGCTCATTACCTAACGTACACTCTCAATTTACTCGTACATATTTGAACAGGTAAAAAAGCCTGTGTATCTATTGTCGTAAAAATGGTTATATCAAATAAATTAATTGGTCTGGCTAACTAAGTCCTTGTGTTACTATGTTTTAGTTTAAGTGGAGAATTGTTTTAACGATAACTAAACTCTAATAAAAAAAATGCTAGACTATCTCGGTGATTAATGTGAGATAACTTTGCTTAATTGTCCCAATATTTTGTAATGACTGGGGAGATATTATAATTCGGTTTTCATTTATAGTTTATAGTAATAAAAGTTAAAATGTTTTATTTAGGTTCCAATCATAACTTCTCACTTAAGCATTTGACATAACTGCTTCATTTGAATTTGACATACTTATATACACCATATTAAATAAATGGTTTTACAAGTAGCACAATTAATGTTGTTGGGATTTATTTGATGTTGTCAACAACTCAAACAAGTGTATTATTGACAGCAGATTAAACATGTGTCATTCACTTAACTATTTTACCTCAATATAATGGGAACAGAATAATTGTTTTGTTTACCATTATACACAATTACAGAATTAGTTTGAGGCAGATGCACTTTTCGTTATCTCGTAGTAAATTGCCTGATCAACCTATGTCACTAAGGACATGTTTATAATGATCTTACCCATTCATGAGGGTCTTTGTACGGTCAGAGGGGTAGTAGTTTAATATAAACTTAATATTATTTATGAAATTATGGAAGGTTCTTTATATTGGTGTATCATAATTGTCAACGTTGCAAAAAATAATGAAATCATAAATATACATAAGTATCTGTTATAGATCTATCATTTTTTTAAATTTTGAATCGATTAAAAATTATAATCAAATAACTATGCGTAAAGATGAAATTATGATCCGGTCCAAGGGGGACAATAAAATTTTTGAAATTGAAACATAGTACAAAGGGATGTCACTGTAGTATGCAAATAACACATAAAAACGTACAAAGTATTAACTGTACATACCTGCTCCAGCTTCAATGCAGATTCTTAATTATCAATATAACCAACAGTTGCTTATCAATATAAGAATGACAACTTACGAATGCTATCCTACGGTAAAGTTTATATTTTTTGAAATTTTGTAAAAAACAAATCCTCAGTAAAATGCAAGAACTACTTGACTTTCATAGATTATAAATAACGTGTTTATACATTAATATAATATGGTTGTTAAACATTGCATGCCTCAAACAGTATAAGACACAATACAGATCAATAAAGATTTAATAAAAGCCTGATTTAGATGTTTTTGTAAGTATAACAACTTTGTCGATTTCGTTTCTTCATAATTATCAAATATACTGAAATTGGATTTTTGATTTCATAAAGAAATCTTGTAATATACATGATTTGTCAAGTTTAAAGCACCAAGAAATGGTTTGAAATTAACATAGTTATTTACGTCATTTGTTAATATATTCACACACAGGATACAGCTGGAACAAAATACTCAAGTTAATAAATATATTATTTCCTTGTTTTCTTTATATTTCTAGGCACATCTATGTTTGTGACAACGGAGAAGCAGTACATATCAACTTTTCAACACACAGATGGTTTGTATGGTTTGTTATAAATAATTAGAAATGAATACAAAAACTGACTAGAACACTCTTGAAAGTATTTTCTTCTTGGAATTCACTTAAGATTGTCTTTACAAAACTGTACATTTGAATACACTAAAATGTATGTATATACCTGCAAAAAAAGTATTGTCCACTTGATTTTCTTCATAACAAAATAAAAGTAAAACATATAACTATATTTTTGGCTCATAAGTAAACTTAGTCGTGTTTACATGTTTTTCTCTGACTGTTTATGACGTCTTTACACTAAATCTATTGGATGTTGATGTGAACGGATTGATAATTTAATCTTAGATGTATGATTTTTTTATTAATTGTTAGTGGCTTTGAACTAGTTGTCAATAACTGCAAGTACTCAGATATGTACGTAGTGTTTTTTGTTGTTGGGATATAGAAGTACCCGGTCACGTCCACTCTGTTTAGTATTTGTATTTGCATCCATCTGATGACTTAAGCTTTTTTCAACTGATTTTTATAGTTCGTTCTTATGTTGAGCTGAGACATCACTGTATCTTGCTAACATGTTTAACCCCGCAAGATTCTGTATGTATGTACCTGTCCCAAGTCAGGAGCCTGTAATTCAGTGATTTTCGTTTGTCTATGTGTTACATATTTTTTAATTTATGTTTTTGTACATAAATTGGGTCGTTAGTTTTATCGTTGGAATCGTTTTACATTTGTCAATTCGGGGCCTTTTATAGCTGACTATGCGGTATGGGCTTGCTCAATGTTGGAGGCCGTACGGTGACCTATAGTTATTAATTTCTGTGTCGTTTTGTCTCTTGTGAAGAGTTGTCTTATTAACAATCATACCACATCTTTTTTTTTTTTGAAACTATGCAAACGACATAAATTTACTGATTTTTTGTGAGCATGTCGATAAGTACGACCTGCTATTAATAGTTTGTTTTTAAATTGACGTAAAATGTTTGTATGCAGTTTTCGCACATGTTTTTTTTATCACATTGCTATTGATTTGGCTTAATAAAAAATAATTTAACGGAATTGGGACAAAGACTGTTATTATCAAAAATCTGTTACAGTTTATTTTATAATTTTATATTTAGATTTGTTTTTATTTATTTTTTTTCAGTTATTTCTCCATCAAACTTGTCAAGTTCATCGTCAGTTATAGGTACGTAAACAATGTAACTCCTTACGTGGTGTTAGGTGCATTTGTATCATTATATATGTTTTCTTCTTTGAGCTATATCCCACATTCTATTTTAAATAATACAAGTAATCATAATGAATGCATTCAATTAATTAAGATAAAATATACTTTTTCACTTATAATTTGGTAGCAGCTTTTCAATGTTCTTGAATCACGTCATCACATTTTTGTTTTCAATTTTGTAGTTATGGTAAAGTAACAGTAAATGGGCTATGTTACAGATGTTCTTACAATTTTGCTTGCAACTTTAGCTGAAAATAACATGAATGTACTTCATTTTTTTTTTTATTACACATTTAATTATCTTGTTTACGGTTTATAGGGGGTATAAGTCACTTTACACTGTAGTAATTAAAAAGTAAAATCACAAAAATACTGAACTTAGTGGAAAATCAATTCGGAAAGTCCTTAATCACATGGCAAAATCAAATAACAAAACGCATCCAAAACGAATGGACAAGAACTGTCATATTCCTGTCTTGATACAGGGATTTTCAAATGTAGAAAATGGTGGATTAAACCTGGTTTTATAGCGCTAACCCTCTCACTTTGATGACCATCTCATCAAATTCCGTTATATTTACATTGATGCGTTAACTAAACAGACACAATAAATAAAATAGTCAAAATATGGGTACATCAGTCATCATCGTATAACAATTTTAAAATTTTAAATTAAATGAAAGTTAATCATTTCCCGTTGAACACATTGCATCGATGATATTAAGTCATTTCTGAATAAAACGGCAGATATTTTTGTATGTGTCTTAATAAAATTGCTTGAAAGACGGAAAAAGATTGTCAGTTGTATTTTGTAAATGGTAATCTGTTAAAAAACAGGATTTCAGATAAATAAGACATTTAAAATACATGTAAATAAACAGCTGCGCCATGAAGGCATGATACACCCGACGTCTGGTGTGGAAGTTTAATGCAATAATCATATATAGTTTCTGAGAAAGTTTTAAGCAATAACCATATTGTTTTTGAGATATGGCGGGACATGTGAACCCCCCCCCCCCTCTTTTTTTTTTTACAAGAAACTAAATATCACTAAAATCAAAATTTTGAATAAAAACCAAAAAGTATACAGATCTTTAGATTAATAAAAAAAAAAGAAGTGTGTAAAGTTTTAAGCAATTATCATGAATTGTTTTTGAGATACGGCGCGACATGTAAAAAACCCTTCTTCTTTTTTACAAAATACTCAATAACTCAAAAATAAAATTTTGAATCATCACCAAAAAGTATACAGATCTTAATATTGATATAACATAGAAGTGTGTAAAGTTTAAAGCAATAACCATAAATCATTTTTTTAAATACGGCGTGACATGTAAAAAAAAACTCCCCTTTTTTACAAAATACTCAATAACTCAAAAATGAAATTTTGAATCATCACCAAAAAGTATACAGATCTTAAGATTAGTATAACTAAGAATTGTGTAAAATTTTAAGCAATAATCAAAAATCGTTTTTGAGATACAGTGCGACATGTGAAAAAAAACACCCCTGTTTTAGTTACAAAATTAAAGTGCCGTAACTCAAAAAGTTTAAATTTTATTTTCACCAAAAAGTATACAGATCATTTGACCATCATAAGCAACGACTATATTAAGTTTCATGAAATTTGGATAAGTCCTTCTTAAGTAACGGTGCGACATGTTTACGCCGGACAGACGGACATACGGACAGACGGACAGACAGACAGACGGACAGACGGACGGACACCGGCCATTTATATACCATAATACGTCCTGTCAACATTTTGACGGGCGTATAAAAACAATGGGGAGTGCAGGATTTATAAATCACAACACAAGAATGAGGTGCCTTCATACGGAAGCCGATTAGCGGTCATTCAAAAGAATAATTACAATATTGCTATGTCATAACTACGACCTTAATTACCATGTTACTTTTTGAACCGATCAGAGATTCAAAATGGGCAACATCGCAGGTCAAAGTTTACATTGAAACAATAAAGGAAATAACATATTCATCTTCATGTTGATCAGAATTAAAACAAACTTCATAATAAAAACTTACACAAGTGTTGTCTCTTTGTTGCCTGTTAAACACAATTTTTTCTAGAATCGATATCTTTCAAGAGATTGTGTTTAAACGCATTCTATATCAAGGTCCTTAAAATGTGTTGTTACGTTTTAAGTTATTGATCAATTCAAAATTGCTGCAAGTATGAGCAAAGTTGTATTGAAACTCTATCGTTAACATATTCATCTTTTTTTTTTAGAAACATGAACACTGAATTCAATCAAGCTTAATATTAAAGTTATTTACTATAATTTGCACAAAATAGAATTTTATTTTATATCCAGTCTTATAAGACCGATGGGAACAGGTGAGCGATTAGGGCTCCTTCAAGTCTCTAGTTATATTTGTCATGAATGTATATCACCTCATGCAGGTGTAACCGAAGGATTATGTGGGCTTTTGCTATCGCTTGTCGTCCGAAGTCTCTTATGTCGTGAACGTATTTTAAAGATTTTTTCTTAAACTACTGTGCAAAATTCTTTGAAATTAATGTTGCTTTTTCCTTATCAAATATTTCATATGCAAAAGGGGTGCTCCGATTTCTGAATCCTTAAAAACACGGAAGTTGTAACTAAAAGCAGTTTTCTGCAAACATCTCGAAACGGTTACATATATCTCAAATATAGCGAGGGTTTACATGACATTATGGACCTATTCTGAAAATTTCAGAAAGATCAGATTGACCAATATCTAAGTTGTGGCCTCTGAACATTATTTTTTGGAGAGCTATTGTCATCATCTGCCGTCCGTCGATTATTATCGGCAACCAATAACAGGACATGTTTTCTAAACATAGACGTCCACATGAGTGAAATAGCAGATTTTTGTCTCGCCTGCGACGATAATCACAGATAGGGAGACATTTCCCTTTTCGGAGACGGCAGCGTAAACCTTTGTGATTTTTGTAAACTTTGATAAAATCTCCAAAAACCTGCATCGCGCACCAGTTCAACTAGAACTCAATAGACTTGATTATAAAGATAAGTTCTATTATGTGCAAGACATAGTATAAGAAAACAAAATATCGAGCTCCGAGGAAAATTCTAAAACGGAAAGAACATAAGCAAATGGCAAAATCAAAAGTTCAAACACATCAAACGAATGGATAACTGTCACATTTCTGCCTTGGTACAAGCATTTTCATATGTAGAAAATGTTGGATTAAATTTTGTTTTATAGCTAGCTACGACTGGTACTTGTATTACATTTGCATAGAATTCAATCAAAATAACAACTTTGTCCATCAAAAAGAATAATACAAATGTAGGAAAAACAGTCAAAAAAACTATGAAAATTAGTTATTACGACATAACGATGTCGACGTTATTACGATATACTAGATCGAAAATATTTTTTTCGAATTGCCCTGATCGGTTTCCTTACCTTCACAATAAACTGGTTTTTTTTAATAGAAATGTAATAATTGTATATTTTAAGTACTTTTACATGCTTTACCTGTTAGCAAATTATTCAATTTTTGGAAAAGCAAAACTTATACAAACTGTTTTTTTCGTAATACTTGTGCTTACTTAATTTACACTTTTTTGTATAAAATAAATAAATTATATTTTCTACATATCTGTAGACATATCCTCCACTTGAAACTGAACAGTCATTTATTTGTAACAGTCGTTAATATATAAAAGTGTTTGAAATTATCTTATCCTTGAAGTTTTACATTTATTTGAGAAAAAGTAACAATTAACATTCATTGTGTTCGCAGGGATTGTAATTGGTGTGATTCTACCCATAGTTGTATTAGCAGTTTGTTTGGTAATAGCCGTAGTTTACGTTAGGAGGTAAGACACATTTTACCACATTAATATTCGATCATTATTGCGTTAGATCAAACGTTCAACACATTATTTAAATAAATGTTAATGAGTATACATGTTCACAGATGTTCACATATGTTAATATACTTTAAAAAATATGTATATTTTAAAGTCGTATAAAACGGGCTTCTTGACATGTTAATGTTATCGAAATCATTCAACCAAAACATGCATCTATGCTAATAAAGGTATAGGACAATTTCATAGAGCCGCAATTTCTCGGAAACCATACAAAGTCGGACATATTTGTGATATGACGTATGCATGTAGTGTTTTGTACTTTCTTCATTTGTCTTTGGAACAATCTTTTTTCCACAGAAACACGCCAATTTTTAGAAAATATCCAAATTCGTAGAACGTTATCGATTCATGTCTGATACGCTTTCGCGCATTCTGAGTTGACGTACTGTCAGCGAAATTTAAAACCGTTTTCTTCAACACTTGTCCAATTGTATCGCGAAATCGCGGGCATCTTCTAGTAATATACTATATTAAGTCTTGCATTTACGTTATTTATGTTTATACTACATATATAACATATAATCGACAAACAACATTTCATTCAGTGGTTGTTTACGAAAATTTCCGGATCGTGACATTTATAAACAATAAAAAACAGAGCACACGGAAAGCATGAAAGATACGTGAATCTATAAGAGCCATGGCATTTTATTTTTTTTTGTATACTTTCCTTGCGTTCCTGTAAAACAATTATTTGACAGATGGTAAGTGAAATGTTATTAAATTTGTTCTTTAAGAATCTGTTATTTCTATTTACTTCAAGATCACGTGTGTTAACATTCTTTCAATACTGTTTTCCCTTCACACTTGCGTTTTGCGGTGGTCGAAGTTATAAAGAGAGTTGTCGTAGTAAGGTCACTGTATACGGGAAAATTTTGCTGAATTAGTGTATGGGAAGTCAATAATTTAATGTTGGTACATTTATGAAAACTTTTATCATAAAAAAAAGATTTTCTTCAAAAAAAGTTCACGTTCACTTTTTCTTTTGGGTAAAACTTAGCAATCAAAGTGTATAAATTTTAAAATGTTCAACTTTTTTTCCTTTTTTTCTTTAAGTTTAACATGACTTTAAACAAGACACATAATAATTCAAGAACAAAATTCTCGTTGATAAAAAGAATACATATAGATGACATTATTTATATATTATATATTCAAATCGTTTTTTTCAAAGTGAATTACAAAAAGTATTTCTCCATTTTCCATATAGGTCTAGATATTCAGAAAAGAACGCAAACTCAATTGTAGTTGAGAAAAAAAACCACAGTGATTATACTGGTCATCAGAATGTAGCATTTTCACCTGAGGTCAACGTCACCACTCAAACAGATTACTGTGAAATACGAACATCTAAACATAACGATCAATACCATGACATTTCTGATACCTTTAGACCCTTAATCAACACAACAACTGATGACGAATACAGTGAAATTGCGAATGTAGTAAATTCACCTAATAATCCGAATGCATGTACAAACTATCAGCATCAATACATTTCTCTGGATCCTAATGCCACTGGATTCGACCGGTCGATTCCTCAGAACAATTTGCAAAATGAAATTAAAAATAATCATATTAATTCAAATGAGATTACCAGCTTCACAGGTGGTGATGATTATGCCATACTTGACCCTGATGACCTTAATGAATCGAAAAACAATACTCCGAAAGTTCTACCATTGAGTAACAACTATGTTGTTTTAGATCCGAACGAAACGGGTTTTAACCGACAGAAAAACACGGATGGAGTCTGTAACTATGAACTTGCAACACCTATCAATCCAACAGAGACATCTGAAGATCCATATGACGTTTCTAAAGATGAAACTTACGATACGTCTAGTAACAGCCGCCATAAAGAAAAGGAAAATAACATCTATAGCCACACGGTTGACAACGTGTACGATACTGCTGGTAACCAACGAAAAAAAGAAGAAAGCGATGCCACATATGATCATTTCTTTGGACAGCAATCCGAAGACGATTACGACATTTCAAAACCATTATAAGAACGACTAACAGTTATTTATAACAATGAAATATGTAAATACTAACCAGAAATGCTTGTGCATAAATTTACTAAAAAGCATTAAAACTTTTGCAAGATACGATATTCATAAATTGATGTATATGACTGTAAACTATGTAAACATTCTAAGATTGTTTGTTGTTATAGTAATTATCGATGGGTTCAATGCAAACCAAAGCTAAAATCAAATCAATTGATTAATTATAAAACAAAAACTGAAAACATTACTTGTTTTGAAAGATTGAACCGTCTGTGCTTTGGCTAAGATATACATATAATAAAACAAGTCGGGAAGGACGGAAGGACTAAAGAGACCCATTTGATGCTACCAACACCCACTACTCAGTCAACCCTTGAGCTCAGATTATATACCTTGTTTTTTTTTTCAATGACATAGACATTTTGACATTTAAATGTATATTTTGAACAGACATTCATAATCCTGAACAATATGTATACAGGTATTAATGATTAAGCAGCTAACAACATTAAGCAAGAAACAGAAATTACACGCTGACACCTGTTTTTATCTCGATCACAACAAGGCAACATGGGTAATAAACAAGGACGAGGAGTGAATCACTAATAAACATGCTCTAAAACCATCCCGAAACAATTCTTAATGGGTTTATATCTATTTTTTTTTTAAATTCACAAATAATTTTTTTACGGGGGGGACTAGGGTGTTCTTCTATTTAATTGCCTTGTTACTTTTATAGTGTCAATTATTTTTCCTACGTCGAGGTTAATCTTTAATTGCATGTATTCATGTGTTTAAAAACTGTACAATTTTAGTTTATATCGAATTTTACCTTTATACTTTTTTATCTTCAAATCTTTACTAAAATAAAGACACACTGTAACCTGCATAAATATACACAAACAATCAACAGGTCTGTTTAAATGAGGAAATTAATAAAATAAAGTCGACTAAATGTAAATTCGTCATGTCATTTTGAATAACGTATTTCATTATTCAAAGTTCATCAAATTGACTTTGAATGTATACAAGAATATTTCCCGATAACCTGAAAACACAGACAGAGGGAATGCGTCTCGTCTGTATGTAAACCATCTGCTTTATATAATTTTGAATTTTATTTAGGGAATAATTTATAATGAATTGTGCTACAACGCAGTTAGTCTTTTGAAACTTATAGATTAAGGAACCATTCTGTGTATATTTGTTAATAATTACATTAGATGTATGTTTCATTATAATACGTTATACTTCAATCTCGCGTTATTACTTAATGAACTTCATTACACAATAAAATTTAAAATTCATGATGACACGAGGTCCCACAATTAAGTGCATAGGTAAATTAAATAAAAACTTGATTAACATCGTGTTTTCATGATCCTAGCTAAAAAATGTAATTATAAGTATTGAATGCTTCTTTTTGTAACTTCATAGGAGTGTAAAAGCGTTGACCGTGTGCACATTTTTAGAATGAAGCGCTTCCTTCATACAAAGTGTACTTCGGTCAACGCTTTAACACCCCAATGAAGTTACAAAAAGAAGCATTCAATTCTTAAATAATTCCAATTTTTGTTCTTGTGATGATTGCTCATTTACTTATATATCGGATAACTGCTAGTTGTAAAGTCTAAACATAAGCACGTGCCGAATAGCTACCTGTTGAAACAATTAAAGGATTTTTTTGATAATGTTTATAGTGTAAGCCGTTTAATCGATACGCGGAAAAAAACAATGATGTATCCATTTATATGATTTTTATTAGCCTCTTATTGTATAACTAGGCAAAGACGATTACAATTAATAATATTTAAACAAAACTGATTTATGAGTGGTATACCATTAGATAACGACAGTGATATTGTAAACGGGTTCACGATGAAACATTCAATTTATAGTATGTATGTTCTTAAAATGTTTTTATTAATATAGTTTGTATATAATGCCAGCAATACCAGCTTTCAAGTCTTAGATATGTACATATTTGTACTTAGATATAGGAAGATGTGGTGTGAGTGCCAATGAGACAACTCTCCATACAAATAACAATTTAAAAAGTAAACCATTATAGGTTAAAGTACGGCCTTCAACACGGAGCCTTAGCTCACACCGAACAACAAGCTATAAAGGGCCCCAAAATTACTAGTGTAAAACCATTCAAACGGGAAAACCAACGGTCTAATCTATATAAACAAAACGAGAAACGAGAAACACGTATATATTACATAAACAAACGACAACTACTGTACATCAGATTCCTGACTTAGGACAGGTGCAAACATTTGCAGCGGGATTAAACGTTTTAATGGATCCAAACCTTCTCCCTTTTTCTGAAACAATAGCATAACATCACAACAAAGAAAAACATACGATAAAATATCAATTGGCAGACTTAACTCAATCAAAAAACGTATACATTTAAAAAAGTTAAACATAGAAAACTTATCACGCAATATAGTGGTTAATTGTAAACTTTCCACCCATCCGGTTATGTATCAAATCAAGAAAATGATATATGTTGCTGTATTCACAAGAAGACAATCCACTACTGTATTGTGATTGAAATGAAAGGATTCCCAAATTGTTAACATTTGAATCTATTTCTTTATAAAGTGTTATTCATAATAAGCTGATCATGAGTATATGGTTCGCATCTTCTTAAAGTTGAGAGAGTGCAATATCTTATTAAATGCTACCCTATAAGGTATTTAAAATATACCTGTATGTCATAGTAAATAGTTTCGTTACTTTTATATATGGGTGTTTAAATTTTAAAGATGTGCGCGTAACGTAAATACAAAAGATTAATAAATAGAAGTAGTATTAAGTACTTCCTTGTTTGACATTGGCATTGTTTAAGGATGAAGCAAGTCTTTGTCGTTTTTGTGTATATCTGTTATATTTGTGTAAATGAGAAATATTTATTCACAAAAGCTGGTAAGTCTAAGACATAGTAATATCCTTTATTTCATGTGTACGATACATTAAACATGATGAGTTTCAGATGGAAGGACTGCGTAGTTTCAATGATTTGTTTTTAATTGTTTTGCATTTCGCGTCTTTTTATACAAAAAAAAGTCAGGTTGAAAAACAACAATATGAAAAAAGGAGATGTGGTATGATTGGCAATGAGACAAACATTTATAAAAGTTTAAATGGTGTGGATATAAGCAATAACATGTAACAGTACTTGCGTACAGCGTTCAATAAAAGACCCAATCCGTACAGTCGGCTTTAAAAGACCCCGACACGAAAAATATGAAACAATTCAATTGCGAAAACTAATGGCCTTAGTTATAACAAAACAAATATGCCAAAAATGAACAAACGACAACCACGGAACAACAGGCTCCTGATTTTTGGCAGTCACATAAAAAATTGGACGGGGTTAAACATGTTATATAACTTATAATTTTCTGTGTTTTAAAATCATCTTTTTTATCTTATAAAAAAATCAATTGTAACAGTTTTAGTTTATTTGTTTTGTACGAAACAGATGCAAACAGGATCGAATACAAAAGTCGTGCAAAAAACAAACTTCAATTGTACGACACTAATCTAAAGATGTTTTTTTCTACTGCCGATTGATTGTAATTTCTTTGTTGTCAACAGTACAGGTTTTAAATTTCAAGTATAAATTACGAGGGACACTTATCAAACTCAATACTAATATCTTCTGGACAAATTATATTTGAAAAAAATCTGTAATATGTCAAGTTATTCTGGTACATTTTGTGTAATTCAAGATATCTTGCTCAATAACACATCATAACAGGAAACTGAAAAAGAACGAATTCTAAGATTTTTTATCGTCAACCCTTCTTTTTCCCCTGTAACTGTAACTCAGACTTTGAAAAACGTAATCAGTGTCTGAGTAGAAAGTTGATGAACCAGGGGTATGTCTAAGAACGTCTCGTCCTTTTTCTAAAAAAGTTCATCGGAAGGTACCAAGACCATGTTGATAAATATTCAGTATTAACTTCACAAATGATACACGATGGTCTTGATGTATAGATTCTGCGTACTGATGTTGTTTATCATCATAACAACGTGTTTTATAATTCTTTCATTTGTCTTTGTTCTATTATTAATATTACTTTTACTGTTGAATGGTTTTATGTGATATCCGTTTGACGTGGCTCGGTACTTATACATCTCGTCAATGTGTTTGTATTGTATTTCATGTTTTAGTGGCGTGTTTTGTATATGCGACTTTTTGTATTTCTTTGGTTCTTATAACCGGACTTTGTACTTTAAAAGATCCCGTCAGTATGATATTGTTCTATTTTATGTCATTATGATATATTTCTATTGTGAATTACAAAACACGTTGAACCATAAACGTCAAAATCATTCAATCGCGTAGTGGAATTAACTATTTGTGGATTCTTATAAATTCTATATATAATTTTTGGACTATTTTCAATCTCGGTCTATTTCTGAAATTTATTCTTACATACTTTTGATTTTTTAACCCTATATGCTAACATTGCCTATGTAAATTTTAAATTGTATGTATGCACATTGAACGACAAATCTATGTGACGTATAAAATTTTCTGACGTCAGACACACAAATCAATAATGTGTTTGTAGATAGATGTTTTTGTGTTCTGTTACATGTTCCTTTCAAAATTGTTATACGATGATGACTGATGTACCCATATTTTGACTATTTTATTTATTTTGTCTGTTTAGTTATTGCATCAATGTAAATATAACGGAATTTGATGAGACTGTCATCAATGTGAGAGGGTTAGCGCTATAAAACCAGGTTTAATCCACCATTTTCTACATTTGAAAATGCATGTACCAAGTCTTTGATGCGTTTTGTTATTTGATTTTGCCATGTGATTATGGATTTTCCGAATTGATTATCCTCTTGAGTTCAGTATTTTTGTGATTTTACTTGTATACATGTTTTACTTATTTTATAACCAGTACTCACATTGGTCCTTTACAAATGTCTGTGTCATTGTTAAACCCACTACATGACCACATCCTTGTCCGTGTTGCTGTGTCCCTTTCCTTTGTTTTTATTATAATCATACGACTCTTGCAAAACTTGCCAACTAATTCTGTCACTTCCTTAATTTTATACCACCCCAGATGAAAGGTTTTTCGATTTTTACGTTTCTTCATTCTTTATTGTGTTTTTGTACCTTCTCTTCCAAAGCACTTATACTCAAAACAGGAGCCATCATAATATAAAAATACATAAATCAAGTCTCATGGTTATTTGTTTTCAAGTTTATATTGTTACTTTAAAATTCAATTTTTACCCCATTATTCAAAATGAAAAAATGGTGAAAAATCAACTCTCACTCCTATTCAAAATTTTACCCCCATTTTTTTTTTAAATGTTGAAATTGTTAATAAAAAATGTAGGATGGGGAGGGGGCAGAAACGGGTTTTATATACTACTGATCTGGTTTTGTACAGCACTTGCTACCTTTTAATCTGATTTATCAACGGAAGCGGTTTCACAAAAATGTAACAAAAACAAAAGAAATGCCTTTGTCATATTTGAATATATTTTGGAGTGGGTAGATGACATATGTGTCCTTTAAAAAACTAACACATTTTCGGGAGAAAAAAAAACGGATCTTTAGTTTGTTAATATTACCATAACTAAACCAATATATTCTCGCAAACCACATATCAGTAGAAATTGACGATGCCTAACATCGAGGAATGTATTAAACCTCATATTTCTAATTACAATGACCAAAAGCTTTAGATACATACATATCGTTTTATATCTAAAGAAAAATCTTAAGGACTCATACGCATATTCATCCATCAACTGTTTCGATATGACATACGTTTTGCATTTAAACATAAAAGTCTTTGATTTCAACATGTTCAATCACCTTTAAGATGCGTTTTAAATATTGTCTAAAAAACAAGAACCCTTCTGTCATATCCGATTTGAGAGAAAAACAAGTATACGCCTAATTTATTTATGGATATACGGTATGTTAAAACGACTAAAACATTGTTTGCAGAAATGTTCGCCATGTTTTTATTAGTTTTAAAATTATTGATCAGCTTAGAGTAGAGTATTGTTTTATTTACAGATCCTAAAATAACTTATTCCCAGTGTGGATATTGGAATGCAGATCTTAACATGACCAACTGTCCGACCTTTTTCATCAGTAGACTGCAGATACTATTTACAAACAATGATATATCACCTGAAAAACAAAATTGTACCGATGTCAAACAAATTGCATCAGACGTGAAGACAAACTGCTTGCACAATTATAGATTAGACTATTGCGTTATTAACCTTTCGCGCATTGTTTATAGTTCTAATCACACCTGTCTGGTACCCCACAAAAGTATTTATATCGAATACTTTTGTAAAGGTAAGACATATAATGGTTAATATATGAGAGAAACAAACAACATATGTAATACACAAAATGTATTTATTTTATATGCAAATCACAAACTTAAATAGTGTAAACTAATTTTTATTTTAGAAAGAAACAAACACAATTTGCACTTGTAAATGCCCTTCAACGTCATAAAAGTATTTCTTTTTTATGTTCTTCATCGTGTTTTATGTTTCACTTAGAAGTAACTGTTTAGTGCTGGTGCTGCACAAACACTAACCAATCTATCAACTTTTCGATCAATTTATGAATGTCCTTTTGGTATCTTTTATGTCGCTATTAATATTTTTAAATTACTGTTGGGTTTTTTTCACTGTTATGTCATTTCATCCCATTGAGTATTGCTAACTTGGAAATAAAAGCCGATGAGTAAGGCATATAAAATTGGAGGCTTCAAATGTATTCAAAGGTTTATTTTATTTTTCAATTGTTGTATTAAAAATGACAATTCCCATTTTTTATTCTCAATTTATAAACTTGAAAAAAGGTTTTGTGACAACGGTCAAAATTCAACTTTCTTGACTCGTTTCGTGTTGACATCATATTTTGATTTAAACAAAAAAGGATCGAAACAAAATGCACAAACCTATAGGTTAAAAATTAAACTTAAAGTTACAATTCATTAAAATCTAAAACGGTTAAGCACTAGATACACAAGATACTATTACGTTAAAACAAAGCGGAAATTATTTTAACAGAGAAGAACTTATTAACCCCAAGTGTCAACAGGTCTGCATTTCGTGTTAATTTAAAAACATTATATACCTATATGGAGTTATTTTCTTTCGGAACGACAGGTCATTCTTTTTCAGAATCAACCCAGACGATACCATGTTTCAATGATATATGCTCCAATGCATAAAAGAATGACCTGCGTGAGGTCATTATTTTCCTTGATAAACATGCAATCTATGATTTATTTCAAAACTTTATTCGTCTAATAGTTTTTTGTTGCCGATTTGGAAATTTATTTTTTAAAGTTCAATCGATGATAGGTGTGAAAGAAACCGTAATTGTAGTCCCGCATTTTAATTTTAGAAACAAATAAGGTGAAGTACGTGAAGTTTTGTTAATTTATCGCTACAATAAAGAAACATTATCATATATGTCAGATGAATTTTAATGTAGACTTTCATAATATAAATCCAGATTTAACATATTCGTGTGTAAGATTTTGAAAATCTTATTGAATCAAACTGAATAGGTTGATTGATTTTTGGTTGCTTGCTTAACGTCCAGTGGCAAATATTTCATGCATGTTCTGAACGATACACACTGAATAGGAAATCATACTGTGACCTACATGTATTTATATCCGTCTTCGTGTCAGTTCTTAACTTTTTAAAATTTATGTAAACCTTTTACTCTATCAAATGATCAACTGATAAGATAATCTTATATTCTATTGAATAACATTAACGTAACTCACGAAAGAGTCGGGTATGGAGGGTATATAATTATATCCTGATTATCTTTTAATAAAATGAATTGCTATTCAAAAGACAATCTTTCTGAATTTTTCATTCAATTCAAGTAAAATTGTTAAAACAATAACCACTTTTCCGCGATAGAAATAACATAACAAATAGAAAAAAAACATACTCCTCCCCCTTTTCCATAATCTAAGTGGTACAATAAACTACTTACAATGTGTCTTGTATATTTCATACACCGTTATCGAATGGTAATAATACATTTGTGTCTTGCTTCATGCAGTTACAGTAATATTTTTATTGTGTGTGGATAATGATTTTTAAAAGGTTTATATCTAAATAATTTAGTGAGTTTTATTTTACATTCTAAATGAGCCGCAGGGCGTATTTAAACTTGAACGCATTAGAAAGGAATATCCCACTTAAGTGTTGTCGGTAAAATAGGATACTAAATTTTACAAATCTTTATAAAATTATTATTTTTTGACGGTATATAAGTCAAATAATGCATATTTTAAGGTTTTTCTTGTCGTAGAACACACCTCGGGGTGTCAGGATTGTTCGAAGAAAGACCTCCCTCCGGTCGATCTTTCATTTGATCAATCCTGACACCCCTCGGTGTATTCTACGACAAGAAACCCCTTAAAATATGCATTGTCTATAATTTAATTGTAATGTATAAGTAAAGCTGCGGGTACAAACCAGCATCTTTAATGCCGAAATTTTATGTTCTAAATTTAGAAAACACCACACATACAGATGATACCACAAAAGCGTCTACTTGGTCTGCATCAGCAAAAGCACAGAGAACTTATCCAATAAGCGGTAATTATTAAATCGGACGTATTTGTAAATCCTTAACAACGCAATTTCGTTTCATAAAATAACAAGAGATAACTGTACCCAATTTTTTTAACATTCTTGTAATAAGAAATATGAAGATATATGATAAATGAAAGGTTTTGAACTCATAAACAGTTTATTTGGGTGAGGCATCACACTTCCACAAAAGATTAAATCAAAAATGCACAATACAGGAGTAATGTAGCAATTATATGATTTATAGTTTTGGTGTGGGTATGAACAGATTTGTATAGTTATTTAAATAATTGATGAAAGGAGAAACATATTGACAAAAAATTAAGATATTTGAAATTGATGAACAATGTTTAAGTAGCTGAGCATAGTATGTTAAGATTAAAACAAAATGTCATGCTGGATCTATTTTCGTACAAGCTAAAAAGTATTATTATATTATAAATGTAATCAAAACAATACTAAATGACTTGTTTGTTATTTGAAGGACACGGCATGGCCTTGGGAAGAAAATCCATAAGATCTCTAAAACGATCTTGGAAAGCAATCCTTATACGTGTACTTAAAATAAACTCCAGACACAGATTTGAGGCTGCATCTTTTTTAACGGATTTAGATTGGCGATTGACGTCACAATTGAGCACATGAGCACATATTTGATAATAAGAAGCCTTGGGTACCAATTTTTAGGGATTATGGAAAACTTGTATATTCGTGGATATTAAATTTAGTGGTTTTGCAGAAGTCTGCGTACAAGCCTATATAAAATATACCATTTGTTGAACAAACTTTTCATGGTTCACTTGTACCAACGAAATCCACAAAAATTGGCATCCAACGAATAATAATGATTCCACTGTATAAGTTACTGAACTACCAGGGATTTTAAAATGACATATTTACTATTCAAACGGCTGAAGATACATGTACGTCTTCAACAATTATGTGAACCTATTTTGTAGCGTAAGCTGTATACGCATACACCTATTTACAAACGTTTTTTATAATGTTTTAATGTATAGGTACCACATAAAAAAAGTTTAGGGAATAATTTAGAGGAAGAAATTTCAAATAACATCCATTCAAAATCATATCATTCTACAAAGTCCAATTGAATTCATTAGATAAGTAATACACGAAAATGGGGTAAAAGACACATGTACGGAGATAATTAAACCATATAAGGGTGCATCGTGTATGACATATCTTTAATTTTGACAAAACTCATCTAAATTTAACAAAAATAAATTTATCTCAACGTTAACTTTGTAACAGATTTCCTTGATTAAAAGTTTTCATCTTATTGATTAGCGAAATTAAATTAATAAATCAAATCGTCCTCTAATTGAATTTGTCATTTAAAAAATACACACTTACTTTGTCTTGTGATATGTTAGGTTATGAATAACAGACATTCATGTTCATAGTCTAAAAATGACCTCGACGTATTTTCTCCAACGGTAACATTTTTACAATCTTGTAAGAATTCCACTATAACTATAAAGTGTATACTAAGTTGATAAACAGTCATTGGTATTATATTCCATGTTATTAGAATAGGAACTTTGGCAAACATGTTTCTTTGGGAAGTCGTTACGTCGTCTGGCTGAGCCATTTTTTTTTTTTTTTTTGTTATCGCGTTGTCAATTTCTCTAGACATATCATTCTGTTTTTAAGAATTTGAATGACTTATTGGTGTTGTCACTGCAACATCTTTGAATGCGTAATTTTAGTTTTTAATAACGTTTTATTATATATGAACCTTTTAATGTTTCAGAAACGACTACATCTGTGGCAATATTGACGCAGACAGTCTCATCTACACCACAAAGAGATGGTATGTTGGGTTAAACATATGTTTTATATACATTTTGTTCATACATTTGTATAGAAATACACCTATATTAAAGTATTCGAAATATATACTTGAATATTTATATAGTGTATCTAGTATACTAATAGAACATCGAGGTCCAATTTGTTAGCTAGCTTGAAGAAAAATCGAAAAATAAAAAATATACAAGTAACTAATATAGGACAATGGTGTTGGTGAAAATTTTAACCACCCCTGACCCTTTTATTTCCCGTAAAATAAATATTACAAATAATTAACAAGTTCTTGATTGAATCTGATACAGATGCTAATATAATATGTCACGTATAGTTTCCTAATGTATGTAAGTTTGTTCTGTATCTTTATTCTTTATTATGAGCATCACCATGGGTTGTGTTTTTTATTAAAAAGGATGACATCTTACATACATTATCGATATAGATTTAAATGTGAGGATGTGTCTATCCAGTTTCCCAGGCTTGCCGTGACAGGACTTACACCATAGGTTAATCTTCCCCAAAAATATATTGAACACAATAAAAATAATACAGACACATTCGCTCATCCTCAAACATATACAAAATGCAAAATATATCAACAGTTATATACAAAGGATAGATCACCAAGGATGTCGCACCGTCTTGGCAGCAAACGGGAAACCAGTAAAGGCATACTCGAATTCCAAACCGATTCTACTAAATGCAAATGCAAGCTTTTATTTTGGTAAGCATGGCCGAAAATGCTACGATTAAGTAACTACTGATGCATTAGGGAAACTGCTAAAACCCCCTGACATCTGATAGATTTGTCTGATAGTTCCTTACATGGAAGCTACTAATGGATCCCATATAAGAACATGTCTCAAACAAACACATAAATTTCCCTCAGTTAAAGAACATTAACCAAAACATAATATATGGGATGTAAAGATAAAATCGTTTATCAATGAAACCAGTTTTAATCAACCCTTTTCTACTTAAGAAAAATGCCTGTACTAAGTCAGGAACATGGCATGCGCAGTTGCTCTCCGTTCGTTTGGTGTTATTGAGCTTTTGATTTTGTTGGGGACTTTCCGTTTGGAATTTTCCTAGCAGTTCAGGATTTTTCCGATTTTACTTTTTAAAATGATCGTTTCTTTTTTGTAATTCTATTCACTTCTACTTTTCCCCTATAATAACTATCTCATCTGCTCACAATGGTGGTCATATTCTTGAACCATGATCTGAATTTGGAGGAAAGTGATGGTATTTTTCTACTAAACAAAGCATTGCCAGTATGAAAATTAACATTTGAATTATAATAGTTATCAAAACGTTTCTAATTTGTGCATTTTGTGCATTCATTGAAGTGACATACAATGCACCAGACATGGGTTAACGCAAATTTGTAAATGTAATGCATGGTTATATACTAAGTTTCTCCATCATTGGC
Organism: Mytilus edulis; assembly: GCF_963676685.1. NCBI lineage: Eukaryota > Metazoa > Mollusca > Bivalvia > Mytilida > Mytilidae > Mytilus > Mytilus edulis. The sequence continues at coordinate 59,727,741 of NC_092352.1, forward strand.
ATGTAATGTGTAATTCAATGCATTACTTAAGCTAAATTTTGTATAATTTATGCATTTCTTATCAATAAGTTTTCACATTTTATATATCTTTAACATATTGTTGGTTGGAGATTTAACTAAAGCAGAATTCAGATTTCGCGATTAACTAAGACCATAATTATTTCAGTATTGATTTTCTATGTCCTACATTTATTTTATCATTTTCATAAATCACTAGAGGGAATTTTGAGATGAAGACTTGCCCAAGGTAGAACTTGAAACAAATTAGGATAAATACTGAACTGAATTGACCAAATTATATGATAATGCAACACTGTATATCAGATTTAGTTGGGGTTTTTTTTTTGTTTTTTTTTTTTGTTATTTAATTTTAACTTATACGTTTTCGTAGATTTTCCTGTATAAAAAGATTGATATTTGAAAACATAAGTATGATCAAGGAATAATTTGCCATAATTAAATAGAAGATAATTGAACATTGTTATAAAACACTAATTAGTTTGATTAACAATCAACATTTCACCATTTTGACACTTGTTTATTAACTAAGCTCTATGTTTGTTATAATTAGGAAAAAAATCACTGTAATTATTTTGATGAAAATTAAAAAGGTAAAATAAAAAGTAAAAATAATATTAAGTCAAATGTCTGTAATCTTCAGAAAATACAGAGATGTATACATATAGAATGGGCATGGAGACTACAACCTTCCAACCCTTATGATTTTTTAATGTAACAGACATATTGAATAGACTTTGTACATGTTAACATAATTTCAATACATGGAACAGGTTACTGCATAGGCAATAATCCCTTGTGAATTTATGTTGTATTTCAAAATGATTGTTTTTACTCTATTTATTTGATAATAATATTTATGATGTTTAAATGTAATAGCCAAATTGAATAGACTTTTTACATTTATACATAACTTCAAAATATGGACCAGGTTACTGCATATGCATTAATAATTTGTGAATTTATGTTGTTTTCAAAATGATTGTTTTTTCTCTATTTATTTGATATTAAAATTGTCAAACATGTCAAATAGTAATATGTGTAATTCAATGCATTTCTTTGTAAAAATAAAAAAAAAAATGTAACTGTAATTTACTGCATGGTTTTGTCAGAGTAACTCTAATATGATGCAAAACATTTGAATGTAATACGCCCTATACTTGCAATGCACAGAAAATTCCATTTAGCTAATAGGACTCCAATTAAAACAAATGTATGTAATTAGTATTGATTTGTACGATCCATATTGTAAAAATATATTTGTTTTTTTTCTTTTTTCCAGTCATAACAGACAATTTAGAATCTGATTCACCAAGTTCAACACCATTCACAGGTACTTATACTCATACTATTTCAACACGATCATAAAAAGACGGAAATTCGTTTTTTTTTTTTTAATTTACACTTGGAACACTTTCAAAAAGTATCTATATACAAAATGTGAAGAATATCTCAGCTACATCAAAGAAGGAACGAAAGATACCAGAGGGACAGTTAAACTCATAGATCATTGTAGATCGAAAAAACTGACAACACCATGACTAACAAAGACAGAGAAGAACAGACAATAATAGTACACAGTACAAATCATAGAAAACTAAAAACTAAGCAACAAGAACCTCATCAAAAACGGGGGTGATCTCAGGTGCTCCGGAAGGTTAAGCGGATACTGCTCAAATGTGGCACCCTTCGTGTTACTAATAATATTTCAAACCCGGTGAATAGTCTAAATCAGTGGGTCACATTCGTGAAAATGAAAGGGATTGTAGTTATATGTTCGACATAAAGAACATACCCGATATCATTTGTGAAACGTTTATTCCATAACGGTCAACCAACTCATGATGGCGTCCGTAAAATTTACGAAGGGATAGTTTTAACTTCACCATTTGGAACTCATGGTTTAAAAGTTTCTTTGTGAGCAGCAATCCTCTATCAAGGAAATCATGGTAGGTAATATCGTATCAATTGGGAGATATATGAAGGCAACAGTAGTATACCGATGTTCTGCGAAGCTAAAATCATCTGTTTTCGTAAAATTTTGTTTTCAAGAGACACTTATTGTCAATTTCTAGATGTAAGTCAAGATATGAGGCAGATATAGTTTGATATCCAATCCATTTACGTACTGTTTTACATGTTACAAACACAGAAACGCTTAACGATTACAATTTGATATTGAAACCCAGAACCGCTGAAATAATGGTATATTTTGGCCAACAAAAAAATAATATCATGCATTGCAAGATAGTCTTCGACAAAATGGTTGTATTTTCTGTTACATTTTTTGAAATTAACGGTTCTCAGTGCTCTTCAACTTTGTACTTGTTTTGGCTTTCTGAATATTTTGATACGTGCGTTACTGAAGTCTTCTGTAGACGAAACGCGCGTCTGGAGTATCAAATTATTAACTATTAACAATGTTGCAGTGGTATGATATTTTTTAAATTACACAGGTATCAAATGAAATATCATTTCATATTTAAGACTTTACGCTACATATATATTAAGGTAAATAGTACACAATCATTATAACTTTTGTAATACATTATAATGTATAGAAATACCACAAAAAACACATTAGAGTCTTGAGTTAATATTCATCAAACGATATGTACATGTATATTCTTTTAATTTGTTCCTGAAACTTTTCGATAAAGTACATTGTTTGAATGTTCCTCTAAATCCAATTAAATTTGTTACATTTCGACTCCCTGGAAACACTGCAACACAATATAATCAATACGAAGATTTTTCTTTTATAAAATAGACCATATAAAAGTTTTATTAGAATATAAAAAAAGAATGAAAAGCGTAATGTTGCTATCAGCAGGGTATACATTTCAAACAAAGTGTAATTATTCCAACTTTAAATTTTTTTTAGCAATGCATTATAAACTAGACCGATTTCAAAATGTTAACCTTTTAAACGTTTTCCTCTCTCATATTATTGCTGATGAACTTTGTTTTTCGCGACACTTGACCCACACCGGAGGTCGTCTTAGTGGTTTTTTTTCTCTTTCGGATAGAAATAAAAAAAAACGATAAGGAGCAATATACATGTACCACGTCTTCTTATTGTTATGCTTCATTTATGGGCATTATGTTTTCTGGATGTGCGTCCGTTCGTCCGTCCGTCTGTTTTTAGTCGAGGTAGTTATTGATGAAGTTGAAGTCCATTCAACTTAGTACACATGTTACCAATGATATGATCTGTCTAATTTGAATTCCAAATTAAAGTTTTAACCCCATTTTTACGGTCCACTGGACATAGAAACATAATAAAGTGGATGGGGCATCCGTGTGCTAGGGACACATTCTTATTAATTCATCAATTGAAATTTGAACTAAATTAATGTCTAAATGGTAACTGCAAATATTCTTACATGAATAACGTATGGCCTGCGTCGCTTTCTTTTGTTTTGGTATTGTTTTTTCATTTATGTATTGATTGGAATCTGAAGCATGTCAATCTGAAACTTATGAATGTTGATCGCAAAATTACCCATATATGCAGAGCTGCTTATCAATACTGTATTGATAAACACTATACAAACTGGCGGTTAGAGATATACATGTACGTTGAAGACACCATTATATATGCTTAATATATAGTTCATGGAATCGACGGGAATGAAAAGATTTAGATGTGTAAATAATCGACTTTTACTAGATGTTTTTTAAAATATGTGTATTTATAATATCCCCTTCTCTGTGTTTCAGGGATTGTCGTTGGAGTTGTTTTATTCTTTGTTGCACTGTCAGTTATTTTTGTAATAGCGTTCATTTATTTTAGAAGGTAAGATAATATATATAATAATACACTATTCGAATATTGTTTATATTATTACATTTATTGTTGGTTAATAAATGTTTTAGTTGTTAATATATTAGAGAATTTAATACAATGTAGAGAACAAATGTGATAATGTAAAAAAGGAAGATGTGGTATGATTGCCAATGAAACAACTCTCCACAAGAGACCACAATGACACAGAAATTAACAACTATAGGTCACTTTACGGCCTTCAACAATGAGCAAAGCCCATACCGCATAGTCAGCTATAAAAGGCCCCGAAAAGACAATGTAAAACAATTCAAACGAGAAAACTAATGTTATGCTTAATATGTTTACTAGTTGGTAGAATATAAAACATACACATGATATTCGCATGTAACTGCTACACTGCAGTAAGTAATACTAGTACTATGCTCAACATTTTATGAAAAGAGCGACTGCTTGTCTAAAAGATATCGCTTTAATTTAAACAACCTTAAATTATAGTTTGATGAAGTTTCCATGCGTTTCCGTGCATCGCTTTGGAAAATTAAGAGCTTTACATAATCATCTTTATTCAACTTTTTTTTCTGAAAGACAGCAACTTATTTAGATGGTTTTGTCAAATCTACTTTTTGTTGTTGTACATGTAGTCTCCATGACGCATACGATATATAAATCGCTTTTTATACGTATTGACCTATCCGGAGATCATATTAAATAAATAAATAAAAATTTAAACAGAATCAACATCGGAGTTGTGAGTGACGCAAAACATATGCAGCTGCCATTCACTTTTTTGTCAGTTCTAATTGCTTTGAACGAAATACTTTTTGTCATACCATTAACACATAGATCTACTAGTTAAGTTGCTCCTTCGTGGACATACAGTCCATAAGCAGCGGTATAGTATCTATGGTTATAATTACATAATGGGATGCTTTTTTCCAAAAAAACTGTAAAAAAATATTCCCTTTTAAAATACTTAAGAAAGTATTATGTACTCTTTATGAAAAGTTTTCCATGTAGAAGCTGTGATTTCTTGTAATATTTGCAGTTACTTCCATCATAACTATTCATCTGATTTCAAATTTGGGTTGATTTTCGTTGAATATTATTATGATTTTGTGAGGGAGAAAAAAGAACATTCTCATTCAATAAAGGATTGAAGTGTATCTTGCGTGTGGAAAGAATATCGGCTGAAAAGCTGGAAATCATTGTCAACTTTAATCAATGTTGAACCCATCCCGCAACGAGCGGAGCTAAAGAAACAAGTACAGAGTAGACAGGCTTACAATCACTGTAGACTAAATTCTCTATCCACCTTATTAATTTCGGACAGAACTAAATTCTCTATCCACCTTATTAATTTCGGAAAGTGTTAAATGCTATTTTTTTTTAAATACATTGAATTAATAACCTTTTAAATTATTCGTATAGGACAAGATATGCAGAAAAGAAAGGACATTCAATTGTAGCAAACGAAGACAGTCAAAGTGATTATACTGGCCATCAGAATAAAGCATTTTCACCCGATGTCGACGTCACCACTCAAACAGATTACTGTGAAATACGAACATCTAAACATAACGATCAATACCACGATATTACGGACACATTTAGCCCTTCAATCAACACAACAAATGATGACGAATACAGTGAAATTGCGAATGTAGTCAATCCACCTAATAGTAACCCGAATTTATCTAAAAATTATCAGCATCAATATATTTCACTGGATCCTAATGCCACTGGATTCGACCGGTCAAATCAAAAAACTAATTTGCATAATGAAAGTAAAAATAATCATAACTTAGATGAGAAAACTAGCTTCATGGGTGGTGATGACTATGCCATACTTGACCCTAATGACCTTAATGAATCGAAAAACACTACTGCAAAAGTTCTACCATTGAGTGAGAACTACGTTGTTTTAGATCCGAGCGAAACTGGTTTTAACCGACAGGAAAACACCGATACCGTCTGTAACTATGAACTTGCAACACCTATAAATCCAACAATGACCTCCGAAGATCCATACGACGTTTCTAAAGATGAAACTTACGATACGTCTAGTAACAGTCGCCATAAAGAAAAGGAAAATAACATTTATAGTCACATGGTTGACAACGTTTACGATACTGCTGGTAACCAACGAAAGAAAGAGGACAACGATGGAACATATGATCATTTCTTTGGACAGCAATCTGAAGACGATTACGACATTTCAAAACCATTATAAGAACGACTAACAGTTATTTAAAAAAAAATGAAATATGTAAATACTAACCAGAACTGCTTGTGCATACATTTACTAAAAAACATTAAAACATTTGGAAGATAAGATATTCATAAATCGATGTTAATGACTGTAAACTATGTAAACATTCTAAGATTGTTTGTTGTAATAGTGATAATTGAGCGGTTTAATGCAAACCAAAGCTACTGTAACAGTCAAATCAAAGAATGATATATAAAAAAACAAAGTTTAAATCATTGTTTCATTGTTTATAGCTTTGTTCAATATTATATCAATTGATTGTTGGTTGATTCACTTCCAGTGATAGCAGGTAGAAACGTATTTCCACATATTCGACATGGTTTTAAAATTTTTCCTCATATCGAATTCCTATAAATTTAATGTACATAAAGTTCGGTAATGAAGTTCTGTATGGGTTCGCAGGAATATAATATCTAAATTATTATTGATTACTACTAAATGTACTGTAGCATAAGATGCTTTGATTGAAAAATTAACAACTTGTTTGCAAAACATTTGACTTGTATTTGAATTTAACATACATATCGCGTCGATCCTTGAAAATGTTTCCAGCTTCTTATTCGAGGAAAATGATCCAACTAAATACCGTTTACATCATAATTCCTTCGATGTTCTTGAGACGGATCGAGTATTAGGTAGCAGGTACGTCAATGAGCATCTCAATGATTTTAATGACATTTTGCAATTAGCAGGTTCAAGCGCAAATATAAATGATGTACGTCAATATATATCGCAACCACACATAAAATAATTTGACTGTGAATTACGTACAAAATATATTTAGAATGATGTGTACTAAATTATTATTTAAATGTGTTCCATTATTGATAAAAAATGTGTTATGTTTTATTGATAGAAATTGTATTCTGTTTTATTGATATGAATAATAAATGTCTAATCGGGTCATCGAATTATTTTGCGTTTCCATTGCGTAAAGAAGCTGTGCAGTAGTTTCAAACATTCACACACAAAAGGAGACTTCGAAAGAAAAGGTTCCGATAGATAACAAAGAACAAAACAAAATTGTTGATGTTAAGTGGTATTTATATGTTTTCTGCATAGATTTTTTTCTTTATAGATTTTAAGTGGTGTTTATATGTTTTTCTATAATTCACTTCCTAGTGTGCACAATATAGAGTTATGTGCCCTTAAGAATGATGGACGTGTTAAATTTTTATAGTACAAAATATTGAAAATGTAGCAAAATCGAAGCTGCTATGGAGATATGTGATATTTGATTGGGATCGATATCGAACGGTCTTTATTTTCGAATGAAGAAAGCCAAAGAAAAGTAACACTTTATTTATTTTCACAGCAATTGTTTATTCTTCATAGACATCACAAAAATAGTACATAACACCTACACGCAACGAATACAACTCACTAAGATTGAACAATATAACGTATTTGAAAGCGCTTCTGGCCAGTTCATCAAAGTTGGACTTTGGACTTTAATATTCAACTATGCCCTTTAGTGTTTACAAACATCCGCAATACACATAATGGCTTTAAGCGAGACTCGTGAACTAATGGAAGATAGTAGGTCAATCCTTGAAGGCAATGGAGACGATCTAAGCGTACCTTCACTATTGAACACTTTTATTAGCTTGGAATCGAGTATTGATAAAATATTGCAAGTTGTTGAAAAGGGGATTGAAAATTACGGTGAATTTAAAAATATATAATATATTTAAAACAAAAAACCAAAGTAACGGACCTTGAAACCAATGTCTAAGGGATAGGGAACTTATTTGACGATGTTAAAGCTCGATGCGACAGAAACAAAATCGTCACCGAGAAAAACTCAAAGGAACTCGAAAAAGCAAAAGCCTGTATAAATAAATTATTCAAAAATTTATCAGAATTGAGTAACCAGCGACAAGAATGCAAATGCCAAACAGAGCTTGAAAACATGAAGGAAAAGTGCTCGACCTTCAGTGCCGCTCCATGAAGAACAATCTTGTTTTTATCGGGCTTTATAACGTCAGAGATGGAAACACCGAAGAACTTCTCCGGTGTTTTCTTAACAACGAACTAGGCATTGACTATAAAATAGAGTTCGGGAACGTTCACAGGTTTGGACGATATCAAGGTGTCGGGAGACCCATAGTAGCACGTTTCCTATATCATTGTGACCTACAGTACGTTTTAGATAATGCATACAGGCTACGGAACACATGATACGGCATTAAGCAACAATTCCCTAGAGAAACAGAGGACATGAGACGAAAGCTATATCATATTATGAAAGAGGCAAACCGAAACAAGAAAACTGCAACACTAGTACGAGACCGCCTCTTTATAGACAATGAGCTTTACCAAATCCCCGACGATGCCGATATAGCAGATATCCCATACCAATATGGCAGTCTACCGACACGCCAAGGTGGATCTTCGTCGCTACGCCAAAGTGATACCACACCACAGCGTCTTAGTTACGCCTCACCACAGCGCAAAAGTGACGCCACACCACCGCGTATTGAACGACCAAAATCAACCCCCTCTTTTGATAGCAACCCAAAGAAACGATCCCGCACAGGTTCAACTCCGAAGGCTCATTACTAGCATTGCCTTGGAGTGCAACATATTGACAGTTCGAAAAAAAATTGATAAACCTGATAATAAATATGAAGACATTGCTAAAAATTATGTAAATAGTAATTGTAATGAAACTTTGTGTAATGATGAAACATTTGAACAGATTAATTGTATTTTTGAAAATTTAAACGTTCTTGTAGATGTTGATGATGATGAAAATATTACTATAAATAACGAAGACATAAGTGCGTCTTTATCAGGTGAAACTGACTATTTGTCAAAAAATAGTATTACAGACAAAAAAGCTATAGATATTTTATATGTTAACTGCTGAGGCCTAAAACATAGACTACAATATCCAGAATTTGAAAGTTTGATCCGAAAACATGATGGTGTTTGCTTTGTTAAACAAAAAACTGACGATATGGATGATATTCATTTATCTGGTTACACATTAAAATTCAAAAATAGACGTAAAATATCAAGAGTTAAATCAGGTGGCGTTGTAATCGGGTATAGCGAAAATCTGAATAACTCTATAGAAGTGATTGAAACAAATAGTAAATTTGTTATATTGCGTAAAATTTCTAAATTTTTAAATAACGAGGATATACTTTTCGGAGTGGTCTATATCCCACCAGAATATACATCATACTCTTCCCTGATGTATTCAATGAAATTGAAAATGAATACTTGGAATTTTCTATAACATTTGAATATATTTTTATTATTGGTGATTTTAACGCACGTACCTCAAATGAGAAAGATTATGTATTTATTGATGAAAAAGATATTAGTATTCATTTGGAGAGTGTATCTATAAATGATGTAATTATGTAACTTATAATTGTATAATATACCCAGAGATCGTATTAGTATGGATAAAGGGAAAACACGTTACATGTACGGTAATAATCTGCTTGACTTATGTAAATGTAACAACTTATTTATTACGAATGGTAGACTGGGATATGATAAAACTGCAGAAATGCTAGTGTTGTAGACTATTGCTTTAGTTATGTTAACATTTTAGAACAACTTATTGATTTCGATGTACTAGAATGTTCACACTTGTATTCAGATGTTCATTGTCCATTGTATTTACGCTTAGAAAGCAACTCATTGATCACAGTTTGTAATGATCAGTCAAAACAAAAGATTAATAAATGGGATCATAAAATGGTACCTGAATTGAGAGCTAATATAAATGTTGATAGATTAGACAGGTTGTTACGTAATTTAGAAAATGTGAATTTAGAAAAAGTGGATGATAACAATGTCAACGCATTTGTAAATGAGACTTGGTTAGTTGTTTTAGAGTCTGCTAAACAACGTTTGGAACACTAACTGATAAACCAAAAAAGCGAGCTCCTAACAAGAAGGGAGACAAGCCATGGTTTAATTAAGACAGCTAATTTGCGGGTCAAAACTTTAGAAAACTTAAGCGCAGGCTCAAATTTTCACATTCGCTTTTATTATATAACGAAGTTAAAAATTCTGAGAGAAAATATAAAAAAAGTTATGGACAAAGCCATAAAAACTCATAAGCGTGATATGGCTAAAAAAAAATTTAAAAACCCAGATCTCAAAATTCAAAAGTGTATTGGAATATTTTAGATAGGCGGGAACACACGAAACAACCGGACATAAATTTTGATAATTTACTTAATTTTTTCAGAGATCTAAATTCAGACACCCCCGATCCTATTGAGTTACCAAAGTAGACCAAAATGCTTTAAATGATTTAAATGGTACACTTAATGGTCCAATTACAAAGAACGAGATTATGAATTTTATTAAAAAAACTAAAAAGAAACAAAGCCTTTGGCGACGATATGATTATAAATGAATATATTAAATCTTCTAGTGATTTTTTAATTGATGTATATTTTGAATTGTTTAACTTAGTTTTTAGAACTGGGGTTGTACCAGAATCTTGGGTAATTGGCACGATCAAACCATTTTATAAGAATAAGGGAAACAAATGTGATCCAAAAAACTATAGACCTATCACAATTATCAGATGTGTTGGGAAACTACATGTATTCACTTCGATTTTATGTCATAGATTATCAAATTTTTCCGAGTAATTTTTATTAAAAATGAAAATTAGTTTGGATTTAGAAGTGGATATTCAACAGTCGATTGTATATTTATACTGCACTCTTTCTTTGAAATTTTGAAATTGAAAAAGAAAAAAATATTTTGTGCATTTGTGGATTTTAAAAAAGCGTTTTGACACAGTCAGAAGAGATGCTTTGTAATATAAGATGTTATTGAATAACATAAATGATCATATGTATAACATAATCCATAAGATGTATGATAGTATTAAGTCATGTTTATCTTATAATGTCAATAAATCAGATTATTTTTCATGCAATATTGGCCTACGACAAGGTGAAAACTTATCTCCTCTTCTGTTCTCACTTTTCTTAAATGATTTCGAAAACTTTTTTATCAACGAGGATTTGATTGGTTTGAACACTATTGAAGATGCACTCGAAGAAAAATAAGATATTTATGTTAAACTGTTTGCAATCCTCTATGCAGATGATACTGTGCTAATGGCGGAATTGGCTAAAAATCTTCAATTATTGATAGATAGATTCAACTCATATTGTGATGTCTGGAAAATGAAAGTTAATGTAGAAAAGACAAAAAATGTAGTTTTCAGTAATGAAAGGCAACCCAAAAATCTCAGTTTTACATATGATAACTCTGTTATAGATATCGTTCAAGAATCCAGCTATCATGGGATATTTTTTTCACGAAATGGCACATTCAAACACTGTAGAAAACACTTAGCAGAAAAAGCTACAAAGGCAATGTATGAGGTGATCAAAAAGGGGAGAAAACATGGGGTGTCTATTAGTTGTCAATTAGATTTATTTGACAAGTTAGTGAAACCGGTCTTATTGTACGGTTGTGAAATTTGGGGGTTTGAGAATAACAACATTCTGGAGAGAGTCCAATTAAAATTCTGTAAGCTTCTTCTGCACCTAAAGTCTTCTACCCCTAATTGTGTAATATATGGTGAACTTGGACAATATCCCATCAATTTAGATATTAAAGTCCGTATAGTATCATTTCGGGTGAAATTAGTATGTGGTAAACAGACTAAATTATCAGCGACCATTTATAAACTACTGTTTAAGCTGTCAAATGAAAATGATGTAAAGTTTAGTTGGTTAAATCATGGTGAATCCATTTTTAAAGAAACGGGATTATCTTTTGTGTGGTTAACTCAAACATGTATTAGTGACATTTGGTTAAAGAATAGAATCAGAACATCGCTCCAAGATCAGTTTGAACAAACTTGGTTTTCAAATGTGCAAGCATGTTCGAAGACATTAAATTATCGGATTTTTAAGGATACTTTTGAGTTTTCAAACTATTTTGATATTTTTGAATTTCGTGATTTTTATACTTTATGCAAAATTTAGAACCATCAAACATAACATGCATAAATTACCCATTGAGATAGGGAGATGGACAAATATTCAGAGAGATGAGTATCATTATATTATGATGTGCACAGAGATGTCAGTAAAAAGAAACGATTGTATTGATAAAAAATATTTAAATCGTCCAAATATAATTATGTTTGAGAAAATTATGAATTTGAATATAAAATCTAAATTGAGAAAGCTGTGTACTTTCATTAGATTTATAAATTTCCATGTGTGCTCTCCTATCTTAATACTATCAGTATAATTGTAAATAGTGTACATATTTTGCTCTGTGTATTCATGTTTGTATGTCTGTATCGTTGATGTTATGTAGTGTCTGTATACCATTGTAATTTGACACAATAAAGATTCTAAATGAATAGCTTCAAATGTTTCTCAACAACCCATCAAATAAAACACATAGAAAAAAATTCTTAAGAATTATAAGAAATGGGTTCCTAATTTTCCAAAAAATGACTACCAAAGCTATACACAAGCTACATTTAATTTCTCAAATAGAACAATAAATTGAAATATCGCATACTGTTCTTGTTACCGAAAAATGTTAGTTTAAATCACTAAGGTAGCCTATGGGAAAATACTTTCGCTTTTCCTTTAAAACCAATGCCAACGATCGGTAACATTGAAACTACACGTTTTAGTGTTAAAGTGGGATTAAAACGATATATTTGAATCGTCGAAAGAAATTACTGTACATATATAAAAGAATGTATAATCTTCGTAAATAAAAATTGTTTATTTCTTAAATACTACGTACATGTATACTGAATTTAAAAAATACGATATGACTTTTGTTTTTTATGTGTTGTTGGTTTATGACTTACTTAACGACAACTTGAAAGTCTACGAATCTTGTTACCTTTGGTCATCAATTTGCACCCGTCGTAAAACTTGTGAGACCATTGCTATAAAAATAAAGAGATGCAATGTAAATACAGATGAGACAACTATCCACCAAAAGAAGTTGATTTAAGGAATTATATGCATCATCAAGATGTTCCTTATAATCCCTTAAAAACTGAGTCAGAGGTATGTTCCTTATAAACCTTTGAAAACTGAATCAGAGGTATGTTCCTTTAATCCTATGAAAACTGTGTCAGAGGTATGTTCCTATAATCCTATGAAAACTGAGTAAGAAGTATTTTCCTTATAATCCCATGAAACTACGTCAGAGGTATGTTCCTTTAACTCTATGAAAACTGAGTCAGAGGTATGTTCCTTTAATCCTATGAAAAACTGAGTCAGAGGTATGTTCCTTATAATTCTTTGAAAACTGAGTCAGAGGTATATTTCTTTTATCCTATGAAAACTGAGTCAGAGGTATGTTTCTTATAATCATTTGAAAACTGAGTCAGAGGTATGTTCCTTTAATCCTATTAAAACTGAGTCAGAGGTATGGTCCTTTAATCCTTTGAAAACTGAGTCAGAGGTATAATCCTTACAATCCTTTGAAAACTGAGTCAGACGTATTTTCCTTATAATCCTTTGAAAACTGATTCCGAGGTATGTTCATTATAATCCTATGAAAACTTAGTCAGTGGTATGTTCTCTTTAATCCTATGATAACTATGTCAGAGGTATGTTCCTTATAATCCTATGAAAACTTAGTAAGAGGTATGTTCCTTTAATCCTATGAAAACTGAGTCAGAGGTATGTTCCTTATCATTTAATTAAAACTGAGTCAGAGGTATGTTCCTTGTTATCCAATTAAAACTGAGTCAGAGGTATGTTCTATATAATCCCTTGAAAAATGAGTCCGAGATATGTTCCTTATAATCCTTTGAAACTGAGTCAGAGGTATGTTCCTTATCATCCAATTAAAACTGAGTCAGAGGTATGTTCCTTATAATCCTATGAAACTGAGGCGAAAGTATGCTCTTTATAGTCCCATATAATCGTATGAAAATGTTTTGTTATTTTCGTGCCCAGGATAACTTTGTCAAAGGTATGTTCCTTATATTACCATGACAACTTTGTCAGAGGTATGTTTCATATAGTTCTATAAAAACTGAGTCTTGTCAATTAAGATAAAATTCGAACACACCTGTTATCTGTCGGATTCAAACTCACAATCAGCTAGTGAAATGAATAGTAGTTCGACTTGTTACACCACTCGATCACTAGAGTCCCCTCTTAGAACAACTTAAGTAATTGTTATTCAATTTATTGTTAATTATTGCTTGTGTTCCTTTGGTAACAATCTATGTTGTTTATTAAAATGACAGATTTATCTTTTCGTTACAAATGAATTATGACCCGAACGGCCTTTCATAGAAGAGTGTAGGTCTGTCAGAGTAAATACAGTATATATTTTAATTTCATTTAAGATATTTAAGATATTTACAGTGATTTAACGTCACGGTTAAAAGGATTAAGAATTTATACACACGAACATATGGAACAGGAAAGTCCCTGGGTTTTTTTTACAAAAAGATCAAATACTTCTTAAAAAACATCAATAATCTTATATATTGCTCTTAAGTGTAAAATTTTTATTTATCAAACTACGCATATTAAAAACTAATTTTTGTTAAAAATTATACTTCCTGAACGCTACCACAAAAATCACTTATACATGTATATTGAAATGGATCATTTGCGGATATATGAATTTGTAATATTCTTACTTTTTCAGAGTTTCAATATATCACTGATAAATACAACAGGTAGGATAATTTTCTTTAAAAATTATATCACATTTGAAAAAGTTATTTTATCTTAACGTACATATGGCTATCTATATTTTATAATCAAATCGCTTGCAAACGATAATGGATTTCAAGATCATAGTTTGAATGACCCGACGAGGATTTCCTTCAGTATGCCCCCAGTTCAAATAAAACATGTACATTTAAAACAGGAGCATATTGATATCATATAAATACTATCCTATACCGAAATCAGACGAACAGTAGAATTTTGAGCAATCTAGTTACTAACTTAGGTAACATCCATAGGCAGACATATCGTTCATTTAGGGCAGGCTATTCTAACATCTACCCTTTCAGTAAAGTATTGATTTTATGACCTCGACATAGCTTTTGTAGTTATAAACCTGGGGCCGGTTTCACGAAGCTATCCTAAGACATGTCATAAGACATATCTTAGAACATGTCTTATGATCCTCTTATGACTATCCTAGGACATATCTCAGACCTCGTCTCGAAGCTGTCTTAGGATCATCTTAGCTAAGACATCCTAAACCTGTCGCAAGTTCTTTAAATTTTCAAATATAAATATGATCTACGGAAAAAAATCATGTAAATGTAGTATGTCTTACCATAAATTATTCTAAACGTATTGATTAATATAATGACATAATTTGCAAAATAAATATGAAATTTTCAATGCAAAATTAAGAAAAAAGAACATAAAATTATGACATTGTTTTAGTACAAGTGAGTTGAATTCAATTTCGACTTTATTGGTTATAAAAGGTTAAGAGATAAAATCGTGCAATTTTTATATCAATACATCGAATTTTCATTGTTGACAAATCCTGATAATCCGTCAATGTATATATGTTTTAAGCAGGAACAGGAAAATAGATAATTAGATAATAATAAGATATTTGTTTTCAAAATTAATATAAAAAATGAGTGTAATTTATATAAATAAACGTAAAACTATCCTAAGACCATCATAAGACACCTCTCGCGTTGTCCTAACTTTATGACCAATTTTAAGAGATGTCCTAATTTAGGATCGCTTTGTGAAACGCACTTAGGACTAAGATATGTCGTAAGACCATCCTAAGACATGTCTTAGTCCTAAGACAGCTTCGTGAAACTGGGCCCAGAAGCATAAAATATGGACTTGAAACCCTTTAAAATAACCTGACGAGGCCAGTCTGCAACAAGCAAATTTGAAATGTACATGACACCATCATACTATGCCTAAATTAGTATATCAGGGGATGAAAGTGTCTAGCAGTTTTCATATTGACAAATTGCAAAAAAAAAAAATTAAAAAAAACAAACGTTGCACTATATAGTTTATATTTTAAGCAAGATATAACTATCTGTTAAAGAATCTAAAAATATTTCACAACCAACAATGATTGTTTAAAACATATATAATTGTATCAATAAACCAATTTTTCATCAGTTCTTTATTTTTCGTCATAACTACATGGCTGACATTACATTTTTCAATCATCAGTTAACCGCAAAAATTCCAGTGTACCATGTTCTATCTCCAAACAATCGTCCATCCTTTTATAGGGTTTGAATTAAATCCTTGTTTTCAAAATTCCAATAGGGAACATACTTTATATAATTGTATCAATAAACCAAATTTTCAAGACGTTTCGACCATTGGCCTTCTTCATTCTGTATTTCTCCTCACAACATATGTATTTATTGTTTGAAAACATATGTATTTATTGTTTGAAAACATGTTCTTATTTTTTGAAAATAATTATATTTATTTATTTTTAAATATGTAAGGTATAATTGTTTAAAAACACGTGTATTTTAAATTGTTTAAAAACGTAGGTGTTTATTGTTTTAAAAAATATATATTTTTTGTTTTAAAACATTTGATGTTTTTTTTAGAAAAGAAAGTGAAGGATAGATATAACTAAGGCAGCATTCAAACACTAAAATATAAAAAAAAAATACCCCAACAGACCAAAAATACGTCTGTCAACAATAAAAATTCATAAATCATATTCAATTATTATAACTCTTTTAACTCTGTTCTTATTCAAGTTATTTGCGTTCTCGCTTGGACCAACTAGTTGAGTTGTACAGTACCAATTTCTTTGGTTTCTAATCTTTCACTAATCCATCTATTTTTTTTTTCAAAAACTTCATATATATTATGTTTACTTTAGTTAATGTCTACTCTTTATAAATAATTGCGCATTGCAGATTTGTTTACGACAATACAATATCCAGAAGAAAAGATATTAAACATCTCATGTTGGAATACTTCTAAAGTACAAATACAGAACATAAGTGTACAGGAAGAGGAAACTACTTGTCGTCTAAATCAGTGTGTTTTAAATGTCAATGATATACAGACTATAAAAGATAGCTGTAATGGTGAAAATTCCTGTCTGATGGATTACAACTTTACATCAGCCTGTTTACGGGAGTTTAGATACATAAATCTATCATACACATGCAAATACGGTAATGAATATTTTCATATCACTGTTATTTCCACTATATTCATTATTTCTTTAGTGTAAAAAATCGGCATGATTGGCAAGGCAAAGAAATAAAACTCTCGATAGTTTAGATTACTTTTTTTAGAAACTGAAAATAACTTACTTGGAGTTCGATATTTTTGCTTTCTTATTTCTTTATACATAGCATGTTTCTATTTTATAAATCAAAAACAAAATATTGTCTTTTGATATCTAGAATTGTAATTTTTGTGGTGGTAAATTTAAAGAAGACAATCAGAAAATGTTACATCTTGAAGTGTGTATTATATAATTGGTTTTATTTGATATGTTCGTCTATTATCTTATTGATAAATACTGTTTGTACATGCATCCTGACAAAGTGATTAAATCAACGATCTGTAAACGTAGAGTTAGATGCAAAAACATACTGAAAGTTATAATTTTCAATTTCTCGTTTTCTAAATAGTGTCAAGCAATTTCGAAATGGTTTAAATAAGTTTGTGCTCCCAAAAACATATTGATAATTCAGGAAAAAGTGATTTACCAAATGAAATCTTAAAGATAAAAAAAAAATCTGTGTAAATTTGAAACGAAATTATATAAAAGATTTTAACCTAAATTAATAATTTTACGTAATAAATCTACTTGTTTTGAACATAAAAATTGAAATGTCTTCGAGTCATATAAAATAAATTCACACTTTATTGACCGCCTGATATAATTTGATATCCAATAGCCGGTGTCATAACTACTTTACGTAACTTTACATCGACGTTTTCTTAGCTTATTATGACTTTTACCACCATAAGCCAGGAAACTTCCAAATGAACTAATTATTATACTGTTTGTGACGTGAAAGTTATTGTATTTATATTAAGTACTGTAACTATGAAGACCTACCACTCATTCTACAAATATATAAGGTGGTTATTTAATGCATAGGACCATTCGTCATTAAATACTGTTTGCCTGGGGCTCTCTAAGTAAAACGTTTGATTACTTGGTGTATCATAATACGAATATATCCATGCATATTCATGAAATGGAGAATAGTTATCAAACATTATTAAAAACACAAAAGTCAATGACTGTTTATCAACATGTATTAATGCAGTTTAAAAGTAGAATTTCGCTAATATTTATATCGGGTTTATTGGTTTCAAAAATGTACTTGTTTAAGCAAGGATCTTAATTAAAAGCATATGTTTGTTTATATTACTTTTAGGTTCGACTTGTAATTACATGATATAATTTGAGTGATAATCAAATTCAATTCTTTTAGAAAACCGGACAAGTGTTAGCACGTTTGAGGAGGATTTTGGAGATTGGATGAACATATCTTCGAATAGTTTTACATGGACGCGTACTAGATCAGTGAAAGATCATACTATAATTGATTTAGGTAATGACAATTTGTATCTTAATTCTCACACTTCATCAATACCATTCCCAAACAAAATCAGTTCTGTTTTATGTACAAAACACATATGCACTGCCGTTAATTGTATGACATATATTTGTATATTGGCGTGTATTTTTAAATAAAATCAAAGAGTAGACGTGAAGCTATACTATCAATGTGTGTTACCTTATAAGGAGAGTTTGACTTTATCATTTCTTCTACATTAAGTATTCACTATAGATTGGTGAAAATTTTAAAAGAAATGAAAAATGCTTGAATTGCATAGCCTTTTACTTGTTGTTGATGGAGGCATGTTTATAATTTATTTATTTATTTCAGGCATAATAGGTTATAGTCTGACTGCTATTTCTTTCTCTGGTAGAGCTGATAATTTACGTATTAACACAGATAATGAACTTATGGAACCAATATGTTTTTCACTTTGGTACCAATTTTATAACCGTTGTTATGATTGCTCATTTAATATATACAAGATTTCTAATGAAATTCAGACTTTACTATTTACCGCGGAGGGTAATTCTAAAACTTTTAATCAATGGATCAACATATCAGTAGATGTTTATGACCAAGCTCTATTCAATATAACATTGGAAGCAGACTTCAAGTATCGTAAATCAAAAGCAGTACGTGCTATACTGGTAGATGATACATCAATAGCGTATATGTCTTGTCAAGGTAAATGTGAACTAAAATAAGGTAAAAAAAAGTTAATGTAAAGGTAAATAAAGGTAACAGTAGTATACCGCTGTTCAAAAGTCAAAAATCGATTGAGAAAACAATCCGTGTTACAAACCAAAGCCAAGGGACATATATACATCAACTATAAGGGGACAACAGCGGAAGAACATGCAGAAACAGGGAAGTTCAACAAAAATAAACGTCAATGCAACATGCATAGACACAACCTATTTGATAACAATTGTCATACTCCTAACTTGGTACAGGTCATTTTAAGAAACAAATGGTGGGTTGAACCAGGTTTCATGGCAAGACAAACGTCCCGCTTATTAGACAATGTTATAAAAACCGTTTAAATGACCGATAAGTTTTCGGTTTCTGAGGAGCTGCGATTACAGAAAAGTTGAAAATTGAGAACATGACTTTTACCATTTAACTTTGCTTTGGCCTTCAATTTTCCTGCTAAGGGATTAATGACCTCATCTTAAAAGACTCTATTCAAAATGACAAATATTTATGAGTGTCTTGACGATACCACTCATGTTAACAACATAAAAATATGTAAATACATCAAATTACGTGTAAGTAAAATCATCATAGATACCAGGAAAAAAATTTGTGTTCACGCCAGACGCGCGTTTCGTCTACAAAAGACTCATCATTGACGATCGAATCCAAAAAAGTAAAAGAGCCCAAATAAAGTTGAAGAGCATTGAGGATTAAAATGCCTAAAGGTTTAGCCAAATACAGCTAAGGTAATCTACTCCTGATGTAGAAAAGCCTTTAAGTTAGTAATTCTAAAATTCAAAAGTTTTGTAAACAGTTAATTTTTAAATATGACCAAATCAATGATAATTCATGTCAGCAAAGAAGTACTAACTACTGGACTGGTGTACTGATTCTTTCTTATTCGGTATAAATTCGTTGGATCATTCTAAAGAAGTAATGAAAAAAATATATGGGAATATATTTATAGTTGAATATTTAAAGGCTTCCTATGTAAAGCAATACAAAGGAAAACGGTATACGGTATACGAGCAGATTACACCCATATACTGTATACAGTTGAAAATCTAGTGACAAAATATTACCTTCTCTGTAAACACTGAAAGCTAAATCTGCAAAATGTTTGTCCCATTTTAGCAAGGACGCTATCAATTATGGATTCAAAGAAATCCGTTTTGGTAAATAGTATAAATACTATAAATAGGAATTAATTGAAATAAAAACAAAATGTCCACTCAATGTTATCATTTTCTTCCTTAACTAATAAATAAACTCCTCATAGATACCAGGACTGAATATTTTATGTGTACTAACTTTTTTTACTGTCTGTATACCTCTCTTTAATATATTAACACAAATAGATCAGAGAAAAAAGGGGAAATATTCCTAAGGGATACAGAAAAGATTGGCAGTTTTGAAAATTAAGTTACTAAGCAAATTCAAACAGACCTTATCTCTATGTAAACATTAAATGTGAATAGATCGAAATAACCGCAAATACATGAACTTGTACAAACCTCGAGACGATCTTTTCCTAAAATTGTATACAAAATAGTAAAAAGACACCTACCTACCTTATAAAAATGGTTATTTTCTTTATTTTTACCTGCACAGTCAGACTTTAAAATGTTTATATTCTCGAAGCAATAATATTTATCTTTTGAATGTACATGTAACAAGAGCAGACGGGTGTGTTCGATAACTTAAGTGTGATAAAAGCGTACTTCGAGAAATTATAAAAAAATTTGAAACACTCGGATAATTGGTGATCAGAAAGTACTTGTAGGAATATGATTTTTTTCCATTTTTTTTTTGTGAATATGCAAAACGATTTGCAGTTTTTCAATTTGAAGTTTACAACCTTCTTAAGCAATCATCCCGATAAATACTAAACATTAAACATCGGATATTTGCATGTATACTTCTAATAACACAGTTTTGAACAAATAATTTCTATAAAATGTACAAAAAAATATTTAGAAATACCTCTTGATTAGTATCGTCGCCGGTTTTGTTTTATTATTGATTTTCTCGACTCTATCACAAGGAGAGTGAATTGTCTTTTGTTTTCGTTCACTGCAAATGCTACTGTATAGAAAAAGTGTTAAGTTAATAAGAGGTATATTTCAAAAGCGGAATAATTGTTGAATATCACATTTTTGACATCTAACACTACTACATGTACAACAGCTGTTTGAAGAGAAAAACAGCATATCATGCATCAGTATTTGTTGCAATATACATGCCGATTTCAGATCTACATACCATACACGACCAGGTTACCCCCAACGTTAAGGGCATTATTACATGAGTGTTCAATTGCAACAATCAGCTGATCTTTAACATAGTTTGATCGTCCATTTAAAATTTCATAGTTTTGTCGCTAATCGTATGTGCTAGTACTTTTTGGAACTTTGGATCCTCAATGTTCTTCAACTTTGTACTTGTTTGGCATTATGAATATTTTGATATAAGCATCACTGATAAGTCGTAAGCTTAAGTAAACGAAACGCGCGTCTGGCGTATTAAATTATAATCCTGGTACATTTGATAACTATGTAACTCAATAAGGTGAAGATATATAACACTACGGGTAAACCCCTTTTTGATATGCACATCACAATGTATTTTGCATTTTATATGGAAACAATTTTCTCTTTAAACATGAATGAAGGACAACAAATGACTGTAACTTGCAAAGATATGAATAGACCAATTAAAATAGAATGTGAAAAACAATTCCTTTCGGGTGACATTAGTTTATCACTGGAACCAACACACTTGATCATTAAAAAGAAAGATTGTCCGAAAAAATCTATTGAAAGTGAGCTGAACACATTCTGTAGAAACGTCAACAAATCGGATCAATGCGAACTCAATATGTCGGATTTTATGAGCGGATATAAAGACTGTTACGTTACCAGCAAAACTATTACGGTTACGTATCAATGTAGTGGTAAGTATTTTCTGTACGTTAACATAGAGTTTGTTTTGCGTACATGTTACACAATTAACATGGATTAATACAAAAATTATTAAAAGTTTTATTGTATCTCTTGAAAAAGGATCGCTAAGCTGTGCAATGTTTAAGTTATAGTGATGTGAAACAAAAAGATATCTTATTTCTACAAAAAGATTCTTTTGCATTTAATGTATATCATAGTAGAAATTGGTTTAATGTATATATGTTAGCTTGAAGTTGAGATAAGGTCGTCAATCATCAAAAATGTATACATCACTTACGAGAAAAATCAAAACATCTTAACGCATATGTTGAATAATGTTAACAAAGTTGAAGGCCTCAAATTTCAGGTTCATCTGACGAAAGATTTTGGACATTTTTTAAACACTTAAGTGTCTATTTTAGTTGATTCAATTAGTTTATGTGAAGTATTTAAACTGATTTAGTTATTAAAAACGCGCCTGAAATTTAATTAAAATGCTAACATGGTGAAGATTTCAGTAATTTAGCATGACTTAATGATGCTATTATCCTATATTTGTGCATTGTTTCGTCAAAAACAGCCCATATTTATGTAACAGAAGCATTCTACTTTCCAATATATAACTAACAGTTTACATTTTCACAATTTTGTAAAACTTCTATCTATATTTTGAGGCCAAAAAGGGGTCTTACTGTACCTACTTCTTTGGTATGGTTTATTATGAGGACAACAAAGCATGTAAACAAGTACAGGACGTCGAACGTTTTTCGAAACGAACAAAACAAATAAAGTATGACTTCCATATCTATGTACTATTCGCAGATTTAACAGCAGGAACGAAGAAAACATATGTTGGGTCATCTATCCCGTATACTATCATTGGTAATATATTTCTCTTTACTTCTTTCGTATCATTTATTAAATTTAACGTATACTGAACGCAGAAATGTTGTTTTATATTGTTTATGTTTTAATGCAAAATAAGGAAGCTGTATTATTAGTTGTTTTGCCACTTTCACATCTCTATGATACGTATATGTGTATTGATAGACGAGAGAAGATGATGTATGAGTGCCAATGAGACAACTCTCCATCTAAGTAACAATTTATGAAAGTAAACCGTTATATGTAAAGTACGGCCTTCAACATTGAGTATTCATATATGATGCACAAATTGTGAGAAAATTAAGGATATAAATGATGCATAACAGATTTTGAAATACTTGTTAAATTAGGCCGTGTTCACATTGACCTAAACTCGGTGTTGTTTTAGTGTAACTCACACATACACAAAACACAATGTCTGCATGCAGTCGATACTCAATGTAGGCCTTGTGAAGGTAAAGTGTACACAAAACAAGGCATTAAGAACAATAATTTTACCATGTATATTTAAATAAGAAACGATTTTTGAATAAAATTGATATTTATAACAATTATAAATAAAGTTCTTTACAGAAATATTTGGCTAAACTTGATATATTTATTTGTTATAAAAACACTTTACGTAGCTTTATTAACCCATTATCAAGACATAAACATCATCAGTGCCGAACACATAATTTATTTTTAAAAGGTCTTCCCGAATCTGGACGTACACAGAAATATTTGCCACTGGTCTTTACTCAAACAACGATTCAGTCATAAGTGCATTACTGAAAAATGTGATGTAAATTGTTTTGTTTGTCTAGAATCTCAGATCCGTTAAAATACACTCAGAAATAATAAATAAAACATTATCCCCTCCATTTGCCAAATACTTCTTGGGGGAAAAAATACCATTTGAAACAAATACAAAAGATAGAAATGTAGTGATCCTCAACATCTCAATCCTTTTTCTTCCTGTAAGCACGCTGATGCATCCTACATTTTTTAATGCGAAATCGAGACATCTTTAGTATCTGGGGTGTCTGAGTCAGATTTTTTTTTCGCGCGAACGTTTTTATTCATTTTTATTACATGTAGATGGTAACAATTATTTGTCACTATAATGTATGGGGAAACTTTGGATTCACAATATTTTTTTATTTTGATAAAATAGGGGATCAGAATATTTTCAAGGACCCCCCTCCCTTTTTTTAGGTCAAATTGTCGTTCCCTAATTGCTAGAAAAGTAGTGCGATAATTTGCATTCGGTTCTACGTAATGAACATTTGAATGACATATAGATATAGGAAGATGTGGTGTGAGTGCCAATGAGACAACTCTCCATACAAATAACAATTTAAAAAGTAAACCATTATAGGTTAAAGTACGGCCTTCAACACGGAGCCTTAGCTCACACCGAACAACAAGCTATAAAGGGCCCCAAAATTACTAGTGTAAAACCATTCAAACGGGAAAACCAACGGTCTAATCTATATTAACAAAACGAGAAACGAGAAACACGTATATATTACATAAACAAACGACAACTACTGTACATCAGATTCCTGACTTAGGACAGGTGCAAACATTTGCAGCGGGATTAAACGTTTTAATGGATCCAAACCTTCTCCCTTTTTCTGAAACAATAGCATAACATCACAACAAAGAAAAACATACGATAAAATATCAATTGGCAGACTTAACTCAATCAAAAAACGTATGATTAAACAATGAACGAATAAATTTGATCTGCGATATCTGAATACAAATGTACAGTTAATTAAATATTAGAGACAAACATTCATGACCAAAAAGCTAACAAACAAATTCAAAAACAGGACATGACTGAGAAATATTTAACCAATCAATGTTCACTTTAGAAAAAAAACCGGTTTTTTTATAATCTTGAAGTTTATACAAATGTTGTAAGAATAAGTGAAGATATTACAAATAATCAAAGCTGGTGTACAGACAAGATCCGTATAAATAAAAAATGACAAAAAAGCATTATAAACAGTATCAACAGGTCGAATTAACAAGAAAATACGATTTGAGAGTACTCGCAGTTACTGACAGCTAGTTAAAAGCCAAAACCAATTAATAATAAAAAATCATGCATCAGAGACTAAAATCGACTAAAACACATCACAGGGATTTAGTATTTTAACGTCATTAATAGTCAAAGAAGACATGACTTGTGCAATGCCAAAAATAAATGTATCGACAGGTAGTAGTATAGTGAAGAGCGACTTCTATAGAAATAAAAGTTAACGTGTCTGTGTCTCTATACATCTCGCCTCAAAAGATAATGAAATTTAGTTATGTTTTAATTTGCTAATGACAATATCAATATTAGTGCCAATGTGAACTATATTCAGAGATCTTATTACAATATTCGTACGATAACCCTTACTTATAAGTTTGTTTAAAGGTTCGATGAGTTTACAAGGATCACATAGTGATTTCCTCGCTTTAAGTACAATATTACCATAAAATTTAGGATGTGAAATACCATTTTTAATAAGCTTTCTACAGGTATAGCCAAATTTACTAATCAAATCTTTGTATCTATGAAAGAATTTAGTAAAAGTTTTAAGTAATTTATGGTATCGAAATCCCTGACACAACAATTTACCAGTGATGCATTGATTACGTTCGTTAATAGTTTACAAGTGTGAACAAATCGTATGTACAGGTAATTAAACAAGGTGTATAGATAAGAACAAATGTAATGTGAAACTAGTGTATATTACATTAAACTAATTGTAAATATATTTACTGTACATGGCGTTTGATGTGAACACGGCCTCAGACATAAGTACCAATTGAGGAATATGGAAGATCAATGATAACGCCATAATGAAAATCATTAAAAACATGAACTCAACTGCAATCAAGAAATTAGTTCGAAAATCGTAACAAAAAAAAATGAAATTACGATGGGCAAAACAAAATGATCTTACTGCCAAACAACAGTCTGTGTTTGAGTTTCATACTTGGATAATACAAGATCTTATGAACAATCGTTAAAAAAGATAGACGTTTGAACAAATCGAATTATATTTGGTTAGAGCATTTCTGATCTAGGTAAATTCAGAACTCTATCTGAACGAATGCAAGTGTTAATTTTTATCATAATATGTATCTATTTTTGATAACATTATCTCATTTTTTGCAAGAAATAGGTTACAGTTAATATGACTTTTAATGAGTTGTACTGCGTTGTAATTATCGAAGGTTTTCGTTCGGCAATCAATAGTAGTTATAGGATTTGATATTCTTTTAATTTAACTCTCAACAGTTATTTTTATTTATTTCAGGAATAGTAGCTGGTGTTTGCGGAGGCATAATTCTTACAATCATAGCTATCGTAGTTATATGTCATTTAAGAGGGTAAAATACTTTTTTTATATACATTTTAATTGAAGTAATGGCCTTAATTTAATATTTATTTTGCTCATACATGGTTGTCAATACATTAAATTATATATGAATGTCTTTCAATCATAGTGTTGTCAGTTTATTAATGATTTATGAGTTTGAATGTACCGCTGTTATCTTTTGTCCCAACTACAAAAGTCAGAGGTTTAGCTAGCTATATATTAGGTTTAATCCACAAATTGTGCGTGAGGAAATGCTTGAACTTATCAGGAATATGACAGCTGTTTTTTTATTTGTTTAATATTGCTATTTGATAAAGGACTTTGCCTTTTAACGTTACGTTGGAGATCAGTATTTTTATTTTGTATTTACTTTTCATCCAGTATTCATCTAATTATAACAGCTAACATCTCTATTGCATGTTTTACACATATATCGCAAAATAGTCATATGTTTACCTTATTGTATTCTCGTGGTGGTTTATGTTTCAGTCTTTATAATGTTAAAAATACTTTACAATGGTCAAGTAACTATCACGGTGTTACCTCGCAAAATATCAGTAGATAATGACAAATAATACCTGGTGATGAGGAAAGCATTCTCAGTGAATATATGACATATCTTAGGTTCAAAACGGAACTATATATTTATCAACGGAAAATTCCTTTTATAGTGATTTTCCATTTTAACATTTGCTTATTCAGGCAAACTTGCCAAGTAACTTTTTAAGGTATTTTTTCTCTGAAAAATGAAAGAATTATTTTGAAAATAAAATTGTAAGTTTTCTCACGCTTATATTCTTGACAAAAATTTGGGTAAATTATATTAAAGTTTACCACGAGCAATATCTCGTAATGGCCAATAAATAGCTTAAAATTATGATGCGTTAGACATTGTAACAATGCTACTTAATTTACAATAATTTCCTTCAAAATTCATAACTTTTTTCAGAGAAGCATAATTTAAAAACATGACTCTTTGGTTGTTATATGTCCAAACATAAAGAATGAAGAGCAAACAACTACATTTTTTCAACATAAATTCAAATTCATATTTAAGAAGTTAGATTTTTGGTTACTGAAATAGCATTTTTCAATATAATATTTGATAGGAAATAGTTGAGGGTTAAGGTTATTACTAGCGCAGTAGTCAGCACTACTGTGTTAACATGATTTATCATTACATATTAATATTGTCATATCCAAAAATCGACAATTTACAATACTTTGAAATATTGAAAAAACTAAGAATTTTCGACACTCGTGAAAAAAATTACCTTAAACATTTGACAATACCTTCGGAGTGTTGTCTCATCGGTCTTCTTCAGCTTCGTATTTACATATTTTTAGCTTTTTTATTGAATAATGATCGTTTGTAGACGGAATGTACGTCTGGCGTCTAAACTCATAATTGGTTTGATGTCTTAGTAATTCTTGCATTTAATGTGTTCGTAGAGTAGAAATACCTTTAGTTATTCCTTTTAAGTTACATCTTATAGGCATAATAGTTTTAATTGTTTGAGTAAGAAGACATAAATCGTAATACATGGAAATATCTGAACCATTATTGTATTTCAGTTTTGCTGTAGCAAATATATTTTTGTATTTTTGCAAACTTTGCCTTCCCATCTTTAAGTGGCGAGCACTCACAATGAAGGTTAACATCAAAATGTGCATTGAACACTTAATTGAACTCGGCAAATGAATGTAACATCTATTGTCGTTTCACGGTGATGATGGATGTATCCCTATTTTTTAAGTTAACCTATGTCTGTTTTGTTTACATATCGTTATAAATATAATGCAAATTGATTCGACTGTCAAACAAGTAAGAGGTTTAGTGCTATAAAACCAGGTTCAATTCACCATTTTCTACATTTGAGAATGCCTGTACCAAGTCAGGAATATGACAGTTGTTGTCCATTCGATTGATGAGTTTTATTAAATCATTTTGCCATTTGATTAAGGACTTTCCGTTTTGAATTTTCCTCGGAGTTCAGTATTTTTTTTCTTACTTTACTTTTTCCTTTCATTTCGAAAAACTAAAAATTAAAACATTATCGTATTTTCAAGTAAATATAAATATATATATATATATAATTCGTCTAAACATCAGCCCAACAATGTTAGATCTGTAAATTTGCTTTCCCAAATTGTTTGTCCTTCCCTCTCCGGGATTCGAACTAATGCTACAGAGATGTTGTGACACAAATTGCCAGCACAGTATCCGACGCGCAAACCACTCGACTCCTTGGTTTCACTAAAATAAATATTTCGGTGGCCGGGTGTTACCTTTTCTCCTCAGTTTTAATCTAGCGTCGTAATACAGTACACGATATTTAAGGCATGAAGATGGTATTGTATATATATAACACCATGCATGATTAAAATGATTATATAGGTTTTACAGTTTTGATATAAAAAAAAATGGACGGCTATATGTATTCTTATGATATTCGTATAGATTTCCATAAATGGTCCGTGACAATAAATACTGTCAGTCTTTAAATCGCCCTATGTTAAAAACTCTTCTCAAATTTTAATCATGACTGCAGAAATTTTACCACAATTCGAAAATCATCGTAAAAACCCAAACATTAACCAGCATATATTAAAACACGAGCTGATCGTATGATCTACTTTGCACAGAAGATGATTTAGAGGGGACGTGAAAAGTAGTCGAGAATTATAATATACTTTAATATTTGTATAAAAAAACTCCAATATGGATATACCTTTCATTAATAATTTGTATCTCATTGCAGGTTAAATGGTTGCGAGTGTGTGACAAAACATGTAACATTCCCTAACAGAAAAAGACAAGAAAATAAAATTAAAGAGACTTGTGTCTATGAAAGTTCAAATATTTCATCAAGATTATCTGACCACGCCTACGACTCGTTAGAATGTCCAAATTACTACAACATGAAAAATGTTCCTAATTCCTCTACTTGAGAATAAAGGAGACCTGTATACTTATCAGTAGGAAATTGTGGTAGCCTTTCGTTTCATCTGTTCAAAGATTTTGTAGTTTTGTTTTAAAAAGCATTACCTTGTAAAATTTGCAGAACCATATTCATCAGAGAAACGCCTTACGTTCAAAATACTGCATAAATTAAATACATGTGATCCAATATAAAAGCAACTATAAAATGTTAAAGCCCTACCGATTCAATTGTTTGTTTGTAAATTTGCCTTAGATTTTTAATAAAATGATTGTTATAGTCATGATTGAATCTGTTGACATTTTAAGGTATGATAAATAAATATACTTTATTTTTACTGAATTTGATATATTTTTCATGCATGCTTTGTCGATGTTATCATGGTTAAAGTAACATAGTGTGTAAACTTTTATTGTTATTGAGTTCACCAAAGCAAAGGTTTTGTTAGTTATTGGTAACAATTGGACCATTTGTTTATTATCTTTTTTAATATAGATTGATAGAAATATGTCAAACGAATTAAATTAACTTCTAATAACCATCCTACTGCTATCAGTGACTTGATACTCTAGGTTATCATTCATTTGTTAAAGAACACTCCTGTACATATGTATTATATTTACTATATGTTCACAACATTGTACAATGTGTCGCATGTCAGATACCCTTATGACCACTACACTAGTACTTATCCCTTACACGAATTTCGTATTTTAATTATTCTGTATGCTGAAAAGTGAATACTACACTTGAGTCCAAAGAGTTTTTTTTAAAGAAAACAATTAAATATTCATTTTCTCAAATATAATGGAACAGTTTACAAAATGAAATTAAAATGAGTAATATACTTGTATCTTTTATAAAAAAAAAAATGTTACAAATTTTTCATCAATTGTGCAAATTAATATGCTTTTTCATTATTATCTAGATACAATTTTGCAAATTAATATGCTTTTTCATTATTATCTAGATACAATTTTGCAAATTAATATGCTTTTTCATTATTATCTAGATACAATTGTATATTGTGTATAATATATCATTATAAAAATGTATGTACTTATAAAAGAGTTCTTATTATTTTGAGGATTCACAGGAAGATTTTAACTAATGGGATAATCCTCTTGAAATAAAGATGTTTTTGTTTTATTCATTTACTGAAGACAAACACAAAATAACAAAAGAAAGGTCTTGGGGTATTCATCCATGCTACAGATGTAGAATACATATACAATGTTATCTAACACAAATATGTAACATAGTTTTAAAAATATCAAATTAAATACACATCAAACAAGGAGAAACAGTTTACGACCTCCTCACATCACAAGAAACAAACTTAGTTAATATGATATAAAAAAAAATAACCAAAGGATACGGAGCATTTATCCTGACCGAAATTGTTATTATAACAATTTATATGTATATTAAAGTAGTCTTTTAATGAGCTTTGTACTTAATGTGTCAAATTAGACTTTTGATCGTTAATAGTTAATTTCAACAAAGTTGACTTTGATATCATTATTTTGTTATGGTCAATATCTCTATCATCAAGTCTAAGTTATTGAAAATTACGAATATTCCAAAATGGATATTCCCCAGTTACGAAGCATTTATTTAGATTACGTAATCAGACTTGATTATATTATTAATTTAAGGATTATACTAAACGAAACTCTAGTATTGGTCGTGATTTGTGTATTTTGTTTGCATAAGACTTTTAATAATAGATATTTATAGTTTTACTTAAGACGTTTGCTTATTATAATGACATCATGCTGACTAATATTAAGCGTGCTTCAATGAACCACTTCATCTATTTGTTTAAGAACCGTAATACTGTGATGCAAACATGTATAATATATACAACTGCGACATGGCTAATCTAAAAGCAGGAATGACTGTCTAAGCAATTCGAACGTCTATTCAGAATATACCAATCAATAGAAAAACAAATGTTATAACGGAGCCGCAGCGTTTTCAATTCAAGTATTTCCTTCTGTGCATGTATCGATAACACATTAGTTTGAACCTTTACCATTTCGCATATCTGATATTTCGACCATTTCGTACCTCTACCATTTGATACCAAAAATGACCATTTCGTATTCAACATAAACCATTAAATAGCCATGAACAAAACCATTTTGTAACCTTTGAGCCAAATGAATTTATTAATTCGTACCTCATGGACTAAATATCCTATTTTTTGTGTTTGTATTATATATTTGTAGATAGTCAAAATAATACAACATTACAATTAAAAAAAGGAAAATCCCTCATAGTAAAGCCGCATGATGAGTATCTTAAATGTGTTAAATTTAGATCATACTGGTTTATTTTAGATGGTTTTATTTGTTTTTAAAATATAACATAAATACAATGCATCCATCCGTAGAAATTTTATAATCAGACTATTGATGAAGTTAGCAGCACTTTGACAAATTCATAGTTTCAATTACAATTTTTTTGTTTCCAGGCTTTGTCCAGAATATTTTCAATTCTAAATATATGAAGTTAATTAACCTACAAAGAAATAACTAGTTACAAATGCCTTCATGGTCATTAACAGTTGTGTTTTATCGGGAAATGTAGTAATAAGACACAAATTAATATTCACCTAAAAAGGAAGTAATAGAGAAATATATTTGCATCAGAATTTGCAAGAAACACTTACCAATTTTACACGAGGTACGAAATGGCATACATACACATCTTCCAAAAGATACGACATAGTGAACATATGTTAACCTTCCATGATGTACCAAATGGTCAACATGTAAATCAATCATTAGGTATAAAATTATCTATATATACAAATATTTCATCAGGTACGGAATCGCATGCATACAAATCTTTCAAAAATTACGAAATGATCTACATATAAATCTTCCATAAGCATAAAGGTACGAAATGGTAGACATACAAATCTTACATAAGGTACGAATGTCGCGCATATAACCTTTCATAAGGTACGAAATGTTCTACATATAAATATTTCATGAGGTACGAAATGGTATATATACCAATCTACTATAAGGTACGGAATGCCGCTCTTAATTTTGCCAATACCATTACTGATGTCGAAAGTAGATGGCAAACGCCTACACTGTTTGACTTTGAATGCAATAAATAAAGTTAATAATTTTTCATGAGTATTTACATTTTATAGATGTCCACAATTTCCTAACTAACAGGGCTTTGCAATTAGCATGCCTGATTATCAATTGTTATTGGCGTTGAACTACCAGAAGGTAACTGCAGCTAATTGCAGATCTGTACGAGGTGGTGTTTAATTACTGTATGGTATGTCTGTGGTTTTTTTCATTTGTATCGATCTGACGAGTTTTCTGAGACCTTTTCAACTGATTTTTACGGTTTGTTGTTACACCGATTTCCAAGGTTAAAGGGTGGGTTTAACCCGCAACACTCTTTATGAGCCTGTTCAAATTCAAGAGCCTGTAGTTCAGTTGTTCAGTGGTTGGTTCATGTCTGTCATATTTACTTTTCGAAATTTGTTTTGTTATACATTTTGGCGTTAGTATATCAATTGATTTGTTTCATATTTTTCATTTCGACTATAAGTGTTTGGATTTTCTCATTGTTGAGTACCGGACGATTAAGATTAAGATAGTTGATAAGATGAATGTGTTTCTGGTGTGCTACTGAACCCATATATATCTTGTTAGGTCACTAGCACAATTCGTAACTAATAATATCCTCTACATTTGTACTTTGGTGGATGGTTGTCTCATTGGCAGTTATACCACATCTCCTTTTTTCATATTTAACGTTTAATTGTACAGGTTGTATGTGTAAACATTCGGGATTACTTGTTTTTATGAGACTTGTTTCAATAATTTCTTATTTTGAAATCAAATTATTATGGTAAGCAATATTTTGTCTGTCACTTAGTTTCGCATTTAAAGCAGATGTCTGATCGAAAATTAAAACAGTCTTTATAACGTTCAAGTGTTCTAATCGTTTAGGTTAGCCTTTATTAGGAATGCTCATAGCAGAATAATTAAAAGCAACTTATTCATAAGAATCAAAACGGTTTACAAGCTATATAACCATAAAAAAGACCTAAAAATAAGTAGGTTATTTGTTGTTGTTTTTTTTTTCGTTGTACTATTTAGGCAACAGGACAATTTCGACGTTCTCAAATTATGTGACATTATTTCGCTATTTCTAAAATTGAAAAGATTCAGAACTTCAATTTGAAACTGATATATTTTTAATTGATTAGTTAAAATATAGTTACCTTTTAAATATAAATGATGAAAAAAATTAGTTACAGATTGTTTTTAAAGCCACATTATTTACACAATTGTAAAATTTTGATTCGATCATACAAGAAACAACCAATTTAATACAAACACAAATTCAATACAGATTTTAAATCTTTATTCAAGATGATTTTAAAATGTGGTTTAAGTTAATAAAAATTGAAAAAATGGAACGTGAAACTCTTTTCCACAAAACAAAAGTGCTAGATTTCCTGATTATAAAGAAATTATTTTCTGAAAGTGAGGATTGAGAAATACTTAATTAGTAAAACAAATCGTATCATAATACATTTTTATACAATATTACATTATTCAATTATGTCTGATTAATCACTGTTAATGTCTTTGTTGTCCTTGGTTCGATTATTAGCATTAATTTTGTAGTTATATGGCCTACCCATTTCACAGACAAACAGTACCGTTTGGCGTCATTTATCATTTTATCGTCTTTTAGTTCATGTTGAACGGTTTCATGAATTAGAATAATTGATACTTATTTTTGAAAACATACAAAATAATTAATCTATAGAAAACAAACAATTTCCTCTTCAATAGGAACTTAAACAATGATATAGCAAACTTTTTTTTTCTCAGAACTATTTTTCAAAACGCAAACTAAGGGTTATAATTATGCGTGCCAGTTATTGGTTGAATACATAGTTTAAGAGAGACATATAATTGCTAAAATATTATAATAATGTGGAAAATATGAGCACAGATCCATATATTACACCATTAAAAATGTAATTTTATTGAAAATATTGAATCAATTTATAGTTTTTGAACATCATGGTTGAAACGATATTAACTTCATATATTGTAGAACAAAATAGTCCCTTTACTACCTTATTTAACATTTTTATAACTCACACTTCACTGATCTAAGTTGTTTTCATCTGATATTTTCCGTTTTTATAACTCATTCATTAAAACTACTGCGTATAACATATGACACTTCCTGAATGTTACTACATTACACAGTTTTATCTAAAATGGATACTTTGCGGATAAGTGAATTGTTATTCTTATATATTTTGTGTTTTCACTTAACACCGATTAATACAGCAGGTAATATTACCATTTTTAGAATGTATGTGTCCTTTGATCGTCTTATCCATAACTTGCAAACTACGTATTTTAAATACTGCTGCAAGGGATTTTTCTGAATTGTTCTTTAAAAATAGTATTTATCGAAAATGAAAGATGTCGACTACATTAAGATATAAGTTTTATTTGCACATGTATATATATATATATATATAAGAAGACAATGTCTTTATCTAAAATCAAGTCTCCTCAAAATATCAACTCATTTGATTAAAAATACAAATAGGTTACTAGTCTTTCAATTATTTAGCATGCATTAATATCATCTAATGAATTTTATACCGATACAAACTATTTTGTGTTTTATTAGATATAATAATACATACACTCCGTATTTTCCGTAATTTCTTGCAATGAATATTACATCAATTTTTCAGACAACATTTGTTGTATCATTTGGTGTTTAGATATGACTATTAACCCTGCTATGCATATATTACGCTATGCGCCGAACTCTTCCTTCAATTGTTAAAGGAAGGCATATCCCTCATACCGCATCTAATAAGACTTTGTTAGCAAATAGTTTTTACGTATTTTGTATAACTAAAACAAAACGTGTTCATATGTAGAAATGTTTCTACCATTTCATTTTTTTAGTTTTACTTCATGCCATCATCAATTAAAGAGATAGGACCATTTCCCCCCAGTTTTGTTAACTGGAGAGCCAATTTCAAAAAGTGCTGACAGAATACAATTTACGATAAAAACAGTGAATTTAATCCTCCTAATAGGATGAAAGTCAAAAATGGTGAATTCACCGTGTTTTTAAGTTGACAAAAACAGGGAATCCTCTGTGAAGGACATTTCAAACAAAAACAAAGTTATGTTCTTTTTATTATTTGTGAAACATCACTCAATTGAACCTGCAGTTGAATAATAACTTTGTTGTACCATGTGCCGCCGTTGCTCAATCGGTAGTGCATAAAACTGATTGTTTTTAGGAAGTAGTTCATATCTCAAGCAGATTTTTACTATTTTAGTGTTGAAATAGATGACGTCATAAATTTGGTTGCGTTAATTTGAAAAATAGTACCTGCCAAAAAAATTGTCTGACATTTGACGAACAGACGCCATTGATGACTTGATTTGTATTTCACTACAACAAATAACAAA
This sequence comes from Mytilus edulis, assembly GCF_963676685.1. Taxonomy (NCBI): domain Eukaryota; kingdom Metazoa; phylum Mollusca; class Bivalvia; order Mytilida; family Mytilidae; genus Mytilus; species Mytilus edulis. The sequence continues at coordinate 59,763,719 of NC_092352.1, forward strand.
CACTGATTTTGTTTGAATATTAAATTGTCATGGCAACATTTAATCAAAATTCATTCAAACAACAACATCAATACACCACCAAAATAGTTGTCAATCAATAAAGTCTTGATGACGATTGAACTAATCACTGTATCACAGCTGGGCGATCCAAAAGTTGTTTACTGAAGGGCGGTCCATCCAGCAATATTTCAGAATTAGCAGCTGGGCTAACCATAGTCTGCATAAAATGAAGTAAATTTCGCTTCGGTTGTGTGACTTTGCTCCAGCATGTTACCATGACTGATATACTGGAGCATCTGAAAAATAAATAAAACCAGCAGTAAACAAAGTTAAATTGATGAGAGTAGGAGAGGATGGGTCATATTTTTTCAACGTCCTCTCCGTTTGGTTTTCAAGGTAAAAGTTACCGTTAAATTGCACGGACTAATACGGCTCAACTATCACATGCTTAAATTAGCATAACAATAAGAGTAAAGGACGTCTAGATTTGTCGAGTCTCAATACACGATTATGGTTATTTAATAGACGATTTCATTTAATTAAATTCTATCAATAATGAGGTCAACAGTATTAATTTGAAATGTAACAAATATCAAATCCACATTCTTACTTTTGTATGTATCTTATTTCATATACATGTGAATGTAGGAAATGAATAATTTAAGATACAGTGTAAGTAATGATGCGTCGATCTGACAGAAACCAAACTACACAAAAAAATAAGGAATTTAGATATTAACGTACTGTCTTGATCAATAAATAATATCTACACCATTTGGCAAACTCTCTAAATCGTGTGGAGAATTATACGGATAAAATTAACAGATGCCATCAACAAAAAGACAAATTAACATCATAAATAAAGAAACTATATCATACTGTTCCTGACATTACAACACTTAACAGCATTTTTAGATTTTAACCCCCTAGAATACTAATACATATACGACAAAGAACTGTCAGTTAAGAGACACAGTTATAAGTATTATAGACGGCAGAAGCTTAGACGGACACAAGTAAAACAACATGCCCCCAACGGAATTTGTGTGTGTGTTTGTGGTAGGGGGTATAAAATTACCACCACGACAAGCTTACTTAACTAGTCTATTGATACAGAATCATGCAATTTCATGCTCTTATATCGACTGCTGTACTTCCTATTAAAACTACATCGTAATGAACTATATTGAGACAACTACGACATTAATTTAATGGAAATAGCTCTAAATATACACTTTTTAAACATGTTCAGAGTAGTGTTAAGCTGACCCTAATTAATGTGGTTTAGCAATTCATAATGGTTTGACAAATATTTTCCGTTTTTTTACGAGAAACCAGATTTAAAAATTTTTGATGAATAAGATTATTGCTTAACGAAAAAACTTGGCTATACCACTGAACTTGACAGCTTAATCGTGAGTGGCGGGAATGATTTCACGACGTTATTGAGATTAAAACTTGTTTCAACGTAGGTTAACGCCCTATTGGCAAACGTCGCGTTTGCCTTTAAAAAATCAATTTTAAATGGTTTTATTGAATAAACAAGCACATAGATCCATAGTTTCTTTTTCTTTTGCAATCATTCAAGTAATGTTTAAAGAATACTCCGCCTAAATCATATAAATTTTTGAGAAAAAAATCAATGATCGCATTTTTTTTGCATTTCGAAATAGACGCATTGTCAATTTCTTAATTTCACTAATAATATTGTAAATTAAGAAAATAATGATTTAATTTTAAACGTAAACTTATAACTATGGGTTATTCCATAAATCATGGATTTTTTTTACAAAAAACCCGATTAAGTTATGACTGTTCGTTCAAAAGTATTGTAACTCTCCTTAATGATCCTTTTTTGTGAAATTTCAGGATTTTCCTTTCAAACATATGCAAATTTCGAACCAAATTATCTCAAAAAGTAAGTCATGAAGGTATTTTTTTCTTCGAATATTTCAAAAGTACTCATCAAAATTGACCTTCCGCCAAAATTTCAAGAAAATCAAAAAGGGATCTTTACCGTATTGTATCACTACACGAAATCCCGGATTTGAAGAGGTATGCAAATGTTATGTAAATGTATTCAGAGACCGACATTTACATATATTTACAAACCGCTGCATTTAGTTTATCTTGTCTTTACATGTAGTAAATATCAACATTTCTTGTGCTATACCCTCCTATAGGCGGTTATGAGAGACCGCGGTTTATAAAATATATTAACACCTAATCAAACCATTTTAAAGTTTAGAATTTGCATATATTTATAACCATCTCAAAACTTTCACAAACTTATGTATTTGTATACCTCTGCAAATGGAAATCTTTGTCATGTATTTTTCTATGATGTAAATTTATCCGCAAATGTGTTTCTTTGTCTAGGTAGCAAAGCATCATCATTCAAATAATTTTATAGGGGTTATAAAGTGTAAGGTGCATCTACATTTGCCTGGTATGTAAACCAATTGAAAACGAGAACTTTATAGAGGGGTGTAAAGCATCATTTCCTTTAATCTGCAGAGACCTGTCAAATGTATTGTAAAGGAATATTTTTGTTAGTCTTTATAGTCGGCTGAAATGTATGTCAAATCAGAACATATCAAAAGCCTTTGAGCATATTCCTAAATGTATGGTAAATACATAGATTTGCAGACAATTTGTTTAATTAAGAAATGTGGCCAAATGATAATATCAATGAAATGTGCCGTAAATATATTGGGCATATGTAACTTTGAATACATATGCAAAGAAATGATAAAGAAAGATATTTCAGACAGCTAGAAATGTATGTGTAAATATATTGGGCATATGAAACTTTGAATATGTATGCAAAGATATTATAAAGAAAGATATTTAAGACAGCTAGAAATGTATGGTAAATAGTTATATTTGCTTTTAGTTTTAGTTTTATATTTAAAAGGTGCAGATTATATGGACAAATATTGCCATAGCTTTACTGTTAAAGCTATGATATGACACATATAGCTTCTTTGGGATTGGTTTTGGCATATTGGTAATATCATTTATTATACATGTATTTCAATAATTTCGTTTTAATAAAAAAAAAAATCGGGTCTACATAAACGGTTCTTGATCTCTTGATGTACTGCGTGAATTTCTTTATCCATCAAAATCTTCTACTCTCGGGAAGTTATTATGGTTCATTCGCGTAGCATAACACGATCGTTTCCTTTGAGTATCTCTTTGAAACTTCTGGAATTGCACGAGTCATAATTCACTTAGAATTTACTTTTTTTAAAAGAGACATATACTACAATATGTATTATATGTTACTGCAGAGACATTTATACTATTTATATATGTCTCTTATTACTGGTAGAAATAATACACATATACAAATTAAGCCAATACAATACTAGATAATAACAAATTTAAAATCGGTAGCGTTCGGAAGGTTATCGAGCGATTTATCAAGTTTTTAATAAAAAGTCCAAGTTTCTGAAATGGTCTAGAAATATTCCTTCATCTGTAGTAAAGTTGCCACATAATATTTGACACAAAACACATCTTGAAAGATGCACACATAATTATATAAACGTTAAATCTATTGAAGAATATTTTCCTTATCCGTTAAGTCCTTTCACGAGATGTTGAACTCCGTGTGCTTCATGAAGCGTCCTCTGCAAAAACTTTCTTGTTAAAGTTAAAAATTACAAACAAAGAACCAGTGAGTCACGTGTCATAATTGACACACAATTTAACAATGAAATCAAACAAATCGATAGATGATATCATTCCATGGACGAGATGTAGCCCTTTCTCCGATCAACGGGGTTTATCAGGAGTTAAGTGTGACAATTATCATCTTTTACAGAAAGATCTGGTCCGAAAAGATCAATAGAAGACAACCGCTGGTATCAATATCCATCAATATAATAAGGCACAAATAATTATCATTTCTTTATGATTTATAAATCGTCTTAAACAATGCTCCCGTTGTCATTTGATTGTGTTGTTTTAAATACGCAAAACTTAAAACAAGTTATCGAACTATCAGTCATTCGAAATCTCATTTACCGCCTATTTTATACTAAAATTTTACAGCGTTCAATTGTACTTTGACAGGAATCTTTTTTTATACGCCCGTTTATGGGACGTATTATGGTATACCGTTGTCCGTCTGTCCGTCCGTCCGTCGTCAGCATGTCGGACAATAACTCAAAAACGCTTGACCCAATTCGCATGAAAATTTAATATCTATTGACGTTAGCTCCTTTCGTTTTTTATAAATTTTAGATTTTAAGTTTCTAAAGTTTAAATATATTTAATTTTTATACTTGAACATTTATGTAAAATTTGTATTAAAAAGGAAACTTATTTTAATTATAATTGTTCTGTTAATGTAAAGTTTACCAAGAGCTGTCTCATTGACACTCATACCAAATCTTCTTGCATTTATATCGTACATGTATTTGCAGAATTTTTATTTTTTTTATTTATCGACTGAATGAGATAATTTGAATCGTTAAAATTTAGAATTATACATGAAAACAGATGCCTGCGACCCCTGTTGTTTCGATAAGCATGTTTTCTAAAGATATCCGCGTGGAGTTCACAAATTTCATCGTGTATTTGATCACCTGTTGTGAATTTCAGATAACCCTGTCAAGTTCAGTCAAACTCGTGGTTAAAACTTTTCTTTACATATCAGTAATATTAATTTCCGGGCAGGGTACTCCCCCCTTTTTTATATCATACTCGGAACATTATTGTATACACTTTTTCTGTGGTACTTTCTTTATATTTTTAGGCGGCATGCAATGAAATTTTGGAAAATTTGCTGATTAGTTTAAGAATATCAGGGACATAAATTCATTAGTATGTGCTTCGATTGGCTTATATCTGTAACCATGGAAGTATTATAATATAATACTTCCATGCTATAACAAAAACAAGTACTCTAAGACTATATCATTATTGTTAGTGAGAGACCTATCCTTCCATCAACGAACATGTAAAGCGTGTATAAAAATTGTTGAAACTGAGGAACATGTATTGATAGAGGGTCCATTGTAAGATGACCTGCAAACTGATCTTTTTTGTAGAAAAATTTTGTCAGAACATCCTAACTTTAAAAAAACAATCTAATTTGAAAAATGGTCTATTGTTCTATAGGTAGCCAGTGAATGTGATAAAAGTGGCAAAATCTGCAAATTTATTTTACATATAGAAGACGCTGCTTTTCACGCCGTTAAACTGTTTGTCTTAACTGAAGACATTTTTTAATAAATTTGAAAATTTAGCTGTACATTTATACTTATTCATTATTAATACGACATTTCTGTTTTTTTCACATAGCAAAATTAAACCTGTTTTAAGGACAATATGTTTATGTACTGTAGCGTGTTTTCCATAGTAATTTATAAACAAACATAGAAGCATTTAATGTTGAAGACCAATTTTGAAATGTCTCTCAGACATCATGGCTGAAAAGTTAGAGAAAATATAAATAAACATACAATTCTGGGAGGTAAAACAAGAGTTAAAGCAGAGACTGAATTTATTCTTTTAATAAAAAATCAAAATGTTGCAATGCGTTTGTGTTTGTGTATGTGTATTCAAATTCTACGTTGTCTCATATTCGGGTTTAGTCGAAAGATATATATATATATATATAAAAAGTGCCTAGAAAATCAACCTACCGATGTTAGAGTAGATTTGATTCGTAACTTCCTCCCCGGCGCCGGGGCTGGAACCTGTACTTTTTTTCTAACTTCTACGACAACACCGCCTAGCATTGTATATATATATATATATATATATATACAGTCATAGGATAAAAGAGGCTCTGGAAAAAGAGAGAGGTGGGTGTTCTTCAATTCTTAATATCATTTACGCCATTTTTCTCTATTCTATATAAATTTTGCCCATTATTCTCTTTTTTTTATATTCAAGAAGCCCACTATTCTCTATTCTTAAATTTTTGGCCTATCCTTTTCTTTTCTATTCTTTATTTTTTTAGCCCATCATTCTCTATTCTGTAAAACTCCATCCACACCCTCATAGAAGATGCCATTCTAGTTATCTACGTTTTTTTTTTATTTCACTTAATTATTATGATTGTATCTCTTGTTGTTATTTTTTTTCTTTTTTAAAGTAGTGTCCTTTTCTAATACCCCAGTCCCACTAGGCCACGATCGCACTACGATCTATGAAAAAATGCAAATTTTGATGATCGTAGTACGATCGTGTAGATCGCAGTAAGGTCGTATCACGGTCGTAGTGAGGTCAATAAGATCGTGATGAGCGTTGCTAACTTTGAACATGTTCAAAACAATCGTGGTGCGGTCGTGGCGAAATCATATCGTAGTAGAAGCGTAGTGAGAGCGCACTAAGATCGTAGTAAGATCGCAAAGGTCGCTGTACCATCGTAGCGAGAGCGTGATTTCATTCGGAGAAACTGCGCTACGATCTCATTGCGACGTTATTACGACCTCACTACGACCATCACGTTCTCATCGCGACCCAATTACTCTCCACTACGACTATACCACGCTATTCACGACCATAGTACGATTCTAGCACGCCCTTGCCGTCGCCATCACGCTCTTCTTACGACCTGACTACGTTCATACTACGATCATCATTCTCATTGTCATTTTCACATTAAATATATTAAATATCTTAAAGTTTTGTTTGTCTGTATGTAATTGGGACTTCTTGTTCATTTTGTCCTACGGCTCAGCCATGCTTCTCGTTTTCATATAGATTAAACCGTTGATTTTCCCGTTATTATGGTTGTACACTGGTAATTTTGGAGACCCTTTATAGCTTGCTGTTCGGTGTGAGCCAAGGCTCCGTGTTGAAGGCCGTTCCTTGGCCTATAACGGTTTACTTTTAAAAATAGTTACTTGGCGATGGAGAGTTGTCTCATTGACTCATACCACATCTTCCTATATCTATTGACACATCTGTGTCATCTCTGCTATCGTTCACTAAAATATCGTAAATTCAGCTTTATAGACCAGCAATAGGTTTTAATTAACGTCGGATTGGTCGGTCCGACATAACTACTTGATCAAGATTCGTTGCTATCAGAGCTCCCTCTGCCTCTACATCAACCCTACCACCACGTCCACGTGTTTTAGTAGATTTTGGTGGCATGACTATTGTTTTCGAGAAAACGTATTAATCAGAAATAGAAGGAATGGAACTGTATTCATATGGAACACGATGTTGACGTTATTGCTGAGAGCGTAGAATAGATCGCGGTAAAATCGTGGTAAGAACGTGCTATAATCGCAGAAGAAGCGTGGTAAGATCGTGTTGCAATCTTATGACTCGTGGTACGGTCTTAGTGAGAACGTGATGAGCGTAGACATATCTTGATAAACGTAGTGAGGTCGCAGAATAAGCGCTGTGAGAACGTGGTATAATTGTAGCGGGATCGTTGTAGAAGCTTCATGAGGACGTAGTAGCATCGTGAAAGCAACGAAAATTTACATTTTCATGCCGCTCATACCGCGACCTCACCACGATCTTTATTTATTTCAGATCGTGGTGAGCGTGGTGCGATCGTTGTCTAGTGGGACTGGGCATAGATTTGTATGTTTAATTTTGCTCCATATTTTTTTTCCATTTTTAATGCAGTTTCGTGTTCCCCTCTAAGTGGGCAATTTTTCTTCATAATCCAAAACTGTGTACTTATATTTCAAGATAACACGACACCGAATGGCATATCTCCCGATTTCTAAAATTTTTGGCACACTTGTACTTTGAATCGAGTTACATCGGAATATGTAATAAAAAAAATGGCGGTTACCATTTTTGTTTTTTCGTAAATTTGATTAGAAAACGTCAATTTTGACGACAAATTCACACACTCAGGGAAAATGCCTTGTTTTAACTTTTCTTTTTTTTAAGATTTTTCAATAGATGGCTTTGTTCTTATATACGGAAAAAACTAAAAACTAACATAATATCCCGGACTGATGCATGCTTTTTGTAATAGTTGTTATTAGCTTTCAACTAGCTGTCAGTAACTGCGAGTACTGTGTACTTAAAGTCTTTTGCTTGTTGGGATGTATAAGTACCCTTCTACGTCCACTCTGTTTTTGTTAGATGTATTATATTTGTATCCATCTGATGAGTTAAGCCTTTTTTAACTGATTTCTACAGTTTATTCTCATGTTGTACTGTTACACCACTGTCCCACGTTAAACTGGTCCGTCATTCCATCTTAAGCTTCGCACCGTTAGTGTAGCGATAAGGGAACACAACAGGGGTCAGTTAATGTCCCAGGTTAGGGGAAGGGAGGGTTGGCGCCTTTAAACGAGTTTAACCTGACCACATTCTGTATGTTCTTGCCCCGAGTCAAGTAGTCTGTAATTTAGTTTGTTGCTATGTAACATATTTGTTTTCGTTCATTATTTTGTACATAAACTTTTTAGGTCGTTTGTTTTCTCGTTTGAATTGTTTTACATATGTCATTTCGGGGCCTTTTATAGCTGACTATGCGGTATGGCTTGCTCATTGTTGAAGGCAGTACAGTGACCTATAGATGTACATTTCAGTGTCATTTGGTCTCTTGTGGAGAGTTGTAACATTGGCAATCATACCACATCTTCTATTTTTTTATATATATATAGAAACACACATGAAATCATCCTTGTGTTTTATATACATTGCTTCAAAGTTGACCGATACGCTAAGAATTTGACAGAAAACGTTTGACGTTACAGAATAAAGTAATTTGGTAAACAGTGATATTGAGATACAATTTGAATTGATTGATTGATGGTTGCTCAACGTCCGGTGGCAAATATTGCATGCATTTACAGGACGATACAGTGCAATTTGAATTGTTGTGTCTGAAAAACACATTTGGTGCAGCAGTCAAGAAAGGTTAAACATTCTGTTATTTGTGAAAATTAAAAAGAAAATCAACATCCTGATACAATACATGCACAATCTTAATATAGCATACTTTGTATGATGTAAACGTGTGGGTTGTGTGCGTAGTTAGTCGGACCATGGAAGTGGAAGTATTATATACTTCCATGGTCGGACAAACCTTGCTAACTGTATGCAAAATTTCACTCAAATACACCAAGTTCAACATTCTGTCGTTCGTGAAAAATCATTAAAGAAAAAATGATCCTGAGAATATATATGCACCCTCAAAATAGGTAAAAAAAATATATCGGCGCAATATATTAAAAAATGCCAAATTTTGCAACCTGTCATAAAAAAAAATTGACAAGATGCGAATCGTTAGTGTATGTACTAACACCAGGTACATCATTTAAAAGTTTAAGCTTAAAAACTGTACATAATCCTACGAAATCAGCCGTATAATCCTATACTAGCTAGTATACCAAGTGCGGGACTGTCGAAAGGACACTGGTAAAACAATATGATCCCAGTATTTAGCCAAGGGCACACAATTTATATTAGCATATATAATGATGTTCTATTTTATAAATTATTATAAATCATTTGGTGACAAAATATCTTTTTGTATAAGCAGTTCATAGTGGGATGGTACTTGGGAGATATCAAATATAGCAAGCTAACATGTACGTCATTTTGACTTTGATGGAACGTTGTTTAATTGGCAATCATATCACATCTCCTTATGTCATAATGGTTTGAGTTTTTTCAAGACTAACAAATACGTACTAGGAGAATAAACTATGTTGCTGTTATAGCTTAAATCTTACTATTGTTGTGAACATGTGATGTTATAATTTGATAGATTTAATACTTGCTCTACTAAATATACTTATTTCGGGGCCTTTTATAGATGACTATGCGGTATGGGCTTTGCTTATTGTTGAAGGCCGTACGGTGACCTATAGTTGTTAATTTCTGTGTCATTTTGGTCTCTTGTGGAGAGTTGTCTCATTGGCAATCATACCACATCTTCTTTTTTCTTTATAATTATTAACTTTCATATTCAAGAAACCAACAAATCTTTACTAAAACTACCGTAACAGATTAGCAGTAGAAAAATACTTGTCCATTCTGCATTAGTCACGTGTTATCTATATGTCTTTGGTTTTGATTGTCGTTAATTGGACGGTTGCTGTGTATATCCCACATTTCCATTTTTGCAAATAAAGAAATAGCAACCCTTTTAATTTACATAAACACTTGTATACTTGTTAGAAAAAATCCTTATAAGACTGTGAATACTCTCGGGCTTTTCCCGACGCCCATGTGACCAATATGCCCTCCACAAAAAGGCACCTTTGCTAATCGCATGTGAGTCGTTTTGTCTCCCCACTTTGTGAAAAGGTGCGTTTTTTACCAGCTGTACCAGGCCTGTGTATCATATCTAACTCAAAACACAAAAAACATACCCATCTCCGAAGACCAAAGTGCAAATTAATATGAATCTAAATTCAAAATGATTTTAAGATTTGTCCCCCGCGCGACACGCTGATGGGAACATTAAAATATCGGGCTTCCGTCCTTCCGTCCGGTCTTGTTAGGTCTCTAACGGGTAAAATTCTTGTCAGATTTTTATAAAATTTATATATCAGGTATATATCAGCATTGTTGCTGACAAGTTTCAAAAACGGAGTGTCTATTCGTCCGGCTAGCCGGACGAATAGTTAAAAATCTCTATTCGTCCGGCCATCCGTCTGCGGATGCACAAATATTCAATATCAATAAAAGTGTCATGTGACGTGGAAAGTGTCCCGGATGAGGTGTCGGATAACACACGCGGTGTCGGATAACACAAGCGCGTATGCAATGGACGTGTTGAGAATTGGAGATCGTGATTCATATTTAAAGATGTCACAGAGAAAACCAGAGAGAATGTGATTGCTTTAAACAAATGTCTATAGAAGTGATATGATGTTAACTGTGAGGAATAAGCCTGAAATTAAAGTGAAATTGATGATTTACCCCCATTTACCTTATGGAGACAAAACGCATTCGGAAATAATACTATATCAAACTTGCTTGGATGCATTATTTTTTAGTCATACTACAACGCAGATCTATAAACATACTGATATGCCTGGACTGGGAATAAGACACCAGGGTTTTGGTATCCCCCCTTTTCTGTTGTATCTAATATACATTTTGTTCTAAAAAAATTTTATCGAAAACACAATCCTTCTTTTGGGTACAGGTTACACGTGCCTGCCCTTCTCAAATTTCATATGAATTAAAAATCGCCGAACAATTTAAATGAAGAATCGTGCATAATCATATGGGGACCTTACTTTAACCAAACTTCACAGAAACTATAAATTCAGGATCTTTTGAAATTATAGATGAAGCCAATAATGATTGGCCCGACTATTTACCTTACAGGAAATTCATAGGCAGAACAACAAAAGAGAGAATCATTTTTGCCCTCCCCCCCCCCCCCCCCCCCCCCCACCCAATACCCAAGTTCCTTTAGAATATTAGAATAAAAAAAATCTGAATCAAATGTATAGTTTTTTTGTTTTTTTTTAAAGAATGATTTTTTTTTTCATAATCCGAGGTTAGACAATATATTATAAAACAACCCGTTTCATTCAAAACCTTCAAAACACGATGTTATATCTTCATCATTATATATTTGGCCGGACAAATAGCGAAAAACCGTAAAAATGCTATTTGTCCGGCTTGCCGGATGAATAGACATTTTTGACTATTTGTCCGGCTAGCCGGACGAATAGCCACTGCCTTTCAAAAATCACTGCCGACAAACTGCTTATTGCATTGAGTAAAAACAAAAAGCGACTCAAAGACAAACACCAGTTTACAAGCTAGTATACGACATAAACATGAGGATGTCAGAATGTGACAGTAAACCCAGGGCCGTAACTACCTATGAGGCAGGGGAGGCAACTGCCTGCCTCCCCTGAATTTTCTACACCAAAATTATTTTTTTAAGTAATAAAATAAAATATTGACATTATGTACACGAAGAAATTGAATTTATATTATTAACAACACAATTAAGTTTACAGTTTTAACAGTGTTATCATGATACCTGGTATATGTCTGTCATTTTTCGGATTTTTGATCGAAAGTGAACCGTTTCAGTTACTTTTTTTTTCGTGTGGCCGTCCGTCTGTTATTCAGTATTGAGGGGGTCAGTATTCGTACGAGAACACATATGAAAATTTGCTTTCGATAATTTTGAATAAAAACTTAACTATTCACATTTCTTTGGGGGCTCAATTAAGTTCCTTTTGTATTGTGAATCTTTTAAGATATCGAAAATTCGTTACCGGCTGAATCAGCTGTTGGATCGTTTTTTTTTTAAGTCTCCCGATCGTACGAGAACATAATTTATGGTCAATGCCTAAGAAGGTAAACACTCCCATTCGTTGTAGCAGGGACTTTCTATACTAAGTAATATACTAGACTAGGATAGAAAGTCCCTGGTTGTAGTTATATACATGTCTGTTCAGCTTTCAACAATATTGAAATTCAAGATCCTCGATAAAAAAAATTATCTTGCGTTCTATTATCTTGCTTTATATGTTTTTTGAACTTACCAGTTTCTAAAATAAATATCTTTAAAAACAGATAATAATTGTTTGCATGAAAATTGCTCCAAGATCCAGCAAAACTGATCTTTCTTAAAGTAAGGAAATCGAAGGAAAACGGGTAATTTTTAGCCATATCATTTGAGAAAAAAAATCCGCGGTCACAATGTATTTAATGTTAACAATTATAGGTCAAAGTACGGCCTTCACGACGGAGCCTTGGCTCACCCCGAATAGCAATCTTAGCTTGTTTTTGCATAAGTTTGAGTGCTTCCAGGTTCAAGCAATACTGATGTTTCTTAAAGTAAGGAAATAGAAGGGAAACGGGTCATTTTTAGCCAATGACTGAGGGAAAAAAATCTTGGGGGGCCTCAATCGGCGGCCCCATACCCCTGTCTCCCCTGAATTCGAACCCTAGTTACGGCCCTGAAACCGGATTTATTTTACATTTATTAATGACTAAAAATAGACTTGCTATTTTTATTACCGGATTTCCAGTCCCGTTATTGATTTATTGTTGTACTGCGGACGAGCAGGCGGACTGCTCCAGTCGTTTCCGTGCGATGACTTATGAACCTTTCATCTAAAGGTTTTCAAATTTTAATATGTTGTAACTGGTGGGAAAATGGAGGTAGAGTTCGATATTGATGATTAACTTTACATCATTTAGCAACAACATTATTTTGATTTGAAATGAAATGCTATCGCTAAGAAATGTTTTAAAAAATTTGAGCCTTCGATTAGAACAAACACATGTACTGGGATTTTTTTTCATATCATTATACCTTTAAATAGGATAAAGTCAAAATCGGGAAACCAAAGGGCACCAAGATATTTTATTAAAATTTTGAATTGATTGAATACTACCATATATATCTTTAGAATAAAACTGATACAGGAGCAGGAAGGTTATTGAAATTGATGTAGTTTTTTTTCCATTAATGTTGTTCATTTTTATTCTTGTTAAAACACGAAATACAGAGATATACCTGATTCAAAAATTAAATTACTTGCTTTGCATCGAATCTATTATATCTGCTACATGTATGAGAAGCGGGGAAATAAGAATGTTTTTTTTTTTATATACAAAAGATAATTGTTTAAAAACAGGTTTACTGTATATAATTTCAACATATTTTTAGATACAATGTTACAGTAACTGTCCTTATTTCTCTTTTAATTTTCTACCATATAAACTTTTAAATTATCTGCGTTTTTCAAAGTATTAACACGTTTTCACGAATACAAACTGCATGTTTAATGATGTCTTTATCTGGCAACTCTTGGCCTGCGTAATTGGTATAATCTGTTTACAACATCTGGATGGTATCATACACAATTAGCGTTACATTGTATTTGATCAATTTTAGTAATTAACACATACGGTTTTCCTTTTAAAGTACCCTGTAGTGTTAAAAGATGAACCATTTCACAGTCATGAAAATCCCTTCATTTACATACAAGTGACACATTTACCACCTATCAAGGGATCGTTAATTCATGCTCTTTCTTCGCAGTATAGCCAGTCGAGGTTGTTAAAAACTCCCATCATCATCATCATCTCTTTCTTCATTGTATTATTAGACATTTTCAATTGTAAACATAAACATTCTGATAAAATACATGTATGTGCATACTCGTGTATTTTCAAATCATAGGATCATGCAAAACCCACGCCTTGGCTGAAGTTATATTGAAATAATTATTTTGTATTCTCTTGTTTAAAATGAAAAAAGATCACAAATAAGCAGAAGCGAAACTAACTTTTTTCCAAGTCCACATCAAGGTTGGTAGACTTAAGCTTGATGTGGACAAAACATACCGTGTTTATCGATTTGATCTTATTTATTCTAGTTTAGAGTTCATTCTAAATGACATCGTTGTTTTCATATTTTGAAGTACAAAAGGAAAATTTAGTACAGTGTTATAATAATAGTGCATTTCTCCCTACACCTGAGATTCATGTAGTGTTATGTGGCTATAAGATGTAAAAAAAAATATCAGCTTACTGTTACAATTCATCGTCTTAGTTAAAGTTTCCGTTATGATTCAAGCATATCGAATTGTAAAATCTGCTGTAAGGAAAGTTATGAACATTTTAAAGCCGTGTTTTGTTATGCAAGCAAGATCTTAAATTTTTTTTCCATGGTTCTGGAGTAAAGCTGTGGATATTTCCTTATTTATTCAAATAGAAAAAAATATCATCGGTCCGACATATAAAAAGCACCTTGCCATTTTTTAATATCATTAATTATATCTTCAAGCAGTTCTGTTTTGAATCGAGAAGAACAATATCTACTTCAATTCAAATGTTCGCTCGGTGTGACTCTCTGAAACTTTGCTGCAAAACGTACTGCAAAACGTACTATACAATATATGGATTTATTTTTTCCGTAAATGTGAAACAATCGACACATCTTACAGCATTTACTAGGGTCTGAATGGGGTCTTTCATATCTGTATTCTATGATAATTTAGATCATATTCCTTTATTTCTTTTATATTTTATGCCCATTGTCATGATTATTTTCTATTCTGTATATATTAGACCCTTTTTATCTATTTTTTTGGGAGTAAATTTTTTTCTTTTTTTCTTCTTTTAGCTCTAATCACGACCCTCATTTACGTTTGTTGTGCATGCGATATATAAACTGCAGTCCCTGTGTGAAGACAGCTTCCCAGTATCAATGTTTCATATACTAACTATGAAGTAAATAAAATGCATTTCTTTACGTACATAAATACATCCGACAAATGTTTGCAAAAATAAGCAAATATTTGTCAGCATTTACTGTGGTTGTAAATGTATTATAAACCGCGGTCTCTCAAAACTTTGCATACGTCTATAAAGATATGTTGCAAATATTAATATTTATCAAAATAACTATGATAGTGGAAAGTATTAGTAAATAAAATACATGTCTTTACATACAGAAACTATATCGACAAATGTTTGCAAATACAACACAAACATTTGACAGCATTTACTTTGGCTGTAAATGTTTTATAAACCGCGGTCTCTCAAAACTTTGCATACGTCTGTAAAGATATGTTGCAAATATCGATATTTATCAAAATATTTATGATAATGGAAAGTATAAGTAAATAAAATGCACTCCTGTACATACATAAACGATATCGACAAACGTTTTCAAATATAACACAAACAGTTGACAGCATTTACATTGGTTGTAAATGTTTTATAAACCGCGGTCTCTCAAAACTTTGCATACGTCTGTAAAGATATGTTGCAAATATCGATATTTATCAAAATAACTATAATACTGGAAAGTATTAGTAAATAAAATACATTTCTTTACATGCATGAACGCTATCGAAAAACGTTTGCAAATATAACATAAACATTTGACAGCATTTACATTGGTTGTAAATGTTTTATAAACCGCGGTCTCTCAAAACTTTGCATACGTCTGTAAAGATATGTTGCAAATATCGATATTTATCAAAATAACTATAATACTGGAAAGTATTAGTAAATAAAATACATTTCTTTACATGCATGAACGATATCGAAAAACGTTTGCAAATATAACATAAACATTTGACAGCATTTACATTGGTTGTAAATGTTTTATAAACCGCGGTCTCTCAAAACTGCCCACACCTCTGTAAAACATTTATGGAAATTTTAAACTTTGCATACATCTCCTATCCTGGAAAGTGCATGCAAATATAAGGCCTATCTTTACATATCTTTAGAATATAAATAAAGATATGGAAATAAAATAATTATCTTTAGCATATCTTTGAGAATGTCCAAAATAATGCCAAAGGAATAATGCATTTACATATACATTAGTAGGTCCGCAAATATATCTGGCAGAATAGTAGTTACATTTGTCAAACATTTACATAATTGCCCAAATTGTTGTAAATCTGCCTTTTCGTGTAGTGTATGCTTCTGACATTATTTGACTTCTTGACAGATTACATGGTATGGTAATTATATAAATAGCTCATACATCTCAGGGGCTTTAAAAAACAAAACAAAATCAATATTGGTTGATGATAAACCAAAAAAAACAATAGTCTTGGCCTTGTAGGAATACCTGTTCACGGTATGAAAATAGATGATGAGACGTATTTTCATGTACTATAATAGGCATATATCGGGCTATTTAAAAACATGATTTACCTATCGAATCAAACGGAGAGAAAATCAGTAAAAATGACCCTTCCTCTTAAATACATACCAGTTAAATTTTTGATTCAATATTTTGGTCACACACACAGAAAACATTGAATAAGAGAATAAAATAGAATGCATTCATTATAGAGTAAAGAGCTATAAATCCACCCAAAGCAAATGTTTCGTCGTATGTCATATGTGTAGTATAATTTATATCACTGTATTGCTATTTTTAATAGTATTTTTTTTTTTCATTTCAAGAAAACATTTTCTTCACACTAAGCAACGATTTAGAGTGCTATTATATTTAAAACAAGTGATTTATTACTTTGACTATGGTTTCCTATCTATTCAGAGGAAAATTATACTGAAAACAATAATCAAAATACTTAAATACACACGAAAAGATATAATATTCAAATAGAAAACAAGACGTTTCGTATTCAAAATTTAAATTCTTCAATTTGAAAATATCAAAATAGATTGATCGAAATCATTGAAAAAGGTCAAACAGTATAGATTAATTGTGTTGTACAAACGTAGCTGTGTAGCTTGGCAAATTGTATATATAGAAACCCCGCCTATTATGGTAATTTGTATATTTATTGGCTTCTACATCGTAGATGTCGTTTTTGGTATGAACAAAGGCTCTCGAAAATGACGAAAAGAATAAGGCACTTCCGCTTATTAATTACATAAAAGACCATATTTTTTTTGATAGAATTAGGACGTTACACAATAAGCAATGAAACTAAGTTAAAGGTAACTAAAGGATTATAAAATTGAAACCTGACATGTGAAACATCCCTGTATACAGTTACTTTACAACAAGTAATTTTGATGTTCAGTTCTAAGGATGCATATCAAATGTACATCGATCTGTAATGCTGTATATAAACTGTACATTTGTAAAGCTGTATATTATATGTACAGTTGTAAACCTGTATATCATCTGTACAGTTGTAAAGCTGAATATAAACTGTACATCTGTGAAGCTCGAATATTTATTTGGAATGATTTTTGCCTTCATATTTCTGACTTTCGTCGTATTTCTATATCTATAACTGTTACATTGGAATTATTGATTTGATTTGGTGTTGCATATTTATACCATTATCTTTATAATTGTAGAATTTGTTTCGACAATTCGCTATTTAGAAGAAAATACGATAAACATCTCATGTTGGGGTACTTCCAAAATACTAATACAAAACATTGATATACACGAAGAGGAAACGATCTGTCGTGACAAAACATGTGTTTTGAATTCCAATGATAAACAGACTGTAGAAGATAATTGTAATGGTTACAATTCATGTCTTGTGGATTACAACTTTACCTCAACATGTTTACGGAAGTTAAGATACATGAACTTGACATACACTTGTAAACACGGTACGTGGTATTTCCAAACCTTTCCTGCTTTTATTATTAGTTTACCCTTTTTAAGATTGATTAATATCGACCAGGGAACATATTATTGAATACATAGGTATCCGAACGTGTGATGGGGGTATATATTAATATACTAACAAAAATAAGACAAAAAAACAGCCAATATGATTGAAGGACAAGTCAATGTGTTAGATAAAAGCTCTTAAATGTCTGACAGTCAGGGGCTTTTTTAATAAGTACCTTTACGGAAGTACACTACTGATGTCTGGTCCCATTGCTTTCTATGTCAAAGTTCTCAATTTCAAGCAGACACAGCTCTTTTATTTTAAGTTCAAATAAAGTGACAATCATTGCATGGCAACGCAAAACTTTATGGTGTATGTACTGAAAAAAACAACATACCTTTAACGGCATATAAGAAGGAACTGGTTCCCGGAAATTAGGATGTACCAAAACAGGTACTTTAGATCTGACAAACAGCCAAACGTACCTTCTTTATAAAATTTTCTGCATTTTTTTTTTAAATATTCAACATTATATGCCAAAAGTGTTCTACAATGATCACCAGTCATTTAGCTTTCAATTGATACCAAAATTATATGTTCTGAAAGTTACACTCATGCGTAGGAACTATTTTGTGTTAAATATGTACTTTTTACTAGTATGTGCTTTCTAGCTGGGCCGAATTGGTGGTGTTACACCTTTAGAATAACCTACACAAGGTGTAAGACTATTTGAATTATTACTTATATACGTAGCGCTTGTGAATATTATTTTACAGATAGATATAGGAAGATGTGGTGTGAGTTCCAATGAGACAACTCTCCATCCAAATAACAATTTTAAAAAAGTAAACCATTATAGGTCAATGTACGGCCTTCAACACGGAACGTTGGCTCACACCGAACAACAAGCTATAAAGGGCCCCAAAATTACTAGTGAAAAACCATTCAAACGGGAAAACCAACGGTCTAATCTATATAAAAAAAACGAGAAACGAGAAACACGTATAAATTACATAAACAAACGACAACTACTGTACATCAGATGTCCATTCATACAAATGCAACAAGCTTTAACACATTTTTACAGACATCTGGTTACTTTGCACATAAACTATAAAAATCTACGCTTCTGGATCAAAGATTAGTCTGTAAGGGGTATACGCCGATAACAGTCCATTCTTTACAATATTGGACAGGTCTGAGGCCGCAGGCCGATGACATGTTCAATATTTTTAAGAATGGACTATTAGGGGCCTATATCTTACTTATAACATTGTTTAACACGTCGAAAAAGTTAGAACAAAAAACAAAAAAGCAAGCAAAAATTCATTTTCATTAAGTATGAAAATTGATTTGTGAATACACTTTTTTACATTAAAATATATCCTATATGTTGGCCCCTTTATTAAACATTAGCTAAACTTAAAAGTATAGACAACAAGAAAGTACAGCTAAAGGTAAACAACATGTATTGCTACATGAAGAATATACGAATAAGACACAGGGTATGCGTATCATGATTTTTGCGTGCGTAAGGACTTCACATAGTTTTCGCTCATAGTTTCCGTGAATACCTTTACATGCGGTTTTTTTTTCAAAATGGATAAAGTGACGAAAGTATATTTTTTATGCACAAACGAAGAAAGAGATGTCGTTATTACTTATTGTGTTGTTTCAAACTTTGGATTACAATCAAATGCGTATTCAGAATCTACTTAGATATATTATTTCAGTGTGGATTACAAAGAGGATATAGTCAAAGCAGCTAATAATGGCAAGTTTTATATATATATAAAATTTCGAAATGTAGTCCTCCCCTATTTTCTTTCTTTCTGCAAGGTCGCAACGCTCTTTTTTTCGTTACTTATGTATTGAGTCCCTTGTGTTTTCAAATGCTACCGAAACGTATTTTGGTCTCGATTTTCTTTTGAAAAAAAACTTTTATAAAACGATCACTGCGAACAAAGAGCGAATCGGACACACGATTGGTTTGATTGACAGATAAAATGCGGTAATGTCTTCCTTTATTCTGTTTCCCATATTCATCGTCGTTCATATGCGAAGTGTGGCATTATATTCATATTTAAGCAATAACTTAAAAAAAACTTGAAATCAACGCCGAAGCCTAAAAATTCTAAAAAAAAAATATTGTCCCCTAGTTCATGAAGGAAATTCTAGATTCGCACTTTGTACACAGGATAAGGGTTAGGTTGTTTGTGGCCCTTGTATTTCGGCATAATTTATGAAATTTTAATAGCATTACTTTATTGCTTTTTCGTTTTAATTGTAGTTGAAAATGATGTTAGGAAGAATAATAGCAACACCAGATGTCAGAAAAGAGACAACCCAAAAACATGAGAAAAATAGCTGTGATATAAGTTTTGGTAGTGTTAAGAATCATTTTGAAAGTGATTTTTTCCTCATAAACCGTTTTGATGAGTGACAAAATTATTGTATTGGAAGTTGACTTTAATAAAAACGGTTTTTTTTAATTGTCATTTGTTCTTTGGTTGTATTTTTCTTTATATGATAAAACCAATTAAGGTATTTAAAAGTTTTTTATTTCGGTGATTGGACTATGATTTATCTGCAAGAGTCAGTTATGCTACATTTAGCTGTCAAATATTTTTAAGAAAGAAGAAGGCCATTCTTAAAAATATTGCACAGCTAAAGGTAACATAATGGTTTCTTAAAGGTAAATGAAGGTCCACTCACTGAAATAAAGAACAGGTAAAACAATAGAATGACGTCACAACAATTTTATAACTTGTAATTGTCATAATTTCATTTTCCCTGAAACTCAGTATATAAATATAGATTCTACCACTGAATCGAGTGTAATACAATATTTATCCACTCGAGACAGTTAAATTTTCAAATTTAAAACGCGAGGCTTGCCTAATGATTTTCTAACACTATGCAGGCAAACTTGTTCCTTCTTTTCGAATAATCTGCAAAAAGATGTGTTCTTTCTATGTGATGTCATCAGGCATGGTCGCCTTTTTTCATGCCGTCACAATAGGAAATTCAGAGGAAAACAAGAAAATTCGACGTCATAATTGGATTTTAACCAATGAAGTACTGAGATCAAACGAACCACACGTTGATTAAATTTTTGTTATACAATGGGTACAGAAAGGGATAAATTGACGAAGAGTTAAAGAAATAGAGATAAACCTGTGATTTAATCAGTCTCGGCGTTATTTAATTATGGCCTTCGGCTGTTTTCTGCTTTTTGGTCAGGATGTGTCCTGTGTGTCTCTTTGACGATTTCTGATTTCCATTCTTAATCTTATTACACATACAGGTAAGTATAGCTTAAACTGTCAATTCAATTTTCCCGTGCAAGTATCATAATAATAGTATAAAATAATAATATGTTTATGGCCTTATGAAAATAAGTATATTAAATACAACCTGCTTACACACAATGTTTCATCATATATTATAAGAATTATATTCAACACAATTTAGAAAACGGGACAGGCTTAAGTACTTTTGAGAACGATTTTGGAAGTTGGAAGGAGCCATCGTCAAATGATTTTGAATGGAAACGTAATAAAGATCTGAAGGATCATACTAGAGTAGACTTTAGTAAGTAAAATATGTATATGTATTATACAGCTTATACATTTTCGCTAATATTGAACAAAACGCAAACTTGCTACATGTACTACATGTCCTTGGTTTCATCATATGATAGATGAACGTCGTATAGGAAACCACATCTAAAATTACCTAAACGCAACAAAAAAAAACACGATATAAGGCAATGTAATTTCCAGATATAATGCAGTAGGATACACTTTACAACTGGTCTAAAAGTTACAGTGTTTTACCTTTGAAGGCGTTTGCAGGTATTTGAATTCTTAATTCTCATCTCAAAAACTAAGTAACGACTTACATATAAGTCATCATCTTTCGGACAACTAATTTGACCCCCGTGTTCAATTACTCGTTATTTTCTAACTTTTTAATTTTATCAAATATATATGCATGTGCTTGTTAAATGAATGTTTTCCATTGGATAATTTAACAGCTTTTCCTATCTATTGTATGTTATGATAAATTAGAGTTCCAACTTGTGTATAAATACCTTTCTTGATTAGTATATATCAAAATGTTCATCCCCACATAAATTAGAAAAAATGAGGCAGGATTGTAGATAAATGCATAAAATGTTATATTAATGTTTTTGTTTCTTCTTCAGACAACCAAGGTTATAGTATACTTGTATTATCCAATAGTAAAACAGCTGGTACTGCACGTATACATACAAATAATGAATTCATGGGATCAATATGTTTGACACTTTGGTATCAATTTTATCTTAATTGCACGGATTGCATTTTCAATATATATCAAACTTCTGACAGTAAAGAGAAATTAATAATTACAATAAATGGTACTTCTACATTTTACAACAAATGGTTCAATATATCAGTAGATGTAAATGGAAAAGGTCCATTTAGTATCATCTTAGAAGCACTCTTTAACAATAGCAAAAAAGTACCAGTACGTGCTATTCTGATAGATGACACATCGATAGCGTATAGGTCTTGCCAAGGTAAATATTAATACAATTCATCAACAAAGATGTGTACTTAAAGTCTGGAATCACATTTCCTTGACAGTGTGTGCTAATAAACAGAAAGGTGTTTTTTGTGAAAACTGCATTTTTCAAATAGTATTCTTCCCTATGCATTATTGGATCTAAATACAATTATCAAAAATGAAGTTCTTGATATAAATCTTTTAAAGAAATCCTCAAGCAATAATATTTAAGTCTTCCAAACAATGTTTGGAGACTTATTGTTTCAGCTCAGATCTTATTATTTTTATTAATCTTCTTCTTTTCTTCTTTTTCTTCTTCTTTTTCTTCCGCCACTTTGAAAATGAATTTGTCAGCAGTGGTTCTCAAAAACATCTGGTCATATTTACCTACAGTTTTATGAAATGTTAGATTAACATGTGTAGGGGAGCCATCAATCTTTCGTTTGTGCATTTGGGTCTATTAAGGGGCATTTTGAGGGGCATAAAGAAGGGAGAGTTTACTATAGAACCCTATGGGATATATTTTTTTTAAATTTTTCAAATGACTATAACTTGAAAACTGTAAGTGATAGACATACGCAATCTTCAGAAATGATTGCAGGACAATAAAACAAATCAAATGAAATATAAGGTGCGTCCCTGGGGGTCATCCCAACCCCGTTTAATTTTAGAATGTGCTATTATCTTGTAAACGGTCGAGATCCCCAACCCTAAACCATATATATTCTTGTATGGGACAATAAAACAAATCAAAAGTCACTGGGGGCCATTCCTACCCCCTCTTGTTTGAAAACTTATAAACGATTAAGATCCCCCACCCCTAAACCATATACTGTGGATTCATTAACATTCGTTGGATACTAATTTTCGTGGATTTCGTGGGTAAAGGTGAACCACGAAATTATTGTTCAACGGATGACAAATTTCATATAGGCTTGTATGCAATCTTCTGCAAAACCACGAAATTAAATATCCACGAACACGTGAGTTTTCCTTAATCCACGAAAATCTATTCTTGTATGTGACAATAAAACACCTCAAATGAAATATTGGGAGAGTCTATGGGGGTCCTCCCGACCCCTCCTGTTTGAAAACTCGTTAATGGTCGGGATTTCCTCCGCTAAACCATATACATTCTTGTATAGGACAATATAACAAATCAAATGCAATATAGGTGAAGTCCCGGGTGTCACCCCACACACTCCTGTTTTAAACTTGTAAACTTTTGAGTTTCCAACCCTAAACTATATACATTCTTGCACGGGAAAATAAACAAATCAAATCAAATATAGGTGAAGTCCCTGGGATCAACCCAACCAAACCCCCCCCCCCCCTCTTTCCTGTTTGAAACTTGTAAATGGTTGAGATCCCCACAACTAAATCATATATACTCTTGTATGGGACAATAAATCAAATCAAATGAAATATGGGACCATGAGAATGCGAATTATGGGAGCTTTGTTTGGGAGATTTCGTAACAGCATCCTTTTACAATTACTTCTTGTTCATCATGAATCGCATGAGCAGTTCACAGAGCAACACCTGATTGTCTTTCTGTATCACTCAAATTTATTTTAAGCGATATATGTTGTGCTATTTCACAGCCTTTCTTTGAATTGTTTTGTGAATATATGCAAGTTACGACGATGACCGCGCTCAGCAGTTTTTATTTTTTACTTTTTTAACAATTAACACCAATAACATAATATATGGTCAAATTCAATGTTACCTATTTGGCAAGTAAATATAAAATAATCAACGTTAACGTTTTAAAAATGTTTCAGTTGTCCAACCTTTAATGATGCTTTTTACTTTTAACACATGTTAAAGTTTGGTTGATAAAAAAAGATGGATACTTTGCAAATAACAAAATGCTTCTGCTAAAATATGAGAGATATTTAAAAATATTCCCTTGGTATATATACAACAAGCTCATGTTCAGGTAAATCACCATCGGACTTTTTCATGTAAAAAATAAATGCATTACTTAGTTTACTGATTTAAAGTTTTTACACGGGGATTAAGACAAGTTCACATGCTAGCGAATTATTGTTTTGTAACATTGTAATTTTCATTCATTGACTATACATTTGTTTTCGTTACTAAGGAGAACAAATGCATTCTACTTGCCGAGACATAAGAAAACCAGTTAGAATAGAATGTGAAACACAGTTCCTTGTTGATGATATTAAATTATCACTACAACCAGAATACAAAACGGATTGTCAAGAAAAAGCTATTGAAACTGACTTAAACAGCGTTTGCAGAAATAAATTCAACAAGTCAGAACACTGTTATTACAGTGTGTTTGAACGTATGAACAAATCTGAAGACTGTTACGATTTTACAAAAAATGTTTCTGTAAAGTATATGTGCGTCGGTAAGTGTTTTATATTCGAACTAACAAAGTGTTTTCTTCTTTAAAAAAACGAGGAAATTACAGTCATTGAAAGGAGCTCAAACGTCAGTGAAATATCAACGATATATAATTTAGCTTATTAACAATTGCAAGTACACTGCTCGACACGAAATTATTGAGAGAATCAATTAAAATGTGAAATACAGGTCCTTGGTCATGTTGGTCGAGACATTCAATTATGAATTTATTCACACTACTAAAACCGATTTTTTTTTCTTCGTTTACGCAATGCTTTCGAATTGAAAGAAAAAACAATGAATATATGTGTATCATCATAAACAACATGTACATGATCTGTCTGTCAATCTGTATGATAATTAGATAACCTCCCATGATATTTAAAGCAGTAGTTGATATATCCGTGCTAGGCAGGAGACGGAAATCAGGTCATACAACACAAGGGGATATAATGAGCAACAATCACTTCGAGAACTAAATTTCAAAAATCAAGAAACACGGCTTTACTGGTGTTATTCAAATTCAAAATAACAATGTCACCTTTACAAATGTAATTACGGCGAATGCATGTTCACAACGCTACTTCGAAACAATTAACCACCAGAAAATATGTTTTAAAAACATTGACAGCGTATAAAATCATACTAGGGGATTGATTGTATACAAAAGCATGAACACGAAGCTCACGTCAAACTTGCTTTCTCTGGAATAAAGACGACATACCAGTTAATAACATTTTATTAAAATCCTTCAGACATACTTGTGTGGTTTTTCGTTCATATACGTATCAGAAAAAGACAAACCGACAAATAATAGTACATAATACATCGATCAAACATAAACTGACATAGAAAACTACAGACTAAGCAACACTAACCCCGCCAAACTCTGTAGGTGATCTCACGAGCTCCGGAAGAGTAGGCAGATCATGCTCCACATTTAGCACCCGTCGTGTTGCTACATATTTTTAGAATCAGTTTCAACGTAAAAGTCACGTGGAAGACCCTATCTGCAACTTCTTGTGTATCCATTTATGAATTAATTTAATTTTTTTTTCATGATGATGAATGTTATATTATTTTTTTGGTAGATATACCAGATGAATCGTTGGAGCCTCCAGTTCCAAATGATGTAATAGGTACTGAACATTTTTTTTATCTTATTAGCAATCTAAGATAGACAAAAGATACCAACGGATGAACAAACGCATAAGTCGGACACGAACTGCCAAGACCAAAACGAAACGAAAACGGCCAAAAGACTAGTATGTCAAAAACTACATGAAATCTTTCAATTGTTCATAAACGCCTATAGTTAAAACAAAACATACTTAGATACATGTAACGCAAGAAAAACTTTTAGGAATGTAATGCCACATCTTATAGTTATCTTTATTTCTATATACATCATATAAAAATCAGTTGAAACTCATTAGATGCAAAAGGAAATACATCTACCAAAACAAAAAATAACGGGTACTTGTTAATCCAAACAACAAAAATACACTTAGTACAGATCTGAGGGTACGCGCAGTTACTGAAAGCTAGTTCAAAGCCAACAATAACTAAATTATAGAAATCATGCATCAAAGACTTAATGTCTGTTTGTTTTGTCAATGTATCAAAATTTGATGTAACTGTTATACAAGTGAAAGGTTAAGCTAGCTAAAAAAAAGGTTCAATTCACCATTGTCTACATATGAAAATTTCTTTACCAACTCATGAATATGACAGTTTTTACACACTTGTTTCATGTGTTATAGTTTTTGATTTTGGCATCGGATAATTTAAGAACTTTCCATTTTGAATTTTCCTCTGAGTTTGGAATTTTTGTTATTTACCTCTAAACTGTACTTATTGTCCAATGCTTAATGTTTTTATCTTCCAATATTCAACTAGATATAAAACTTATTGTCCTAGCTAGATGAAAAACGAATAAAGATACCATTTACAATTTTTTAATATATATAGCTGATTAAAAGAATTCGAATAATGTATGAATTATAGAAGCTCGAATATGTCAAATAAACGACATATCTATCAAGGCACCACCATTTTGTGATTTTGTTTATAAATTGATTTTGTAACAAGTTCAGGTATTATAAATCAATCGTTTTTGATAAACAAATCAACCAGGATAAGTACTCCTCCAAAATTTTTGTTTTTGTTTCCTATTTCTTCAACAGCAATTATCATTCAAAGTAATGATATTTTTACAGTGTGCGTTTTAAAGTACATCATTTATGCTGGTTCATGTTGAACAAATGAACTTAAAAGGTCAGACTGTGTAAAACATAACCGAAAATGATAATGATAATAGGGGCTTCATTTCTGTGTTAGTGACATACGAAATGCGTACCCTCGATTTCTTTCATGCGTTCTATATAAGAAAAGCTTACTTTTAGGGGAAATTAACATCCGGGATAAAACATTTACTGAACAATTGTATGGTGTCTGCATACCGTTCAGGGGGAGGTGTTTCCTGTATACCATATTGGTTGTCAATTGGAAGTCATTGTACACTTTAGAGTAGTACCATATCACGACAAAGGTTAAAAAATGATTGGTAAATTTGACATAGACGTTCGTTTTCTGTTGGGTTTTTTTAGGAATAGCAGCTGGTGTTAGTGGAGGAGTTATTCTTACAATTATAGTTATGGTTGTTATATGCCTCAAAACAAGGTATACAATTATTAACATAATATATATTATAAATATCATCTTAATGTCAATGTTTGTTTACCTTTTTTTATCATGTGGTTTTCTTCGCACATGCGATGTGAGGTTGACGTAGTATAAAAGTTATTGTTATTGAATACGGAAAAGCTGTCGGCGAATTAAAGTACGAGAAGACATAATTGATTAGTAGTGTATTTTATAGCAGCACTAGTACTTAGCCGTTGAAGTATATAAAATATATTTATTGTAAAATAGTAGATATCATATGACTTTCAGTTTGTATTCGACAATAATTGTAATTTCTACATGTTATAACACAGATAGAATACATTTTCTGTATACAAAAAGAAGCTTTAATTGCCTACATTTGATGAGCACTTATGCTTACTCTACACACGTGTTCATATTTTACTAAATTTTGCCAATGCATATAGTATTGCATTAAAATTTCTGTTGTTGATTATCACATGTCATGTTACAGATCTAAACCTGGTCAACAGAAGGCTAGTTCTAGTAACGGTAACAAAGCTTTTGATGAACTGCAAAATGACGACAAAAGTCAACAAAAACCGACATTGTCGCAATCTACCAGGCAGGATATAATCACACCAACCAATTCAAAATCAAATGAACCAAAGCAGATGGATCAGGATGATCAGGAACCAGCCGATCTTTATAATATATCTAATGGAGATGGGACGTACGATGTTTCCAATAACGATAAACATCGAGGAAACCCGAATGATAACAATATATACAGTCACACGGCAGACAATATTTATGATTCCGGAAGTCATCACCAGTCACAGGACAGAAATGAAGAAACTTACGATCATTTCTTTGGACAGCAAACAGAAGATGAATATGACACTACTGCTCGAACGTGACGTAAAAGCAGACATTTTGCCGGTAGTCAGCAGATAAAGCAATCAGCTACGTTCTCATACATTTTTATAAGTGTAGTGAAACTAAATTTATCTTGCACAGATGAATGATGTTTGTTCATTTAAAAAATCTTAAAACAATAATAAAGTATACAGTGCTTGTAAATATCATGTTTATTATTCGATGATTAAATTCAAGTAAATGCAAATAATTTCATTTTTCCTTTGTTTAAATTATCATGAATTAAAGCATGTTCACATAGCTGATTTAAATTGTCTTGTTTTCTATTGTTCTTACAAATATATCGTTATTTTTCTCATTTTTTTCTTATAGTTATAAATAAAATGATAACTCAGAAGGATTTGGCTGTTATTTGTATGTCCATTTTGTAATTAAATCTCATCACCTGTTATGTTATTTATGTGATATATACAACAGTAGTTTTCCAATATCTAGTTTTGATCGTTTCTGATGCAGGTTTATCCAGAAAGGCGCTTCGACAGAGATTGATAAATAACAGATACATAATTAAATTCATTCTCATTATCACATATCTCTTTTTTATATTAAAAGCTTGTGTAAATCGCATTTTACAACTAAAATTGCATCTTATTTTATAACTTCTAAAAGACGTTTAGGTGATACTGAATGACACTAATACAAATTTTATTACAGATAACATCTTGCTATCAATTTAAAACACAAACTCATTAAACCATTGGTTATATTGAAAAGCAAAGTAGAAAAAGATTGCAATGCTGATGTTCTTTTTATATGTATGGCCATTTAACGTATTTTAAGTGCTCATATGGATAAAGAATTTAAGATTGAAGGGTTTTCTACAAATTTACTTTCACTTCCTGTTTTATCGTCGAACTCATGTACGCTTTTTACTATAAATCATAATCACTATGTTTGTTTGCTAAACACATAATATGATTACCAATGACAGTTATCAACCAAAAGATCGTGAAGTCACAAGTTGTTAACAAGTTAGCACTGTAAGAAAATCAAAATGGTAAAATCCAAGCCGTACAGGAAGCTTCTCCAATCCTCGGCAAGACAAAATGTGAAAAAAATTCAAATCTGAAAACACACTATCTGTTTACTTGAACCATGAATTATGAATTTCATTGTTTTATTTGGGTTTTCACTGAATTATCTGAATAACATGAATAGTATATTAAAATCAAGAGATGAGCTTCTTAACAGTTTATCTTGAGACTACTTTGCTAACTATGAATTTGTAGCGGTGATTTCAACACCACAAAACAAATGTTTAGCGCTTAAAGTTGTTTGAAACGTTCTTATTGTTTCGTACATTTACTTTTTCCGTGTTTATGCTTTTACGAACGACGGGTTAGTACACAAAACATGAATTGGTTGGATTAATCAAACAAATGCTTCAAAGGGGGACATACACAGTGATGTTCATCCTGATGTTCGTGATATAGATATAATAAGAAAAATATAGTACTCGACTAGAATCGGTGACGATTTAGTTGAGAATGCCTTGTTATACGGAATTGAATGACACATTTTGCATACCTAAAACAGTTGGCACATGTCGTGTCTACACAATTCCTCATGGATAAGCTTGAAAGCTAGCTTTTCATGTTATATATCAAAGAAAAATCTAAGTTATTGCCCTTTTTATATCTCATTCAAACCATATTTGTACAAACCGTTGCATGTCCAAGTAAAAAGTAAACCAACAAATAATCGTAAACTCTAACGAAAATTCAAATCTGAAAGTTCCTTATCAAATAGCAAAATCAAAAGACCAAACACATCAGACGAATGAAAAAAACAACGGTCAACGTCTCAATATAACACTGTTCCTGTTAGAGTGTAAAAGCCATGCAAATATGATTTCAGATAGCAATTGTGACTTTTAAAAGCTCTTTGTTTATTATAGTTATTATAACTGCTCACCAGTATACACTTGTTTCTCTAATTCTTCGTCAATTTATCCCTTTCTGCACCCATTGTACAAAAAAAAATTATCAACGTGTGGTTCGTTTGATCTCAGTTCTTCATTGGTTAAAATCGGATTATGACGTCGAATTTTCTTGCTTTCCTCTGAATATCCTATTGTGACGGCACGAAAAAATGTGACCTTGCCTGATGACGTCACATAGAAAGTATGCATCTTTTTGCAGATCATTCGAAAAGAAGGAATATTTTTGTCTGCATATTGTTTGAAAATCATTAGAGAAACAGATTCTACAACCAAATCTCGTGTAATACGATATTTATCCACTCTCGACAGTTAAACTTTAAATATATAAAATTTAACTGTCTCGAGTGGATAAATATCGTATCACACTCGATGCAGTGGTAGAATCTATATGTATCTAATTGGATTTTAGCAAACCTTTAAACAATCGTCATTTTACTATTTCATCTGATTTACCATGAACACGTATTGAAATGCAAATTTTGCCTTTAGTTGAAAAAAATATCAATATAATGAGGTGACAGGAATAAGTATGCAACACAGTGAAAGCAAAAATGATACCAATGGATTAATATTATATATCATTTTCCTAAATTATAAAATTGAGAATGGAAATGGGGAATGTGTCAAACGCACCCGGCGGCGTCCTTAAGCTGGCCCCTAAACAAATATATATAATAGTTCAGTGATAATGAACGCCATACTAAATTCCAAATTGTACACAAGAAACTGTATAGCATCGTCCGCTTTCTACTATCTAATCCTAATCTAAATTTGGGAAACATTCATATAGACAAGGACATATAATCTATTCATATATACATTACCTTTCAATTCAAGGTAACTTGTATTACTGATATCATCCTTCACCCTTGTTTTGAATAAAATGAAAGAAAATGTGCTACATGTAAGAAGACATGTGGGATGAAAAAAGCAACAAATACCAGGAAATTAACTCTAGTTCAATTACCCACTTGTTACAACATGTACATGTACAAGCCAAACTTATGTGTTTTTTTTTAATAATTTATACTTTCTTTCCGATTATCAATAAAAAAAAATCAATAAAATATCATTAAATATTAAAAGAAGTTTTATAAAAGAATTTTTACTTGTCGTTTTGTCGGAGCTCAGTTCTTCGCTATTGATTTCGATCAACTGAAGGATAAAAAGGAATTTCAAAATAAAGTAACAGTTGTATTCTGTTTTACAACATGCATTTTGTCACCTGGAAATTCGTGAAGTAATAACTGAGTGTAAATGTTAATATAATTTTAAATAAATGGGACGACAAAGAGCTTTTCCATATTATCCATAGACATATATCAAGTGATAAAGTCTTTATGAAGATTGTATGGTGTAGTTGGGTCACTGTTGCTTTTACAAATACTACAAATACTAATATTCACAAGAGTTCAGACGTTTCATCGTAGATTGCTTGTCATCCAGTAAATTGTGCATAGCTGCGATTCTCGAGAAGAAGGAATAGAAGAGTTGAACATTTGAATTTGATTCATTTCTGTTGAAACTGAGACGTAACGGAGTAAGAGCAGACACTGATCAGAATAATGTGTCCGGGATTGTTGAAATAAATTCCTGTGAATACTTACCTTGTGAAATAGCACGTCCGAGTTAGCCTTGAACAAATCGATTCATATTCACACTGTAATACCTTTTTAAAATGAAAAATTCCAAAAGGACAAGTATCATTTGATACTTATTGGATAACTTGCTCTGCCATGATCATGGTTACAATTCACGCATACCTTTAACGTAGGTCTTAGAATTAGGTATTTTTGTTACATAACTTTTGACTATTAGGATAGTGTATACAATGAAACCCATTGGTATTGTAAGTTTAGCATTTTAAATGAATAATCATATCATAAAAATAAATTGAACAATGTCGATCTCCATACAAAAAAAGAGGACATTTTTGCTTTATTTGACGATTTGGGAACAATTGTACAAACATTATATTAAAAGACATCCATATCAAAATAAAACAATTTAAATCCAAAATTAAGTAATACATTGTAACATTTCAGGATGATTTGAAAATATAATTCGTTCAGACAAAACAGATTGTTTTTAAAACGCAAATCTGGGAATGAAGGTAGAGGTGGTACTATTGATTTGAGTATATTCAGGTATATCCTTAAATATAATATCACATATCATATATACTGAAATGTCGTTTTGTCACTGTCAGATACTTCTCTTTATTTATCATAAAACTATCTTTTCTTTTCAATATAGATACATATACTTTATAAGTTCACAATCGTTAGTAATACTTTGTTATAAATTTGATATAGAAAAAAAAGAAGATGTGGTATAATTTCCAATGAGACAACTCTCCACAAGAGACCAAATGACACAGAAAGTAATTCCTATAGGTCACCGTACGGCCTTCAATAATGAGCAAAGCCCATACTGCATATTCAGCCATAAAAGGCCCCGCAATGACAATGTAAAACAATTCAAGCGAGAAAACTAACGGCCTGATTAAGAAACAAAAATGAACGAAAAACAAAAATGTAACATATAAACAAACGACAACTACTGAATAACAGGTTCCTGAATTGAGACAGACATACACATAGAGAGTGTGGCGTGGTAAAACATTATATTTCACTAACCTGGGATAGTGGTGTAATAGTACAATTAAAGAACGAACTATAAAAAAATCAGTTGCAAAAGGCTTAACTCATCAGATTGATAAAAATACAAATATTACAGATACAAGTGGATGTGGTCAGGTACTTGTACACCCCAACAACAAAAAAGACACTAAGTGCAGATCTGAGAGTACTGTTACTGAAAACTAAAGTAACGCCACTAACAACTAATAAATAATAATGCATGTGATGCCCAGTAGTCAGCACTTCGGTGTTGACATGAATATCAATTATATATGAAGATATGGGGTGAGTGCCAATGAGACAACTCTCAATCCAAATAACAATTTATAAAAGTAAACCATTATAGGTCAATGTACGGCCTTCAACACGGAGCCTTGGCTCACACCGAACAATAACCTATAACGGGCCCCAAAATTAATAGTATAAAACCATTCAAACGGTAAAACCAACGGTCTAATTTGGTCATTTTTATAAATGTCCTGTTACAAAAATTTTCATTTTTCGAAAAACTAAGGAATTTCTTATCCCAGGAGAAGATTTTCTTAGCCGTTATTGGCACAAATGGTGAGTCCTCAATGCTCTTCAACTTGGTATATGATTGGCTTTACAACTATTTTGATCTGAGCGTCACTGATGAGTCTTATGTAGACGAAACGCGCGTCTGACGTATTAACTTATAATACTGGTACCTTTTATAACTAATTACAGCACTGGGTCGATGTCACTGCTGGTGGAAGTTTCGTCCCCGAGGGTATCACCAGCCCAGTAGTCAGCACTTCGGTGTTGACATGAATGTCAATTATATGGTCATTTTTATAAACTTCCTGTTACAAAACTTTGAATTTTTAGAAAATTAAGGATTTTGTTATCCCAGAGGAAGATTACCTTAGTTGTAATAGGCATAACTATTTTTATCTGAGCGTCACAAATGAGTCTTATGAAGACGAAACGCACGTTTGGTGTATTAAATTATAATCTTGGTATCTTTGATAACTATGTCTATTCTCTTTAATCCGAGTTTGACTTTATATCTTGTCCTCGTGTAACACATTTCTTGTGTTTGGGTGTAAATAAGAAATTGAAAGGAAAGTCATCACTAAATTTATTTGATGCATACATGAAACAAACATGTAATTCTACTGAGCACAAAACTTGTCAGCAGTTAACGAAACATTTGAGGAAGTTAAATTTTATTATGTGTACACTCGTAACATAATTTGAGAATTTTGTTTTTACATCTTGTTTAATGACACGTAGTTTTAATTCGGGTGTCTTGTAATAAAACCTACCTTTTCTTCATACCGCATGGAATGGTTTGTAATCCAGTTGAAAGGAATACCAAAGTCAGCAAATCAGACACGTGATTTTAAAGTCCTTTGGTAATGTGAATCTGAGGTTTAGAAAATGTTATTATACAAACACGTAGTAGTGATTTGCCAAAGTACATCAATAGTTGAATTTTGAATATCATGGATTTTTTTTATATGAAACATTCTAACATGACGTCCTTCAAACGCTTTGAGTACACACCCGTAGTAAAACATGATTATATTGCTTGGGCTGTTCCGATCGTACTCCACGTCATATGATTTTTTATGAATTAGCTACCCGACGTCATAGAATGATGACGTCAGAGTATAAGCATTTTACGGAAAATATACACTTGTGAAACCGAAAATCATCACAACAAGGGAAACGTAAACAAACGATGCTCAACTGTGTTATTATCCCATTGTTTGTATACATATAAGACAAATTAGAAAAGTTATCATTTACAATCATCCAAACATATCTAAATACGTTATTGTAAATAGTTTGAGCATGTCACTTATTCAGTTTGCTCCGTTCTTTTACGTCAATTTAATAGTGCGCTTATTTATGGGAACAGCAAATAATGGCTTCACCTCTAAGAGCGCTTCGATCCAAAAGAATTGCCGTATTTGTCCTATCAGAATCGAAATAATTCATTGGGGCTTGAATATATCTAGATTTTACCACGGGTTGTCCCTTTATGCTGATATTTTACCCCTTGCTATCGCTCAGGGTAAAATATTTGTCATAAAGGGCCATCCCGTGGTAAAATTACGATATATTCAAGCCCCCATGAATTATTTCTTAAGAAATAAAAATATGAAGGAAACAATATTAATCTGTACACCCAAAAAGTTCTATTTTATTTGCGTTACATGTTTTTTCTGTAATGAAATATTGACTTATTTATATATCATTTAGAGAAAAAATGGCTATTTGTGTATTGAAGTTATTTCTTCACAAATGTTAACCGAGATTTAACAATACAACATACGTACTTCCCTTATAATTTATAAACAATGTTTTACGCAACTAATTTACATTGTGTTTTAACACCTTTTAACTCATTTGAACATTAAAAACTTCCTGTACGTTACCACATTCATGACATACGTATTTTTTATCAAAATGGATTCCTTGTGGAAAAATGATTTTCTATTTTTCTATTTTCATTTTTTTAGTATATCGATCATACATACATCAGGTAAGTATTCTTTCGTTCAAATCCATACACTGGTAAATATATTTGTTTCCTCAATTTCTTAATCGTCAAACGATGTACTTTATTTTTTATTTTGAGTGTATATTAGATCTTCTGTTAAACAGAACTGCACACAAACAGGAAAGACCTACATTTTAAACGTCTTGTTAAACCGAAGAAAACGTTGATACATGTATAATTTTATAATAGCGTGAACATATTTACATTTCATACTATTGTTCAACGATGAAACCGTTTTAAACAATATATGAACAATGAACTAAAGATAATCTGGGTTCTATATAAACGAATGTTGAAACCGAACGAGAAACCATTAAAATGCAAAGATCGTGTGAATGAAAACATTTCTAATATCCGTTTATGTGTATATTAAAATAAAGTGTATCCTTTGTAAGGTACGGCGTCCGTTTAGAGATTTCTCGATTTGCAACCGAACCAATCATATAATGAACTGTGAGCTGTCAATGTACATTTGTAAATAGTGCCAAATGTACACATTTAATATGTTTAAAATTAACCGTTGTTTTATGAGTCAGAGCTGATAGTATTTGGTTGGTTAAAGCTGCACCTGCTAATTCCGCATGGGTACTATTCGTTTTTCGAAAGCAAGCAATAGTGTGTGTACTCGATTATTCTTTCATGCAAAGTTAAAGTTGTTTTGTGCTTATTCATGTGTGAGCTTTATTTCTGTAATTGTACCAGGACGAATAAATAAACTTCATGCATTAAAGCGTACCTACAAAACAACAATAAAGGATGAGTACCATACAAATGAAACTGATAAAGTGCACATCGGGAAACATAGGGAGCCTTTTAAATCCAAAGCATTTTATTTTTACTCCTCACATGTAACAATGGATAAAGCAGTAACATAGGGTTGGTAATCAATTCAACATTTCGACGTTGTTTCTTTCTTTCTTTCAGACCTGTATCTTGGTTAATGTAGCCATTTACATGATTTTTTGGGTGTTTTTGTCTTATATAATATTATATAAATTTTGATCGTATCTATTGTCTTGCTAATGGTAGAATTGGTTGCGACGTTGCGATATCCCGAGCAAATTTCAGTAAACATCTCATGTTGGCAAACTTCAATAATACAGATTCGGAACATCACTGTACATGCAGAGGAAACGTCATGTGGTCCAAATCAATGCGATTTAAGTTCCAATGATACACATACTATAGAAGACAACTGTAATGGTGAAAATACCTGTCTGGTGGATTATAACTTTACATCAGCCTGCCTACGGGGCTTGAGATACATGAACCTGTCGTACATTTGTAAACACGGTACTAAAAATATTACACTTTTTTGCTTTCATTGTTTCCTTAGTTTTTAGTAGTACTATGATAGAAATAAATATGGACTATTTTAGTATGTATGCTTTACGGACTTCCTTACCTTGGTTGTACTCATATATATGAATTAATAACTGAACTCTATTCATTATAGAAAATGGGACAAGTGTAAGTACTTTTGAGGAGGATTTCGGAGATTGGGAGGACGCGTCACCAAATAATTTCAAATGGAAACGTATTCCAAATGTGCAACATCATACTAGAGGTATGAGCATTTTCAATCTTTATGTTCATTCTTGATTAACACCTCTACAACTATCAAAATATATTACTTAACTGAATTTTTACTTTTAGTTCTTTTAAACGGGATTTCCAATAAACCATCGATCTTAGAAGTATCTTAAATGATCTTACCAATCATAAAAAGCTTGGAATGTTTAAATATCACAAGATTGTAGATGAATACCTAGATATATAATTTATATTTTTCAGCATCTAGAGGCCATATCATAGCTGCAACATCTACTGTTGGTTCAAATAGTAGAGTACGCATTAATACAGTTAATAAATTCATGGACCCTATATGCTTGTCACTTTGGTACCAACTGTATACTCACACTCATACTTGCTCCTTTAGTATATACAAGATGTATGTCGGAAATCACACTTTATTATTTACCACAGAAGGTAAATCTACATCTTTATATCAATGGCACAACATATCAATAGATGTATATGAACAAGTTCCATTCAAGTTAACACTGGAAGCAAACTTCACGGATCGTACTGATGATGCTATTCTAGTAGATGAAACATCGATATCATATAGGCCTTGCCAAGGTAAATGTAAACAAGAATAAATTCAACAAAATTATAAACAAAAAAGGAAACAGGCAGTGACCCGAAATAAAAGTTTTATACATGATGTTATCTTGATGTTTTCGCATTCCATGGTTAGAATAGGTATTAGAACCTCTGAGAATTAGGTCTAACAAAATTTTAACTTTCATAAAATCTGCACGCATTGTTTTCTCTTTAATTGAAGGACAGAAAATTGGAACCACTTGCCAGGATATCAATACACCAATGACCATAGAATGTGAGACGCAGTTCCTTGCTGAGGATATTAAATTAACGTTTCAACAACATAACCCAACCATTCATCAGACACATTGTCGAGAAAATTCTATTGAAAAGGATCTAAATACATTTTGTGGAACCTTTAACAAATCGGATAAATGTGAATTCAGAGTGTTGGATTTTATGAACAAATATGAAGATTGTATCGTTTTCAGCAAAAATATTTCTCTGACGTATGAATGCATCAGTAAGTATTTACTTTTATCATGTTGACACAGTGGAAAAAAGGTTTTATAATGATAATTCTAGAACCTTTTAGAACCTTAAAACATACTTGGATATGTTTTCATATTGTTTGCCAATATCATTTCGCATTGCTGACATAGACCGTCAGTACAAATTAAGACCAAAAATTAGAGCATGCCGTTAAATCTAGTTAAGCACCTCGATTTAAGTAGCAATGTACAATGGTCACAATCAGGAATATGATCATGTGATAGTCAAACTATATATCATAATATTTCAATGGTCATTATGGTTTGAACTTGTAATTTTTTTATTAATACAAAAGTTGTTCCTAAATATTTGAACATTGTTGTCGCATTTACAAAATACATATTATTGAAATATAATTTCAAGATACTTGATTTATATCTAGTGTTTGCAGGATTATTTACCACAGTTTTTGGTGTATTTTAGACGTTTCTCAGACAACATCTAATATGGAAATTTCAACAGATTCAAGAATCCAATCTGAAGGTAATCTATAAAATTATAAAATATTGGAAGCAACATAGAAGAGTATACTAGATAACCAATGTATCAAAAACAGGAGTTTTAGTGAATCATGTCATATTCCCCAGCTGTGACACACATTTTATTCTACTTAATTTTTCAAACTAATATCTTCTGCATATTATAAGGTACATTCCCAACGATAAATTAAAATTAACCATCGTATTAACTTTATTGGTTATCAACTTTTAATTCAGACAAAAACTTCCCATTACTCGATTCAGCAGATTAAGTTCATGAACTATGGAAAAAAAGTTTCACAATAATAAATCTAGACTCTGTTCTAATCTCAAAACATACTTGAATATGTTTTCATATTGAATATGTAATAGACCTTTACAGATTATGAGCAAAATCGTTAAGTATCAATAGAAATACATTTAGAGAAGGAAAAAAACATTTTACAGACATATATATATTTTCCATACAACAAAAGCGTAGAAACAAAGTATAACAATAAAAAATGTAACATATTAACGACTGTCAAAAGATCACAGCTAATATTTTGTCAAAGTTTTATGAAAATTAAATGAGCCAAATTAGTTTTAGTCAAGGTGTATGGTACCAACTTTACATGGTGAAAAAAAGATAAATGAATACTTGTAATACTAATATACAAATACTAACGTTTGTTATAAAACAAAATCAATGAAAAATGCATCAATAAGGTTACTGTTTGTTTCAATTCGGAAAATGAAAATTTTAGAAGAGTGCGCTTCGTTCTTCTTAAGAAAATGAAGAATTACAAAACGCCTCAAACATGA
This sequence comes from Mytilus edulis, assembly GCF_963676685.1. Lineage (NCBI taxonomy): Eukaryota > Metazoa > Mollusca > Bivalvia > Mytilida > Mytilidae > Mytilus > Mytilus edulis. The sequence goes on from NC_092352.1 coordinate 59,803,303, forward strand.
ATGTTTAGAATTTACAAAGTCTCGTACTTTTGAACAACTACGAATACACATATACATGGAAATATTTATAGTCGACAGATAGTTAAGTCGACGTATGAGCAGCGTGAAAATGTACAGTTTCGGTTTTTTCACAATGCTGCTACGTCCCTATTACGCTTCCACAACTATCCCGCTACGATTATACCACGAAAAAGAAGAAGGAAAAATTTGAGACGGCGTGTTTCATGTTTGGTTCTTTCTTGATTATAAACCAAAAGGAGACTCCAGTTTGGTCATTATGACACGATGATGAACGAGTTACGAATTAACTTGATCTTGAAGGACCAGCAATATGCTGCAATTCAGGTTGGATTGGTCGGTCCAACACTTCTACTAGATCAGGATTCGTATCAGTGGCCCCTCTTCTCTACCTCTACCCCTACCACCACGCCCACGATTTTTGATAGATTCTAGTGGCATGACTGTGTTTTGTCCATGAATTATACGTACAGGTATTAAGGACAAAAAGATGAAATAGAGCAGTATTATATGGAACATGATGTTGACGTTATTGATGAGAGCGTAGTATGATCGCGGTATGAATGTTGTGTGATCGAAGTATGATCAGGGTAAGAGAGTGCTATAATCGCATTAGACGCGTGATAAGATCATGTTGCATTCGGAAATGGTCGTAGATGAGCGCAGTAAGATCGTGATAAGCGTAGTGATGTCGCAAAATAAGCGTGGTGAGAACGTGGTATAAACGTAGCGGGATCGTTGTAGAAGCGTGTACCATGCAGTTATCTGACATTCTATGTAATATAACATACGATAATTTCACATGTGAAATAAAATACATCTGACATCTAACAAAATGGCAATAGTATCGACTATACCATTACATCAAATCAAATTGATAATGCTTCGAAAAAGGTCTAGTTCTTTTTATTTAATTTTTTTATTCTATGTTCTTTTAAAAAGTTCGTGATCAATGTTGTAATTCGAAAAACGGATAAAAAAACGTTCACTCGTGCCGCGAATTCGTAAATTAATGAGTTGTTCATTTACTCGTTCGATAATTTTCTATATTTCAATTCATGGATTAGTTATTCTATAAATATCTCAACAGATTCAAGAACAAAAACTTTCACTAGTCAGATCGTTCGCTTTATATGACTGACATAAACCATAACCAAAGGGTGGTTACTGTTTTATTTTCAAAATGTATAATAATAAATCATTATAGGATTAGGCCAAATCAATTTATTTTGGGGAGATTTCAAAGTTAAAAGTTAAGTTAGCAAAAATTATGATTTATAAATTACATAATGAACAAATATTCTAAAGAGAATGACACATAAAATTATAAATTTTCACTTTTCAAATTTGAAGCGTAGTGAAAATTACTATTTTTCTAAAGCATCCCTACCTTAAAATATATAAAGGCAGATGATTGTGCCATGCAATTATTTTGGTCATTCATCCGGATAATGATATGTTCAATCCGGCTGTTTTATTACGGCTTATTATATATATTTTGCAGCTGTTATCCCAGTTATTGTCGTATCAACACTGGCTGTCTTAATAGTTGCTGCTATAGTGATCATCGTGATTGTTTGCAACAGAAAAAAAAGAGCCAAAAATTTGAAACTATGTCAGGCTCCACAGAATACAACTGCAAGAGAAATGGTCGATTCCACTGACTATAATGTAAACAAATATGAGAAAATGACGGATATTAGTATTCGTAAGATACAGGAAAATAAAAATAAAACTCATACAACACAACATCAACCACAAAACATAAAGAATTCCATTGAACAGGATGAAAACATTTGCAAACGATACGAATCATTATCAACAAGTCGAAACTCAGCTGAACATATTTATGAATCAGACTCTAAACCAATTAGTCATTACCAATCACTAAAAATACAACAGCAACTTGAAGAACATACCTATGAATCTACAGAACATGCATTACCGGAATCGATGAAACAGGAGTTATCTCAATATGAATCGCTTACATGCCCTCCAGAATCAGATAAACATACCTATGAATCTACAGAACATGCATTACAGGAATCGATGAAACAGGAGTGTTCTCAATATGAATCGATAACAAGCCCTCCAGAATCAGATAAACATACCTATGAATCTACAGAACATGAATTACAGGAATCGATGAAACAGGAGCTATCTCAATATGAATCACGTACAAGCCCTCCGGAATCAGATAAACATATTTATGAATCTACAGAACACGCTTTACAGGTATCGATGAAACAGGAGATATCTCAATATGAATCGCTTACAAGCCCTTCAGAATCAGATAAACATACCTATGAATCTACAGAACATGCATCACAGGTATCGATGAAACAGGAGTTATCTCAATATGAATCGCTTACAAGCCCTTCAGAATCAGATACACATACCTATGAATCTACAGAACATGCATCACAGGTATCGATGAAACAGGAGATATCTCAATATGAATCGCTTACAAGCCCTTCAGAATCAGATAAACATACATATGAATCTACAGAACATGCATCACAGGTATCGATGAAATAGGAGTTCTCTCAATACGAATCGCTTACAAGCCCTTCAGAATCAGATAAACATACATATGAATTTACAGAACATGCATTATAGGTATCGATGAAACTGGAGGCATCTCAGTATGAATCGCTTACTAGCCCTTCAGAATCAGATAAACATGTGTATGCATAAACAATATCCCCACAGTTATGTATTCTTTGAAAACACGGAAGCAGATATTCAATTTGTATTGTTTATAATATCTTATGCATTTAGCATTTTCTCTGAATTTGAATTCTATATGATTCAATATGAAACGACTATATATGACTGAAACTATAACATGCTAATCTGATTTGTCAATAACATAATACACATATTCTATATATTATATAACAAGGTTCAAATTGTTAGCCGTCATGAAATTAAACGACAAATCAAAGAATGAAACTTTAAAATAACTACTATAGGGCGATGGTTTTGTTTCAACATTCCACCATTCCAGGCCCTTTTGTTTTCCGTATAATTAATGTTGCCAATAATTAACCTGGTATGGGTCGAATCCGATGCCGATACCAAAAATGTATGTCATATTTGGTTTCCGGTTGTAGTTTTTTTCTTTCTTCTTTCCTCCACTATATGGAGTACCACTATTATGTAATAGTGCAAAAACCAGGACTGGTTCAAATAGAAATCTTTTAAAAGTAAAGAAATATATGCACTTTATAATAAGCATAATTTTATCAAATGACAATACAAAACTAAAATTTATAGCAAACTAAAACTGATTTGCTCTTATTTCTTGTATTCTATTTGAATATTTTTTTGTAATTTGTAGATATATCCATAGACAATCTTTAAAAATCACGTCCATTCATACCAAATTATAAAAAAACATAAGCTGTAAAGATATGTCATGTATGTATAATATTATATTAAATAAAATGCAAAACTTAATTATGAGGACGAATGGTTCTTAAGACAGAACAACAAATTTTGAACGAAACGTGCTTAATAAGTCTTTTAACTCCACAAAAAATTAAAACTTCATTGTTTCCAGTAAAGAATAAAACACGGTTTTTTGTGCACAAAATTTTTTTTTTTAATTTGTAATAAGACAAATTGATAAATGTGCTTTCTGCAATGAAGCTATTGGAGATATTAAACATATATTTTGCACATGCCATAAAATAGCAGATATGTGGATAAGATTTGGTGACTGTATTTCTAAAAAGAAACAGAAGTAATAAACCCGTTTAAAGTTGATAAGATAGTATAAATGAATTTAGAAAAATGAACAGAAAATAATAAATGAATAACTCTATTTTCAACTGCATACAGCGTATATCATTGCACTTCAGCGTCCTCATCGCACCTCGAAGTTCCAATATACTGGAATGATGGTAAGTTCAATATTGATAGATAATGAAAGATGCGTGCACTAGCTCCCATCTGCATGGCAATTGCAATAATTTGTCTATTATAGAACTATCTATTTGGGTTTTTTTTTTTTGCAACACTTTTTGATATATTTATTTATAAGTGCTTTATTGACAAATAAAGATTTTAAAATTCAATTTATTAGCTTTTTCAGCTTTTATTTTGTTAATCTCAGACTTGAAAATATTCGGACTCATTTTGACCAATTTCATGTGTCTTTTCTATCATATATTTGCTGAAGTAGGTTCTGCTTAAATTCATATATGTAACGTTTTCAGATTGGACAATTATTTATATCTGTAATTTGTTAATCTATGTTTCGAGGTATTTTCTATTTTCATTTTCTTTAGTTTATGGGTCTCTTTGTGATATAATTGCGTCACTATTGGCTAATATGATGCAGCAAAAACACTTGTTCAATTCATACATATATAATGATTGATTTTATTCTTTTTCCGACAGTATATGAAAGGTAATGATAACCATAGTCAGTTTCCTTCTAATCGGTAGTTATCGTTTGTTGCTGTATATCATATTTGTTGTTCGTTCATTGTTTTCTACATAAACCAGGCCGTAAGTTTTTGTTTTACATTTGTCATTTCGTTACCATTTAATCGAGTAGTGGTATTAACCATTTTTGAATTCTTATAAATTCTATAGAACTTCTGGACAATTTTAAATCTCGGTCTATTTCTGAAATTAATTCTAACATACTTTTGATTTTTTATCCCTGTATACCAACATTTCCAATGTGAAATTATAAAATTGTTTTGTGTAAACATTGAACGACAAAATTTCTTCAAATGTGACGTATAAATTTTCTGGCGTCAGACACACGAAGCAATGCATGTGTTTTTTTTATTTGATAGATGCTTGTGTGCTTTTTTGTAAAATTGATTGTAACACAGTGATGACTGCTGTACTCATATTTTGACTACTTTATTTATTATGTCTGTTTTGTTCACACATCGTTGTAAATATAACGGGAATTTGATGTAAAAGTGAGAGGTTTGGCGCTATAAAACCAGGTTCAATCCACCATTTTCTACATTTGAAAATGCCTGAATATGACAGTTGTTGTCCGTTCGTTTGGTGTGTTTTGTATTGGATTTTGCCATGTGATTAGGTTCTTTCCGATTGAATTTTCCCCGGAGTTCAGTATTTTTGTGATTTTATTTTTTTTACACATAAGTGTGCTGTAGATATTTTGCTTATTGTTGAAGGCCGTACGACGACCTAGATCTTTAAGATCTTGAAGATGAACTCCTTTAAATATTTTATTACAATCCATTGAGGTTTACAAATTTATCGTATGTCAAAATAGTTTAATACAGTAATATTTAATGCAAAACAACACATATATAGAAAGAAGAAAATGTGGTATGATTGACAATGAGACAACTCTCAGCCACATTGATACCACATGACGTAGAGTTTAACAACTATATGTGACTGTATGGGCTTTAACAATGAGTAAAACCCATACCACGTAGTAAGCTATAAAAGGTCTCGAAATAATAAATGTAAAAACATATATATTCCAAGCAAGAAATCTAACAACCTAAATTATGAAAACGACGACACCACTTCCGACAACGGAACATGAGCTTGTTGTGTCTCTCTGCCGCTTCATTAATATCGCAGGCTGCACACAAATGAAAGATTTGTACTTTTTGTCAACAAATGTGACACTAGTAGTCAACTGACACTAGATTTACAGGGAAATTTGGGGATATATCTAAGCGACAATGCATCAATTCTATAAATATAAATTCATTGATTTGTTTTACCGTGTATGATCATTTGAACATATAACACTATCAATCTTTTATTTTTATAAATTGCATTCTCTGATACCTGATATGATTATGATTGCTCTAATTGAAAGAAAACAAACAGGTGACGACGAATATGAATCAGTTGTATCAAAAACCCCACATCGTTTCCTCGAATATGAACTACCAAAAAAAAAAATCACGAATACTACGTCGGGTACCACACGTTGAGCAAAATCTGTCTGCCCTTCCGGGGCACGCGAGATCATCCCGACTGATTTATATTACCCAGTGATAACGATCTATAAAGATGTTGAATCGGGATGGTCAAGAACCAACCGATCTTTAAAAAATGTCTAAAGTGAATAGGATTTACGATGATTCCTAAAACTGTCAATTTTAAGGGAAGACTTTGTTTTACCCTTTTCTGTTTAAAAAATCATCAAAAATACAACTATTTAAAGAACAAAGTCTTGTCCAATGCAAACCATCTTATCTGCATACACACAGTTGTATATAATACAAAAGATGACTCACAGATGTTGAATGCTAGTAATAAACCCCTTTTGCTTCATTATAATGTCCGTTTTGGTTCATTTATACATCTCATTTTCTCGGATACTTTAACATTTTAAGCCAATAAACCAAAGGTTTTATTAACTATAACACATTTATGCAAGAATGTGATAATAAATAAATGATAAAAGTGTTCAAGCATAATGAACTATTCAAAGAAAAGTTTACTATAAAAATACGGAGATGTGATATGACTGCCAAAATCACAACTATCCACCAAAACTCGAATAAAGTGGATGTGAGCAATTATAGTCATTCGTACGGCTTCCAACGGCGAAAAAAGCTGTACCCATAACCTATACATGTTATAGTAGACTGATAAGTTAACCAATCACATTCTTCACATTTTTCCATGTAAACAAGCTTAAGAAACTCAGAATGTTTAACTGCAACGAAGTGGATGATAAAGTACCTACTATTTTTAAATGCAATAGAATTTTTCTACCCTTTTTAGTTTTAAACCGGATTAGACTGCATAATTTGCTGGTTTTATTAGAAAGAAGGAAAATGTACTACATAAAGATATGTATGAAAAAGCAAACCAACAAATAACCGGATATAAACTCTGTGAAAATTACCCAATATTACAAGCTAACTTCTATTTTTATTTTTATTTATACTTTCTTTCCGGTTGTCAATTTATAATAAAAAATTATAAACAAAAATAGTTAAAAGTCTTATTTGTAAAGAACACTTACTTGTTTATCGTTTTTTAGAGCTCAGTTCTTCTCTATTAATTTCGATAAATTGAACGATCAAAGTAAAAAGAAAGTAAGAAGAGAGGTTTATTCTGCCATAATCGTAGTGTTTGAAGTCTAGAAAAATGTGAAGTGATAACTGATTTTAAGTTGAATTATAATTTTGATGAATGGGGTCGATTATAAGCTCTAGGCTGATTACCTATAGACTCTTACTATAAAAAGTAAAATCAACAAAATCCTGAACTCCGAGGAATATTCAAAACGAATGTCCCGAACGAAATGGCAAAATCTAAAGCTCAAACCAATGGATAACATGTATGTTCCTGACTTGGTATTGACATTTTCTTATGTAGAAAATGTTGGATTAAATCTGGTTTTATAGCGCGAAACCTCTCATTTGTATGAAATTCCTTTAAATTAACATCGATGTGTGAACAAAGCAAACATACTATCTCATGGTGTTGTTTGTTCTCTGTCTCTCTCAAATATATTCCAATTACTTATATTCAGACAGTTTAAGTGGTCTAATAGTATAGTGTGGACAGTCGACTGGATTAAACATACGATTTCATAATTCAAAATCAATTAAATTCTGTTAAAAAAGAAGGCGTTGGCAAACTAGAGCAGAGTCTGGTTGACTCAGAGTAATATAATACAGATGAGTAATTTGTCCTAGAATGTAAAACCTTCAGCTATTATATAGAATTTGAAAAGAAATATAAAGTTTGTGTTTTTGTATTCTGGGGTCACAGTTTTATAAGTGATCAAAAATATAGTTGTGTTATTGTACCTGTATATTACAATTTATCCCAATTGGGTAGTTCAAAGTAATCGATATTCAAAATACTAATTAAAGTGCATGTATGCTCTATCCAACGTTGAACGGTGTGGAAGGGTTAATTCACAACCAGGGTTAAAGAATCCATATAAATTGTTGGTTGAATATTGAAGAATATCAATATAATGATAAATTGAGCAATGTGTACCTTTGTACATAAAGAGAGTAGATTGTCAATGTATATTCCCGCACTATACGTTTTAGACGATGTTTATGCAATATTAAATATTATCATATACATTGTACTTAGAATAAATAACATATGATATTTACTGTGTGATAATAGCATTAAATTAACGTAAATTCCATATTTTTTCGAATTGGTACCAATTAAAAAAAACAATTATTTGGATACTGAAAGTACATTGTGTAAAATAATAATACTAAAAAAAATAAGAACCAAACAAATTTTTAAATAAATGTGTTTTTTTTAAAGTTTCAAACATAATTTAGAAAGTTACCTTTAAAAAATTGACTTTTCCAAACAGTGTTCATTATGTATATTGTTGATTTGAAAAAATAAAATTGTCGATTCGTCCATATTGAAATGTTTTTCTTTTCTGTTGAGACATCTGGTAGAAAGATTTCATATCGAATGTACAAATTTTGGGATCCGACGTCCGTGAAAAAAAAAGATCATAACTTGCAATTTTTTATATCGCATGAATTATCAACCCTCGGTCAATATCAGCCCTCGAGCCATGCGACTCTTTGGCTGATATTGAACCTAGGGCTGATACATGTGATAATACATACGATATGAAAAATGCCATGTAATAATCTGATATTATATCTATTGACAACCAGTATCAGAATTAACTCATTTGAATCTAAATTTAAATAAATAGCATAGTGGTAAGTGGAATGATACAAAGATATGATTCGTTTATTCTAAAATGATCGTTTTAATCATGTAAATATGACTTATGAAGGCAGAGGGGTAAACACTACAAATTGATTCAAAAGTATTTATTAGGGTTCTTATATTCTGCAATATGATAGAACCCTAATCCTGTACTGAAAATGCAAAAGATGCTGTTATTATGTCAGTATCGGTTAATGCATTATGTTTCTTTTGGTATTATGAAACTGTCGACTATCATCCAGATTTGTGCACTTTATAAGTTTTATAATCTTTGAATAGTATTCTTTTGTTATTAGTGTCTTAATTATTTTTCATGTATTGTAGTTTGTCCACGCGTAACATATATGAGGAATCAAATAAAGAACTTAAAGAAATAAATCATTGAATTTAATCAATGCAGGAATTGATATTAATTAGACAGCAGTTAACGAAACATTTTAGGAAATTATATTATTCTAATAATGTTTATTTGTATGTTCATAAAAAAACAATTCAATTGATTTGTATTATACCAACAGGAGATGATAAACTGAATCTAAAATATCATCCAGTTTTATATGAAACATTGATAGAAATATGATAATATAAATTTGAGTACCCAAAAGTAATACGAGTTTGTTCATTTCGTTTGCTTTACACTTTTTTTTACGTTTTTTGTAATGAAATATTGACTAATTTATACATCATTTATAGAAATAATGGCAGTTTATGTATTGAAGTGTATTTTTTCAAAAATGTTAACCTAGTTTTAACAATACAACATATGTACTTCCCTTATTAATATAAATTATATTTTACACGACCAAATTACATTGTGTTGAATGGTAAAATTAGCAATAACACTTTTTTTAAATTCAATTGAACATTAAAAACTTCCTGTACAATACCACATCCATGACACATTTTTATTCAAAATGTATTCTTTGTGGATAAGTGAATTTTTATTTCTATATTTTCAATTTTTAGATATTTTAATGATGCATACAGCAGGTAAGCGTTCTTTCTTCAATACACAAAAACCTTTACATCTTTTATTTTCATAATTACATGTTTTGTACTTTATCGTCAAAAATATTATTTTAAATCAATTTATATTTCGAGTGGTTGTATATGAGGTCTTCAGTTGCGCATACTTTCTCAAATGAAGGAATATCTCTCGTTAAAACAATTGTTCAATCCGGGTAAATGTTGGTGTATAAATTTACAATAATAGCGTTTACATATTCGTTTCATGAAAAATAAAGCACAAGTGCCAAATTTAATTGGCTTTTTATTCAAGAAAACCTAGAGGTATTGAAAAGTATTGCAATTTATATAAATAAATGTTTTGAACTGAGAAAACTATCAATATAGTACAAATATTGTTTTATTTGAGACGTTGAGAATATTTGCCTTTTAATAATAAATATAATTGTTAAGCTTTTTTTCTAATATGTGTGTGGCTCTGATCTGGCTGTGGTTTAACATCTAAGAATTGAGATGGTCATATTCATATTAATATATTATTATTTTGTCAATTAAAAAAATCATTGTAAAAGATTACTTTGTTTTTCATGGGCCCTTTAATTGGAATAAAAATATCTTAACTTATCTTATCTTTCATACTTTTGCTTAACGGACAACCCCTCATAATTAAAGATGCAAAATGAAATAAGAAGACGTGGTATGATTTTCAATCAGACGAATAGCCATTTACGATAAACTGACATTAAGAATAACGCAAAATTTAGCCAGAAATGAACAATACCTGAAAGTTAATCTTGGTTCGTTCTATATAAACGAAAGTTGAAGCCGAACGATATACCCTATGTATATAATTTATGTGGATGAAAACAATGAATTCTAACAACTTTTGAAAGAAATGTTAATGTTTGTATTGTCCGTTTAAGTTTCTAAACAAGAATATCAAAATAAAGCTTATCCTTTGTAACAAATGGTGTCCTTTCAGAGATTTCCTGATATGCCAACGAACCAACTATAGTACGAACTGGGAGCTGTTGGTTTTTTTTAACATTTTCACAAATGTATACATTTAATATGTTTAATATTAACGTATGTTTTATGACTCATCAGTAATAGTATTTGTAAAGTTGTTTTTGCTTTTACATGTATGAGCTCAATTTCTGTAATTTCATCAGGACGAATAAATAAATTGCATGTATTTAGGCGTATCTCAAAAACAACTTTAATGAATGAGTGACATACAAATGAAACTGATAAGCTGCACATCGATAAACGTGGTGCGCCTTTTAAACTCAAAGCGTTTAATTTTTACCCAATGTACCAATTGATAAAGATGTTTAGTAAGCATTTCAACATTTCGATATTATGTGTCTGTTAGAACTCCTTCTAACATACCTGAATCTTGATTTGTGTTTCCATTTGCCTGATGTTGGGGTGTTTTTCTCCTTGCGTATTTTTTGTAACGGTAGAGGTGGTGCTTTTAATTTCTGTTGGTTGAAGAAAGTGTCACAAAATAAATGGATAAAAGTTTTAATGTGTGTTTTTCCACTTTAATTATATAATTTCGATGCTGCAATTAGTTATAAAATTCTACATGATGATCGTTTTAATTTTCTTGCCAATGGTAGAAGTGGTTACGACGATACGACATCCCGAACAAAATGCAGTAAACATCTCATGTTGGAATACTTCAATAATACAGATTCGGAACATCACTGTACATGCTGAGAAAACGTCATGTGGTCCAAATCAATGTGTTTTAAATTCCAAAGATACACAGACTATAGAAGACAACTGTAATGGTGCAAGTTCCTGTCTAATGGATTACAACTTTACATCAGCATGTCTACGGAGTTTAAGATACATCAATCTGTCGTACACTTGTAAACACGGTATTGAATATTTTACCATACATATTATTGAGTACTAATCATACCCTGAATCAGACGAAGGTGTAGCATAAACATATTGATATAAAATCTATAAATAAGTTAGACAAAAAGAGCTGAGAGATACCCAAGGAAATTAGTTTAAAAAAACGCAAAGAAACTGACAATTCCAAATAGACATGATCACAAAGTACCGATCTAAGAGTATTCGAAACTATTCAAATAAAGATAGAATATAATTTCAACCATTAAATAAACCATTTCCTAGTTTGAATTTTGATTTAGTTTAAAACCGATGGCTTTAATTTCTCATTTTAATGTTGTATCAGTATTTTACGGTATTTGTATAGTACCGTTTTATCACCTAGGAATTGCCCACATGTAAAATACTAGGTCAACGCTATACAACCAAATTGGATTTGTGTTTATTTCTTAAGGGGTATTGTTATTAGCTTTATTTTTTTTTTCATATTGTTTTATTGTTTTCAATACAATGAATGAAAATTATGTACATGTAAGACAATGATAATCCCTTTCTTCATGATTAAGTACGAGCGTTGGCAAACTCACTTGTTAATTCACCATTCCGTGACATCGATAAGGAAATTTTCTATTAATGTAGAAGTGCCGGATAAACGTATCCAAAGATAACCAGTATGTCCCGTCTGTCTATAAACCGTCGCTCTAAGCACAACTCTGACATAATTCGTAATCAACATACGGAGATAAATGTAGTAGAAAAATCTATTTCATTTCAATAACCATTAACAAATTTATGCATATACACCAAATATATTATTCCATATTTGTCTTGCGATATCAACTATATGAATGAATGAATAAATAATGTTTTAAAGTGCAACCTGAATTGCCATAATATAATACATATGTTATGAACATTGTTATTTTCAGCCAGCATTATAGGCTTATTTTAAAACATTATTATACATGTATAGCTACATTTGATTTGATATAAAATATTAAGTTTAACAGTTTTTAAGTCGTGTAGTTTTGTTAAAGTAAAAGTATTTATATAACATCTTGTCTCATCCTTAAACAGTTTTTGATAAAGTTTACCACCGTTTTCGGGTTGTTCGTTAACAGTTCGTTTAGTGATTCTTCTGGGGAGTCAAAGTTAACAGAGGTGAGTTCTCGTTTGAGTTCGTTCCTTCTAGCAGAGTAACGGTCACAAAAAAGCATAAAGTGGTTTTCATCTTCAGTCATATTGGAGTTGCATACTTTACAGATTCTCCGGTCGGCTGAAATATTTCGATATCGACCTCGTTCGATTTCTAAAGGTAGAGAACTGTATCGAATTCTTGCTATAACCGATCGCTGTTTTCTGGACAAGAACTTTTTAACATACGGTTCAGTACAAAATTCGGTCTTAAGTAACTTGTATGTTCTTAGTTTTGGCATGTTCTGAACATTAATAGTCAATTCACTTTGAAAGTATCAACAAGATTAGTTTTAACGGAATCAATTTCATATTTTGTTGAGATCTTATCATGGTTGTTTGTACAGTTAATTTAGGCTGATAGACCACTATTGTTCAATATTGTTTTAACACTGTTGAACCAGGTGTCCTTGTAGCGTGTGGAAAGATCGGCATCCAAAAGGAACACTTTACGACTGATCCTGAAATCAGGAAATTTCATAAGTCTACACCATAAACGAATTATATTACATTGATTGTTTACAAGTATAGAAGTCCATCCCATATCACCTGTTATTGCTGGAATCGGAGATGTTTTCCCATCACCCAATAAATCTCTGGCACTAGGATGTCTATGAATAAAGCAAAAAGTGTCGGAGCAAGGTTGTCACCTTGACGTACACCATAATCTATTATTGAGAACCATTCCATAAGTATACCAGGTGATAATCGGACAGCAACTTTTAGTTTTGAATAAAGACATCTGATCGTTTTGAACATATTCCCAGATATACCTGAACTTAAAAAGTTTATTCCACAAGATAGTGTGGTTGACCGAGTCACTAAAGTCGACAAAACATAAGAATGTGTCCAAATTCCTCTATTTTCTATTACGCAGAATTGTATACAACGAATAAATATGATCAAGACATGACCTTAGACACCTAAATCCATTTTGTTCTTCGCTCAATAAATTGTTGTTCTCGAGATATCTTACTAGTCTTTCATTCATTATTTGACTAAACACTTTAGCCACAGTTGACATTAGACTTATGCTCCTCTATATCCCAACGGATCACGATAATCCTTTCCGTTTTTTAATATCTGATGGATAATGCTTTGACACCACCTTAATTCATTAATTACACATAACTTGGTTAAATAGTTAATTTACTTTATATTCATATTTGTTAATTATCAATGAGAGGATGTTTTCGTATAATTGTAAAATACTACTTATAAATAAGACTTATACATATTAATTTATCACTTAACTCGATTTATTACAGAAAACGGCACAAGTGTAAGTACTTTTAAGAAGGATTTCGGAGATTGGGTCGTCGAATCATCAAATAATTTCAAATGGGACCGTACTGCAGGAGTTCTTGATCATACTGGAGGTCTGTTCATTATCTATCTTTATTGTTACACTTTATGAAGATTTCCATAAATTTGAAAATGATCTGTTCTGTGTATATGACTCGTTGAAACAGTTATTTTAGAAATTTACTACTTAATTAGATATCTTGACTATGTATATGAACGATATAGAATGAACCACTGTTATTATAAGTATCTCTTTAGTTTTCAAAACAATCATGATGAACATGAAATGCTTTAGATATTACAGGATTGTTGATGCACACATGTAGATAATTTCTATTTTTCAGTTAGAGGTCATAGCATAACTGCAATAAATTCTTATAGTACAACTGGTAATGCACGCATTAATACAATGAAGGAATTCAGAGAACCAATTTGTTTGTCACTGTGGTACCAACTTTATTCCAACAGTAATGCTGCTTGTTCTTTTAGTATATACAAGACTTATGACGGAACGCATACTCTAATATTTACTACAGAGGGTAAATCTACATCTTTAAGGCAATGGATCAATATATCAGTAGATGTATATGAACAAGTTCCATTCAAGTTATCATTGGTAGCAAACTTTTATTATAGTTCCACAGTACGCCATATTCTAGTAGATGATACATCGATAGCGTATAGACAGTGTGAAGGTAAATATAATCACAACTTATATCAACAAAAATATGAGAAAAAAGGAACGAGGAATTGTCCTTACAATTCTACGTTAGTACTGTTGTCTTTATTTTGCAATACATCGTCGGGTTAAGTATCTAGTCCTCTGATAAATAGGTTTAATTCATATCTGATTAGCATAATCATGCTAATAAATACCTTTTTGGATAAGGAAATGCCGGTTGTTTGTTGAATGAAAAACTTGTTTCATACAGTATCACTAATTTCTCAAACATTGCTTTGTAATATCGATTATTGGAATTCGTCGGGGTGTCATTAGTGCAGACAAAACTTTACGTAGCACCTGTATTCATCCATAGAAAAAAAAGTGTATTAAAAAAAAACTTTACGATATCCGCCATGCCCATTCAAGAAGGAGTGACGACCTCTGAACATTTTGAAATATTTATGTTTTTTCAAACACATGAAATACTTACAAAAGTCGGATCTATTTCTTTTGATTTTACACAGATGTTTTCATAAGTTTTTGATTTTCAAATGTTTTGGCCTCGAGCTTAACTGAAAAGACATTGACTGTCGAAATGCGTATCTTGTTCAGAACAATTGGTATCATTTATGTTATTAGATATTCGTCTCATTGATCAATGTATTCATCTCTTAAACATTTACAACACGATCTGGTTAATTACTTTCTTACAGTGAAAAATATAAGTGAGAGCATGGATTTAAAATATCAACATATGTATGTAAAAATGAAATTGAAAAGCTTATTTGTATAAAGGAAATTCATAAACTCTCATAAAATCGACATGAATTTGTTTTCTTATAAATGAAGGACAAACAGTTGACACCACATGCCAGGATGTAGATACACCAATAAGAATAGAATGTGAGACACAGTTCCTTGCTGGGGACATAGCTTTGACGTTTCAACAAGAAACCCAAAATATTCATAAGACAGATTGTCAAGAAAAATCGATTGAAAAAGATCTTAATATAATTTGTAGAAACATAGAAAAATCGGATCAATGTAAATTCACAGTGTCGGATTTTATGAACAAATATAAAGATTGTATCGTGTTCAACAAAAATATTTCTGTGACGTATGAATGCATCAGTAAGTATTTTACTTTTCATGTTGACATAAAGACGTTACATTTGTCTACTGGTTTCACCTTCTGCCTTACTTTGGATTGCTACAAAACATCGAAATATAGTTGCACATCACACATTAAGGTTAATGTTTAGATAGTCATGTTAATCATGGTATACAAAAAGTCAAATCACAAAAATACTGAACTCCGATGAAATTTTAAAGCCGCAAGTCCCTAATCAAATAGCAAATTCAAAAACTCAATTAAATCAAACGAATGAACTGCCATATTCCTGACTTGGTAACATATGAAGCGTACTTCATTGTTATTCTCACTCTTATGCAGGAAATTGCTCCATGCTTAGAGGCACTGAATTTGAGCTTACACAATTAGATTATATTTATAAAAAAAAGAATTTAGCATGTTTAAGTAGACCTGACTGTCATGCATACTTTTATTTTTTTCACAAGCAATATGTAATTATGATGAATGCATTAAAACGATATAATCTATATGCAAAAGAAAGTTTCGACTGATCCAGTTATTGATACAAATATATTGAACTAGTCTTCACTTGGGACTTAACGCAAACATATTTCCTTTCTCAATTTCATATCTTTTAAATTACTTATTACATAAAATTGAGAATGTAAATGATGGGGAATGTGTCAAAGAGACAACAACCCGACCATAGAACAGACAACAGCCGAATGCCACCAATGGGTCTTCAATGCAGCAAGAAACTCCTACACCCGGAGCCGTCCTAATTTTTTTTTATTTCAGTATGCATAGATCCAGTCCCAATGTTATTTAAGTGTGTTTCTAAAAAGATTTACTTGTCATCGACTGTCATTAGTATTAGAGAAACATATGCATGACAACAATGTAAACTAAGTCTTGTAATTTCGATTCAAAATTAACAAGACTAACAGTAGCATGTTTTTGTCTTTTCTGTCTTATATTATTTAGTATTGCGGACATACATAGTCAGTAGAAATAAGAGCAACAATAAGAACTTTGACGTGTATGTTGTCAAATCTAGCCAAGCATGTCGATTGTATTAGCAAGGTGCCATGATCCAAATCAGAATTTAATCCTGTGACTTTCACACAATACATATTGTTACAATAATCATTATAATTTGATTTTTCTTTCTTTTTTGTATTAATGCAATAGTTGTTATTAAATGTTTGAAGATTATTCTCGCATTTACAAAACACATACTATTGAAATAAAATATATAACTTGATTCATATCCAGTATTTGCAAGATTATTTTAATAGTTTTGTGGTATTTTAGACAATTCTCATACAACAACTAATATGGAAATTTCAACAGAGTCAAGAATCCAATCTGAAGGTATTCTATAAGATTTAAACAGTATTGTCTTTTTCATGTACGATAGTTCGGATGAGAAATTGAATCCAAACGAATTGTTATATCACTTCGCAAAACGGTACCAAATGTGGTTCCCATATGCTGAAACTTATACTGAGGGTTTGTGTTGCCCAGATTTATATTGCTTTTTGCAGCACTTAGACAAGCATAATTTAATTTTCGGTATTATCAATTTGTAGTCGATTTGGCTTTTGAACTGTTCTGATAAATCCTATGTTGCCTAAACGTGCGTTGAGCGAATTGCCTATAGACATTTCACAGTATCGTACTACACTACATGATCGTTTGTGAATCAATTATTTCAATTAGTTATTTTTCTGTATATTAATTGCTGTTTTTTTATTTATTTATTAATCTATCTATCTTCACATGTATTTTTTTGGCAGATACGAGAAGAGGATTTTTGGGGTTTCCTGTTAAATATAATATATTAGGTAATAAATGTTTGTTTTAAATTAACAAACAAAATACTTTGATTGTTATATCTGTAATGAAATACAATTTTTCGGTATATATTGTACGAGAAATATTCTGAAACGTGCGATGTGTGATATAATGCTGTTTCAGGATCGTAATATACTTAATCTATATTCATCGGCTATGTGGTATAGGAAAAAATTAAATGATATGAAGGATCTGATAATTTGCATCTATGAAATGAAAATCTTAAAGGATATACAATGTAACGTTGAATACGTATACGGAAACGGAAACGGTGCCAACAGTGATTAGTGTTTGCCACAATCTAAATGTTGATATACATTTTTAATTTCAGCAATAGGACACATGTATTTTGTTTTTTATTTGGTTTCTGGTTGAATCATAATCACTATTTAGATGGTTAGAAAAATAATAATATTATATCTCTGACAACCCCCATAACTATGAAATACAAGCAAATGGTCAACTGAAACTTAGAAGTTAATTCGGATGAAAATTTGATGAAAAGAGCGTTAAATATTAGAAATGTCACCAAACTAAATTTTGATAAATACAATAACATAGGTATTGAATAACCAAAAGATGTTCTTTACAACTTGGTTTTTGTTAAGCAACTACAAAATAATCAATCAACAAAATTGTGACTCAAATACATTTACGTTTAAATATTTCATGCATCTCAAGCTTTATATTTTGGATAAGAACATCATTTCTTTAAATATATCTTTAGCTTGTTTAAATAATTCGTAAAATGTGTGAATGTTAGAAGATAAAACATGTCGTTTGTATTCTTCTCGAAACACGTTAATTGAAACTTTAATATCATCACCACTGTTTTATGAAACTGTAAGGAACAATTCTGAAAAATGGGAAAGCACCAGGAATCAACTAATCCTGGTTAACCAATAAAACGGGGATAAAAAAACAAATGAATATTTTTTTCTCTTCTATTTCATCAATTGCAATTTTCTACCTACAATTCACAGCATTACAAGTATGAGTTTTACAGAAAAGCTTCTTTGCAGGCTCATATAAAACAGACGAAATTAAGAAGCCATAATCTCCAAAACAACAAAAGGAATAAAATGATGGTCTAAAGCAAAAAAAAAACATTATGGAGAGGGCGACACTTTTTTTATTGTACCATAGTAAATGCGTACCCTCGATATCTTTCTTTATGAGATAAGCTCCCTTTTACCACTCGCATGCAGCGATATCAATTACTAATATTTATATTGACTGTATTATCTGCAATAATGTATATTGAATGTAGTGATAACCGTAGTCTTACAATCATTTTTTTGTGATTGATTCTTAGAATATCACGATAAGGGTTCATACATGTTTGTTAATTTTATTTAAATGTGTTTTTTCTGTTATTTAAGTAATAGCAGCTGGTGTCAGCGGAGGATTACTTGTTATAGTCATAGCTGTGTGTGTTATACGTCGCATCAAAAGGTAATATGATGTTGTTAACATGTATTTTAATAACTTTATTTGATTGAAACCACCAATGACATTCTGACGAAAAACCTACAAGACCATTCTTAAAGACATTACAATTTATATACGAAGAACTGTGTTTACATTATTGGAGAACCCTAATTTGGCATATACTGTAAAAGAGGGGCGAAAGATACCAGAGGGACAGTCAAACTCGTAGATCGAAAATAAACTGACAACGCCATGGCTAAAAAAATAAATACCAAGGTACCAAGACCTTGTTGATAAATATCCCGTATCAATTTCACAATTAATACATGATGGTCTTGATTCTGCATACTGATGTTGTTTATCATCTTAACAACGTGTTATATTGTTTTTGCTTTTGTCTTTGTTCTATTATTAATATTATTTTTACTGTTGGATTGTTTTCTGTTATATCCATTTAACGTGGCTCGGTACTTATACATCCCGTCAATGTGTTTGTATTATCTCTCATTTTTGCTGGTGTGTTTTGTATATGCGACTTTTTGTGTTTCGTTGGTTCTTATAACGTGACTCTGTACTGTAAAAGATCCTGTCAGTATGTTATTGTTCTTTAATATGTCATTATGTTATATTTCTATTATAAATCAGAAAATACATGGAACCAAAAACGTCAAAATTATTAAATCACATTTGTGGATTCTTATAAATTCAATAGAACTTTTGGACTATTTTAAATCTCGGTCCATTTCTGAAATTAATTCTTACAGGCTTTATTTTTTTTACCCTGTATGCTACATGTAACATTGCCGATGTGAAATTTTAAAATAGTTTGTATAAACATTGAACGACAAAAATATGTGACGTATAAATTTTTTGACGTCAGACACGCGAAATTGTTTCTTTTAAAATTGTAACACGATGATGACTGCTGTACCCAAAGACGTGGCTTACAACCAGTACAAACCATTGATATAAATGTATTGGATTTGATGAAATGTTGATATGAAATTTTTACGATATAGAGGAAACGTTTGTCACCCTTTATGGTTTATTACTACGGCAAAGTATGTTCATATGTTCAGTTTCCAAATAGAAATTTTTAAAGGACAGGGGCGGGCTGTATGTTTGTCCTTTTTATGTACAACTTAAATAAATAATATTTAATATAATTTAATTATACTCTTTTTAGAATTGTCTTAAAACTCATATATTTGAATTTAACAGAATTAAAAAACAACATTGATAACACAATGCAATGAGGCATATATTCCTATATACCGTGACGGATGCAAATAATGAAGTATGTTTGCTAGAACTTTACGAGATATGTTCAACATTCTAAAAGGTTAGGGAAAAAATAGTCAGGTACATGTGTTATTTAATTTTTTCCAATATATTAGTTATGGTATATCACGAAACAAATATGTTAAATTTTACATGTAATGTTACAGATCTACAACTGGTAAACAGGTGGCTAAACCTGGCAAAGCTAGCAACGCTTTTGAAGGACTGCAATATGACGACGAACGTCAACTAAATCCATCCTCGTCTCAATGTTTAGGTCAAGATAAAATGTCAAAGAACAACGCAAATGTATATTTACCAAAGAATTTAGATCAGAGTGGTAAAGAACTAGCCGATCTATATAATATATCTGACGAGGATGGAACTTACGATGTTTCCAGTAATAAAAAACAACTAACACCCCAAAATGATAACAATATATACAGTCATACAGCAGACAATATTTATGATTCCGGAAGTCATCACAAGCTGACGGACAGAAATGAAGAAACGTACGATCATTTCTTCGGAAAGCAAACAGAAGATGAATATGACACTACCACTCGAACGTGAATTTTACACGTTTAAACATGGCATTAATGTAGCCGTCTATGTGAATAAGCTTGTAAAGCAAACAAATACGAGGGTTAACATTTCTATAAATAATGCAGACCTGGCAGGTGTATTTTCATTCAAAACAATAGGCCAAATGTGTACAGAAAAAAATTGTTAACATGAATAAAATTAATTCCAAACATCAATCAGCCTTTGTTCTGATTTAATAGTAATTAATCATGATAAATTAGTTCAATAACATTACCTAGTTATCTAAAGTTCTAACGTATTTTCATTTTTTATTTTTTGGGCATAGTAATGAATGATATGATAACTCAGATGGATTTTGCTGATCAATATATATGTAACACTCCCAAACGTGTCCTGTCCCCCAAACGTGTCCGATTTCCCCAATCGTGTCTATTCTGTCGAAACGTGTCCGTAATATCCAATATTCCCCAAACGTGTCCGATAATTGTTATTCGCCAAAACGTGTCCACTATTAAACGCCAGGACGTCTTACGTCTCTTAGCGTTAATATATGAATAAAATCAATAACGTTTACGGCAATTCTATAATGGGGGACACAGTTGATAAAGTGGTCACTTATTAGTATCAGTTGGTTCAATGCCGGTTGTTATTGCAAATTTAACCTGTAACATATAAATCAACTTTTGACTGAAATTGCTTATATTCCAGTTGCAAGTATCATGCTCGTTAAGAGCGCACATACATTTACAAACAATTTTAGTTCAGTTGAATCAATCGTTTATTATGTAATTATTCTGTACTAATAACCTCCGATGATGCCTTTTATATTACAGCTAATTTCCTAATGCATTTTAACAAAACTTTGGTTAGCTTGCTTGCTTGGTTTTTATATTGTACAATCCATAGGATAACACCCAATTAAATTCAAATATAATATATTCATGTTAAACAATGCCTATATATATTGTTTAAAGATGTCAATCTTATTTACAAAGCTTGTATTAACAATTATACAAAACAAAGTAAGCAAGCCAAACAAAGTTTTACTTTACAAGCATTAGGAAATCAGCTGTAATCCGCGAATACTGCACGTCGGGCTTTTAAAAGGATTGACTTCCTTTTTTTTCAACAGTTCTGATATTTTAAAAAAAATTCAAATCATAAACTGGTTATCAGGTATTTTAATGAATTTTAGGTATCCAGCATCACTATTAAAGTAACATGCAAACAAGAGTCATAAGTCCAGTGCCAAATATTTCATGCATTATTTGAACGATATCATATTAACAATAAATACTATACATAAGTTTTATTATCATACCGGGGATTTAGGATTGGGCCTAAATTTGTTTACGATTATTCGGGATTAACATTAGTTAAACTTAAAAATCTAAAGAGCCAGTAAAGACCGATTTTGTTATAACTTCACTAAGAAACTATTTGATTCTCTCAAAAAATAGAAAAAAAACTCTTAAAATTATAAACTGGTAGTAAGGTTTTATATTATGAACTTTTGGTTTCAGGCATTACTTAAATACACGCAAACAAGACAATTAACGTCCAGTGGCAAATATTTCATGCATGGACAGGACGATAACATACTTTGGATAAGTTATATAATGAGATGCGGAAGAATATTTGCCGGAACTCTTGGATTGTACCTTACTTATTCCGGGAATTTGGGATTAGGCCTAAATGTGTACAGTTATAAGAATTTACACTTTATGGTTATTAGGAATTTACACTAATCGTAACTCGGAATTAAATTATAGTTTTTTGGAGCGGAAAAGGACAGACTTATTTTTACGGAATATCAGTATAACAATCTTTTATTTCCTTTTATATTAAAGGACAAGTTTGGGGAATAGAGCACGTTTGAAGGATTGAGCACGTTTGGGTGTTTATTTAAAAAAAATGGACACGTTTAGGCGTTTGCATAATACAAATGACACGCTTTGATGCCCTTTTTATAACTAGACAAGTTTTGCAGTTCAGTGACGTCGATGTGGACACGTTTGGGGGGAAGGACACGTTTATGAGTGTTACATATATGTCACTTTTAATTTTAATATTTGAAAGGTGCTGACCTAGCCATTAAAAAAAATGTTACAACACCCGGAACACCATTAAATTCATATCATTAAGATTATAATAAAATCTAAAACAGGATAATTCGAATCCCGGTAACGGCACACAAACACATTAAACCAGATGGCATATTGAAAAGCAGCGTGTAAAATGTAACAATGTTGATAATATGGTTATTACTACCATTAAGTTTTCATAAATAAAACTAACAGACATAATAAAAAAAAACACATGAAAATGTTAATGTACTCATAAAAACTATTTCTACTTCCTTGTTCTTACTTTAAGTACTTTTTGACAGTTATCAGGTTATGTATCATCTCTGTGCTATTCAAAATTTACCTATACTATAGTAGTTGGGTTTAAGTCTCTGGAGTATTGTATCTTATGGTTATCCTACCATTCCTTCTTATTTTCTTATTAATTGAAAGTCATTCAACACACACCTAGTTGTAAGTTGTACAAGGCTTTATGTGAAACAATTCAAAATTGAAAACAAAATTGATTAACAATAAACACAGAGAAACCCTAAATGATAATGATTTAAGGGGGTTCGCGGGTCTAAATCATTTCTATAATTTCTCTATATTTTTCTATAAATGAACTTTATTTTATAGTTAATAGAAAAATAAAATAAAAAAAAGTTGGGTCACCGTTCATTTGCGCTCACAATCTGCCTTCGAAAGAAGCATACATTTTTGTAAAGGTGGTTTTTTTCTGTTGAAGTAATAGGAGAAATAAAGGTAATATCGAAATAAAAAAAGAAATTTATTACAGAAATCGCTTAAATTTTACAACAATTTAGTTTAAGTACAGCTTATATGGAAATTATATTAAAAAAGATAGGTCACCGATGAGTTAAAAAAGACATTTCAATTTTAAAGCCAAAAAATGGCATTTTTCCACCAAAGGGAGATACTTTTAAACTTTTTTAATGATGTATACATTTTAAAAGTCATCTGGGGCCACCACGCATTGATTGTTTTGAATGATTTTTGTACCATATGATAAAGTAACAACTACAAAAGGAAATAAATAAAATTTGTAATGAAAAACAAATGTTTGATTTTTTCTGAAATTTTTATACCCTCGAGCCTCCTTAACAATGTTGACTACCACATCCCTATTTTTGACATTTTTACCTATTATGTCTGTTAGTTTTGTCCACATATTGTTGTCAATATAATGTAATGTGATGCATCTGTCATACAAGTGAGAGGTTTAGCTACCTTTAAACCAATGTTTATTCCACTGTTTTCTACAAAAGAAAATGTCTGTACCAAGTAAGGAACATGACATTTGTTTTCAATTCGTTTGATGATTTTGAGCTTTTGATTTTGCCAATTGATTAGGGACTTTCCTTTTTGAATTTTCCTCGGAGTTCAGTATTTTTTTAGATTTTATTTTTTATATACAATCACAAGTCTGACGATGGAACGTACGATGTTTTGTTCTCAATATTGGTTTCTACAAGGTAAATGCATAAAACTACCCTCACTAATCTTTTTTTTTATAAAGATTTATTATAGATATATTAGTATTTGTCAATAAGAGAAATGTATGACACTAGTTTAATGTCAAAAGCCTTAAATTAAATCAAAACACAAAAACTTTAAACCATGCGGTACTTTGAGGAGAATAGTATAAACAGATTTTAATTTTGATAATATTTTTGTTCGGGCAATTTGATATTCATTTAACACTTATTAATATATTAAATTACCACTTAACAACCCCGGTTACTTCCTCATTCTGTTTTGTACCTTATACTATTTTGTTGTTGATTACGCCTTGTACAGGAAGCAAACAAGTAAACATCTATCATGGCTTTTCCTTGTATACCTAAAAGTTTACAGTCTGCATACTGATGTTGTTTATCATCTTAACAACGTGTTATATTGTTTTTGCTTTTGTCTTTGTTCTATTATTAATATTATTTTTACTGTTGGATTGTTTTCTGTTATATCCATTTAACGTGGCTCGGTACTTATACATCCCGTCAATGTGTTTGTATTATCTTTCATTTTTGCTGGTGTGTTTTGTATA
The DNA here is from genome assembly GCF_963676685.1 of Mytilus edulis. Classification (NCBI taxonomy): domain Eukaryota; kingdom Metazoa; phylum Mollusca; class Bivalvia; order Mytilida; family Mytilidae; genus Mytilus; species Mytilus edulis. Next base: position 59,828,361 of record NC_092352.1, read on the forward strand.
TGCGACTTTTTGTGTTTCGTTGGTTCTTATAACGTGACTCTGTACTGTAAAAGATCCTGTCAGTATGTTATTGTTCTTTAATATGTCATTATGTTATATTTCTATTATAAATCAGAAAATACATGGAACCAAAAACGTCAAAATTATTAAATCACATTTGTGGATTCTTATAAATTCAATAGAACTTTTGGACTATTTTAAATCTCGGTCCATTTCTGAAATTAATTCTTACAGGCTTTATTTTTTTTACCCTGTATGCTACATGTAACATTGCCGATGTGAAATTTTAAAATAGTTTGTATAAACATTGAACGACAAAAATATGTGACGTATAAATTTTTTGACGTCAGACACGCGAAATTGTTTCTTTTAAAATTGTAACACGATGATGACTGCTGTACCCAAAGACGTGGCTTACAACCAGTACAAACCATTGATATAAATGTATTGGATTTGATGAAATGTTGATATGAAATTTTTACGATATAGAGGAAACGTTTGTCACCCTTTATGGTTTATTACTACGGCAAAGTATGTTCATATGTTCAGTTTCCAAATAGAAATTTTTAAAGGACAGGGGCGGGCTGTATGTTTGTCCTTTTTATGTACAACTTAAATAAATAATATTTAATATAATTTAATTATACTCTTTTTAGAATTGTCTTAAAACTCATATATTTGAATTTAACAGAATTAAAAAACAACATTGATAACACAATGCAATGAGGCATATATTCCTATATACCGTGACGGATGCAAATAATGAAGTATGTTTGCTAGAACTTTACGAGATATGTTCAACATTCTAAAAGGTTAGGGAAAAAATAGTCAGGTACATGTGTTATTTAATTTTTTCCAATATATTAGTTATGGTATATCACGAAACAAATATGTTAAATTTTACATGTAATGTTACAGATCTACAACTGGTAAACAGGTGGCTAAACCTGGCAAAGCTAGCAACGCTTTTGAAGGACTGCAATATGACGACGAACGTCAACTAAATCCATCCTCGTCTCAATGTTTAGGTCAAGATAAAATGTCAAAGAACAACGCAAATGTATATTTACCAAAGAATTTAGATCAGAGTGGTAAAGAACTAGCCGATCTATATAATATATCTGACGAGGATGGAACTTACGATGTTTCCAGTAATAAAAAACAACTAACACCCCAAAATGATAACAATATATACAGTCATACAGCAGACAATATTTATGATTCCGGAAGTCATCACAAGCTGACGGACAGAAATGAAGAAACGTACGATCATTTCTTCGGAAAGCAAACAGAAGATGAATATGACACTACCACTCGAACGTGAATTTTACACGTTTAAACATGGCATTAATGTAGCCGTCTATGTGAATAAGCTTGTAAAGCAAACAAATACGAGGGTTAACATTTCTATAAATAATGCAGACCTGGCAGGTGTATTTTCATTCAAAACAATAGGCCAAATGTGTACAGAAAAAAATTGTTAACATGAATAAAATTAATTCCAAACATCAATCAGCCTTTGTTCTGATTTAATAGTAATTAATCATGATAAATTAGTTCAATAACATTACCTAGTTATCTAAAGTTCTAACGTATTTTCATTTTTTATTTTTTGGGCATAGTAATGAATGATATGATAACTCAGATGGATTTTGCTGATCAATATATATGTAACACTCCCAAACGTGTCCTGTCCCCCAAACGTGTCCGATTTCCCCAATCGTGTCTATTCTGTCGAAACGTGTCCGTAATATCCAATATTCCCCAAACGTGTCCGATAATTGTTATTCGCCAAAACGTGTCCACTATTAAACGCCAGGACGTCTTACGTCTCTTAGCGTTAATATATGAATAAAATCAATAACGTTTACGGCAATTCTATAATGGGGGACACAGTTGATAAAGTGGTCACTTATTAGTATCAGTTGGTTCAATGCCGGTTGTTATTGCAAATTTAACCTGTAACATATAAATCAACTTTTGACTGAAATTGCTTATATTCCAGTTGCAAGTATCATGCTCGTTAAGAGCGCACATACATTTACAAACAATTTTAGTTCAGTTGAATCAATCGTTTATTATGTAATTATTCTGTACTAATAACCTCCGATGATGCCTTTTATATTACAGCTAATTTCCTAATGCATTTTAACAAAACTTTGGTTAGCTTGCTTGCTTGGTTTTTATATTGTACAATCCATAGGATAACACCCAATTAAATTCAAATATAATATATTCATGTTAAACAATGCCTATATATATTGTTTAAAGATGTCAATCTTATTTACAAAGCTTGTATTAACAATTATACAAAACAAAGTAAGCAAGCCAAACAAAGTTTTACTTTACAAGCATTAGGAAATCAGCTGTAATCCGCGAATACTGCACGTCGGGCTTTTAAAAGGATTGACTTCCTTTTTTTTCAACAGTTCTGATATTTTAAAAAAAATTCAAATCATAAACTGGTTATCAGGTATTTTAATGAATTTTAGGTATCCAGCATCACTACTAAAGTAACATGCAAACAAGAGTCATAAGTCCAGTGCCAAATATTTCATGCATTATTTGAACGATATCATATTAACAATAAATACTATACATAAGTTTTATTATCATACCGGGGATTTAGGATTGGGCCTAAATTTGTTTACGATTATTCGGGATTAACATTAGTTAAACTTAAAAATCTAAAGAGCCAGTAAAGACCGATTTTGTTATAACTTCACTAAGAAACTATTTGATTCTCTCAAAAAATAGAAAAAAAACTCTTAAAATTATAAACTGGTAGTAAGGTTTTATATTATGAACTTTTGGTTTCAGGCATTACTTAAATACACGCAAACAAGACAATTAACGTCCAGTGGCAAATATTTCATGCATGGACAGGACGATAACATACTTTGGATAAGTTATATAATGAGATGCGGAAGAATATTTGCCGGAACTCTTGGATTGTACCTTACTTATTCCGGGAATTTGGGATTAGGCCTAAATGTGTACAGTTATAAGAATTTACACTTTATGGTTATTAGGAATTTACACTAATCGTTACTCGGAATTAAATTATAGTTTTTTGGAGCGGAAAAGGACAGACTTATTTTTACGGAATATCAGTATAACAATCTTTTATTTCCTTTTATATTAAAGGACAAGTTTGGGGAATAGAGCACGTTTGAAGGATTGAGCACGTTTGGGTGTTTATTAAAAAAAAATGGACACGTTTAGGCGTTTGCATAATACAAATGACACGCTTTGATGCCCTTTTTATAACTAGACAAGTTTTGCAGTTCAGTGACGTCGATGTGGACACGTTTGGGGGGAAGGACACGTTTATGAGTGTTACATATATGTCACTTTTAATTTTAATATTTGAAAGGTGCTGACCTAGCCATTAAAAAAAATGTTACAACACCCGGAACACCATTAAATTCATATCATTAAGATTATAATAAAATCTAAAACAGGATAATTCGAATCCCGGTAACGGCACACAAACACATTAAACCAGATGGCATATTGAAAAGCAGCGTGTAAAATGTAACAATGTTGATAATATGGTTATTACTACCATTAAGTTTTCATAAATAAAACTAACAGACATAATAAAAAAAAACACATGAAAATGTTAATGTACTCATAAAAACTATTTCTACTTCCTTGTTCTTACTTTAAGTACTTTTTGACAGTTATCAGGTTATGTATCATCTCTGTGCTATTCAAAATTTACCTATACTATAGTAGTTGGGTTTAAGTCTCTGGAGTATTGTATCTTATGGTTATCCTACCATTCCTTCTTATTTTCTTATTAATTGAAAGTCATTCAACACACACCTAGTTGTAAGTTGTACAAGGCTTTATGTGAAACAATTCAAAATTGAAAACAAAATTGATTAACAATAAACACAGAGAAACCCTAAATGATAATGATTTAAGGGGGTTCGCGGGTCTAAATCATTTCTATAATTTCTCTATATTTTTCTATAAATGAACTTTATTTTATAGTTAATAGAAAAATAAAATAAAAAAAAGTTGGGTCACCGTTCATTTGCGCTCACAATCTGCCTTCGAAAGAAGCATACATTTTTGTAAAGGTGGTTTTTTTCTGTTGAAGTAATAGGAGAAATAAAGGTAATATCGAAATAAAAAAAGAAATTTATTACAGAAATCGCTTAAATTTTACAACAATTTAGTTTAAGTACAGCTTATATGGAAATTATATTAAAAAAGATAGGTCACCGATGAGTTAAAAAAGACATTTCAATTTTAAAGCCAAAAAATGGCATTTTTCCACCAAAGGGAGATACTTTTAAACTTTTTTAATGATGTATACATTTTAAAAGTCATCTGGGGCCACCACGCATTGATTGTTTTGAATGATTTTTGTACCATATGATAAAGTAACAACTACAAAAGGAAATAAATAAAATTTGTAATGAAAAACAAATGTTTGATTTTTTCTGAAATTTTTATACCCTCGAGCCTCCTTAACAATGTTGACTACCACATCCCTATTTTTGACATTTTTACCTATTATGTCTGTTAGTTTTGTCCACATATTGTTGTCAATATAATGTAATGTGATGCATCTGTCATACAAGTGAGAGGTTTAGCTACCTTTAAACCAATGTTTATTCCACTGTTTTCTACAAAAGAAAATGTCTGTACCAAGTAAGGAACATGACATTTGTTTTCAATTCGTTTGATGATTTTGAGCTTTTGATTTTGCCAATTGATTAGGGACTTTCCTTTTTGAATTTTCCTCGGAGTTCAGTATTTTTTTAGATTTTATTTTTTATATACAATCACAAGTCTGACGATGGAACGTACGATGTTTTGTTCTCAATATTGGTTTCTACAAGGTAAATGCATAAAACTACCCTCACTAATCTTTTTTTTTATAAAGATTTATTATAGATATATTAGTATTTGTCAATAAGAGAAATGTATGACACTAGTTTAATGTCAAAAGCCTTAAATTAAATCAAAACACAAAAACTTTAAACCATGCGGTACTTTGAGGAGAATAGTATAAACAGATTTTAATTTTGATAATATTTTTGTTCGGGCAATTTGATATTCATTTAACACTTATTAATATATTAAATTACCACTTAACAACCCCGGTTACTTCCTCATTCTGTTTTGTACCTTATACTATTTTGTTGTTGATTACGCCTTGTACAGGAAGCAAACAAGTAAACATCTATCATGGCTTTTCCTTGTATACCTAAAAGTTTACAGAATGAATAAATCCAACAATAAATAACTAGAGGCTCTAAAGAGCCTGTTTTGCTCACCTTGGTCTATGTTCAAATTAAACAAAGGACACAGATGGATTCATAACAAAATTGTGTTTTGGTGATGTTGATGTGTTTGTAGATCTTACTTTACTGAACATATTTGCTACTTACAATTTTCTCTATCTATAATAAACTGGGCCCTTTAGATACAGAAGAAAACACAAAAATTTACCAAATTAATGAAAATTGTTAAAAAAAAAATTACTCTAAAGGGCAATAACTAGTTAAGGGGTAAACTGACCATTTTGATCATGTTGACTAATTTTTAGATCTTACTTTGCTGAACATCATTGCTGTTTACAGTTTATCTCTATCTATTATAGTATTCAAGATAATAACCAAAACCAGCAGAATTTCTTTAAAAATTACCAATTGGGGGGCAGCAACTCAACAATCAGTTGTCCAATTCATCTGAAAATTTCATCGCAGATAGATATTGACTTGATAAACAATTTAACCCCTTGCCAGACTTGCTCTAAATGCTTCGGTGTCAGAGTTATAAGCCAAAATTTCCATTTTGCCCCTATGTTCTATTTTTAGCCATAAAGGCCATCTTGGTTGGTTGGCCGGATCACCGGAAACATGTTTTAAACTAGATACCCTATTGATGATTGTGGCAAAGTTTGGTTAAATTTGGCACAGTAGTTTCAGAGGAGAAGATTTGTGTAAAGTTAACGACGACGGACGACGGACGCCAAGTGATGGGAAAAGCTCACTTGGCCCTGTGGGCCAGGTGACCTAAAAAATCATCATAACTTAAGACTATCCCCCATATCGAATCAATTGATCATGTATGCATAATTATGTTGTCTTAGACATTTTGTATTATTGAATGATACTAGTAGTTTACAAACGTTTAAAAATGAATAGTGCTTCAAGTAGTTAAATTGGATCAGACTTTCATGTAGAATACATGTACATCGTAGGTCCACGATGGCCGAAAAGTATACGTATTAAAGTAAGGAGAAGTGATACAACTGCCAACTATCCAATAAAGTTTAAATGAAGTGGATGTAAGCAATTATAGACAATCGTAAGGCCTTCTACAATGAGAAAACCATATCTGTTATAAAAGGCCCCGACATGAAAATATAAAATAATTAAATTGAGAAACTAACTGCCTAATTTTGAACACAACAGTTTACGAAAAACAAATATATAAAATTTCTATACTGGTATCTATGATGAGTTTAATGACAAATATGAACAAAGGCAACCACTTAGCTACAAGCTCCTTGCTTTGGACAGGCAAATAAAGAATGTGGCGGGGTTAAAATAAAGTAATTCACTCACACTGATCAATAGCCAGCCACTCTGATATTGTAAGTTCGAACCTAACTTAATGCGAGGATAATCCGGTCATAATCGACATCGGTCTGACTGAAACCCATTATAAAACCAAAAAATAAACAACTACTTTTTTTCAATTAATTTTAATTTGGAGCATTAAAGTATTATAATTTAATAGTTGTAATTGGCTTTGGACTAGCTTTCAGTAACCGCTAGTTCTCACGTAGAGCAATATACTTTGAGTCTTCAGTATTTTGTTGCGATCTGGTTAGTGAAACCCTTATCTAGTTAGTTTCAGTTTGGTCTCGCATTGTGTTTTATGACCACTGTCTGCATGTTTTTCAAAGTGAATGGTTGTCGTTTGAAGCTGCATATCATATTTATTTGACTTTTTTTCTTTTATTGTTTTATGCATAGATAAAAAGGTCGTTGGTTTCATGTATTTGATATGTTTTTCGATTTGTCATTTTCGGCTTGTTATTATAGATTTGTATACGACATTGGTGTTCCTAATTGTTAAAGGCCGTTTAGAGACCTTTATTTGCTTACATCCTCGTCATTTGGTGTCTGATGGAATGTTTCTGATTTACAATCGTACACAATTTTTTTTTTCAATCTATCCATGGTAAATCAACATGCATTGTATACTCCAAAAGCACATGTCTTGTACACTAGATTGTATATTTTGATACTTATAAAAATGGCGATGAGAATAACATACGGTTTGAGTATATCACATATTTTCTTTGCGTATTTGTAAAATCGATCGTATCCAGATAAAACAAAGATGTAAATCAGTACATTTACGATACGAAAAGCCTTCTCGTAGACCATGTTGTGATGACGGATGTGTGAACTTCAAAAATAAAGGTAAAAGGATCCTCCTGTTGTTTCAAAATACGTTAATTTGTGTCTTTTCTTGTTCTATGCTAATAGAAATGCCTCCCAAACCAGATTTCTTTTATGCTAGTAATTCATATAATATCTAAATTTGTTTGTAACCATTTCATCGCCGTAATACAGTTGTGAATGAGTATAAAACCGGATGCAGATAAAGGATTTGAAAAAGGGGTCACAGGGGTCCCAAACAATACTAGTTTTGGAGTGGAGCAGGTTTAAAGTTTCGATTCCCTTATAAATGTAGATCCATAAGAGCTAGGGAGCTGGCACCCTTCGGTCACCTAAATTTGCGTGATAACACGATCAATCAATTGTAATTTGGGTTATTATTTCTACTTAATATAATTTACTCTCCAGAGCCTGTCCAAATCTTTGTTATAGTTATTGAACACGAAAATTAGTGTATGTCACTAAATCTGCACGGCTCGGTTAATCATTCCTGACCGAAGGAGGGTGCAATTTAAATGACAAATGTTAAAATACACTTTTAAATCTTTTAACTTTCTCCTAAATTGTTATATCATTTTGCGTATTGTGTTTTAACCTGTTAAAAATATAATTATTCCTTATTTTTATATATATTTGGGACGATTTAGAAATAACGTATCATCTGTCAGTTGTTGAAAGCTACTTATATGCTGTCCTCTAGGTGTATTATTTACTCGTTTACACCATAAGGTTTCAGTTCTTTTAATAGCATTTATTTCCTCCATGCCTAGGTATTGACAGAAGAGGACTCATCGAAGAGAGACGTGCTATATAAATCTATAGTGCAAAGTTAACAGCAACAATAAACATAATGCACTATGTTTTATCTATACATTTTAAATCAGAAAGTCAGTTTATTAATCATCAATTTGAGTTGGCGTTTTAATACTAAATTTGATAGACACTGTTTGTAAATATGATATGTATAAATATATGTTGTGGTTTTATCCTTCACAATTAATTCAAGATTAAAGGAAGTATAGAACAAGTATGAGTAGGATTAAGAAAATAGATATATAAAAAAAATGTTTAACTTATAAAACAACAGGAAATTATAATCGTTGGTGGTTCAAGGACAAACATAGTAAAGTTTAACAATTTTTTAACCTTTCATTTCCTACAATTATTTATCTAAATAAAAGTTAAAATTATAACATTACAAAATGATCGAATATCATTTTACAAACTACATTCAATTGTGTTTTTATACCTGATGCGGTCTGAATGCCAATGAGACAAGAGACACATACATTATCAACTAAAGGTTACAGTACGTCCTGCAACAATATGCAAAGCATATACCACATAGTCAGCCATAAAAGACCCCGAAATGACAAATGCAAAACAATTCAAACTAGAAAACCAACGACCTAACTTATGTTCATTTTAAAGAAATTACAGAAAACTGGCTTTTAAAACTACTCTATCCGCTTATAAAACTACTCAGTGGCGGATCCAGGGGATGCGGAGGTTGGAACCCCCCTTTTCTGGACGATCAATGCATTTGAATTGGGAATGGGACATGTGGTTGAACCCCCCCCCCTTTATCCTGGGTAAGAACCACACCTCCCCCCTTTTTTAAATGGCTTTATCCGCCCCTGCTACCGCAAAGTATATATAAGACTTGATCCCTCTCTAATTAATTCAAGATTAAAGGAAGTATAGAACAAGTATGAGTAGGATTAAGAAAATAGATATATAAAAAAAATGTTTAACTTATAAAACAACAGGAAATTATAATCGTTGGTGGTTCAAGGACAAACATAGTAAAGTTTAACAATTTTTTAACCTTTCATTTCCTACAATTATTTATCTAAATAAAAGTTAAAATTATAACATTACAAAATGATCGAATATCATTTTACAAACTACATTCAATTGTGTTTTTATACCTGATGCGGTCTGAATGCCAATGAGACAACTCTCCACAAGAGACACATACATTATCAACTAAAGGTTACAGTACGTCCTGCAACAATATGCAAAGCATATACCACATAGTCAGCTATAAAAGACCCCGAAATGACAAATGCAAAACAATTCAAACTAGAAAACCAACGACCTAACTTATGTTCATTTTAAAGAAATTACAGAAAACTGGCTTTTAAAACTACTCTATCCGCTTATAAAACTACTCAGTGGCGGATCCAGGGGATGCGGAGGTTGGAACCCCCCTTTTCTGGACGATCAATGCATTTGAATTGGGAATGGGACATGTGGTTGAACCCCCCCTTTATCCTGGGTAAGAACCACACCTCCCCCCTTTTTTAAATGGCTTTATCCGCCCCTGCTACCGCAAAGTATATATCGATGGGTTAATGCCACAACCAAATAACTGAAAATGTAGCATTTTTCAGACGGCATGTTTTTTAGTTTTATGGGTACTTTAAAAGTTATTACATGTAAATAAATGATTTTGTATTTCCGTTTCAATGTTTGCTAACAAACTATCAAATACATAAGAACAAAATAAGTAAGACAATTGATTTATTGCTTCAAATTGATTGAGACATAATAAAACATAGTATTACATTGAAAACACAATTGCCAAAACCAAGTTACTGGTGATACAGTATTGATGCAATCAAATATCCATGTTTAAAAATATGATATGATAGTACCATAACACGGTAACTAACATTATGACCTTGTGGCTGTTACGTTAAATATGAAAAAATGCTGGTCGTAGTGCCTTAATCATTTAACAGAAGATAATTGTTTTTGACATATCAAAATTAATCTTATCAAACTATAATTTGTATGACAGAATACAATAACAGGCATTATGTTTTTTTGGCATTACAAACAAATTTGTATATTTTTTACAAAACATGCCATAACCTGTCATAAAGAAATAACTTATGTTGGCAATTAAAATTTATCATTATTTTATGTTAAAAATAAAGACCACAACGCAATATCCAATATAAGATAATCAATTTATGAATTAAAACAAACATCATTTTTGATATATTGATAAAAATATCGTTAAACAAGAATTACTGAGGTGGCTATATTGATCAGAATTTTTAAAATGTTGAAGCTTGAAGCATATATGCAATCTATCACTCTTGTTCTGAGTCTTGTTCTTCTTCCTCTACATCCGGGTCCGGTAGATTATCAGGAACCTCTCCATTGGCAGGAAGATCTTTGTAAAATTTGTGATACTCAGCGGGAATAACCTTGGTTTTGCAAAGGTTAAGAAGATCCTTCTTCTTTGCCAATGTAATTGGTTGCTTTCCTTTGTATTTTCTTGGCAATTCGTGTCCTTTAATATTTGTTACAGGGACTCCATTTTTGTCCAGCTCGATGATCCTCAATCTTCTGAAATCTTCGTCAAATGTATGCTTAAATAATATATGTTGAGGTTCCTGTTTGGAATATCGTAGCCATTTGATTTTCAGCCAGTTGACCTTTTCACCGTTGGCATCCACTTTGCTGTAGGTAAGTGTTGTCTTTTGGAGCTTTTTGAAATCGTAGATATCCTCATGTTGTATAGGTACAACCGAGTACGGATTAGTCCTCCTCGTTATCCTGACAACTGTTGTCCACTGGCTTGGGATGTAAATCTCAGTTTTTTTCTTGGCAAACTCGATTGCTGAATGCATGCTGTCGCATTCCATCTGGGTGTGTCCGCTTTCTAGGAACTTGTGGTCAATTATCTCTATATTTGGAAGATTGATGACAGCATGCATTAAGCCAGTTGCAGTAAACTGATTTCTATTTTGCCCTGCACATGCACCTGAGTAGAGAATTACATTCTTGATATTGGCTGTGAGAGACAACAGTTGCAGATATAAACAGGTTGTAATTTCACAGGCTCCACGTTTACCCTCTACCTCTGACCATAAGTAGCAAGTTGCATTTTTGGTACCTAAGTTATAAATTGACAGATTATAACAATTCAGTGTCCTCATGTAGTAAATTTGGCTGACTAAGGAACAAGGTGTTTGTAATACAGCCTGTAAGTCAAAAGTTGCTACAAAGGTATCATTAATTTAGTTGTTTTAGATTTATCTTTATCTTTCTTCTTTTCCTCTCTCGCTCTCATCTTCATCTGTTGGTGCTCATAATACTTCTTCTTTTCGTTTTCTGAAATAGATGCATCTGCAATACCTCTGTCATAAGTAACACAAATATTACATTGGTCCTTTTTGGGAACATGAAATGAGAAATTGTACTCTTCGTTGAATGTTTTTCTATATATTGTTAAACTAACTAATTGGTTCTGCGGAGTTGACTCTTTGTAGTAATCAAGATAAAGCTGATACATCCTGGGTACGTTCAACTCTGCTCCTAGATATCTTCTGTTGGAAGACTTCCTAGTGTAGTGCCCTTCGACAGCAGGAAAAGACTCAATATGACTTCTCACCTTTTGTAAGTATTCTGGTTTGGTTTTATTGTGGGGTGTGTGCTTACCTTGTTTGTCAGCGCCAATAAATACTCCACCATCTAATTCTTGTTGTATATCTTCAGGTGTTGTGTCATCACCCTCTTGTTCATTCTGTACGGGCCTTGTGTCATTAATTCTTGTTGTATATCTTCAGGTGTTGTGTCTTGTTCATTCTGTAAAGGCCTTGTGTCATTTAATTCTTGTTGTATATCTCCAGGTGTTGTGTCATCACCGTCTTGTTCATTCTGTAAGGGCCTTGTGTCATTAAATTCTTGTTGTATATCTTCAGGTGTTGTGTCATCACCCTCTTGTTCATTCTGTAAGGGCCTTGTGTCATTTAATTCTTGTTGTATATCTTCAGGTGTTGTGTCAACAACCTCTTGTCCAATATTTTCAGGCGTTGTGTTGACTGGCTCTCGTTGACTATCTCCTGTCACTGACAGGTTGTACTCGGTAGTTGTGTTTTCAATTGAATGACTATTTTCTTCTACTGCTATTGCATTCATCCATTCATCATCGGACCATTCTGTGCCTTCCATCCTGTAAAACATGTATTTAAATTATTGTCTATGTTTAGCCTTCAGAAATATTTTCTATTAATGACATTAGGACATTATAGTCATAAAATTTTAATATTTCCTATGCGACAGTTGTTTTTCATTCGTGTGATGAGTTTCAGCTTTTTATTTTGCCATTTGATAAGGGACATAACGATTTTTATTCTACTTTGAATTTGATAGTTTTGTTGTTTTACTATATGATTTCCCTATTTTTAAAGGGTTCTCTGTTTCTCTCATTGTTAAAGTTGTCCCCTGTTAGTTATCTCTTGTTTTTCTTGTCCATGATCGAGATGTCTTTTATAAGCTGGATATAGCTACTTCTTGATAGACCATTTATCTTTATGAATCGATAGATAATTTGAAAATTAGAGCTATTGTCTTTACTAATGTAACATAAAAAATAAATATATAATATTTGAAAATCTTACCTTGGTGCTATTTTTTTATGATTTCTTTTTTTTTTCTTTATTATTTCTTTGACAAAAATCTGAAGAAAAAAATAGATAAATAAAACAGTGTGAACTAAGCATGCTAAGAGACACATAAAACATTTAAAAATACATAAAAAAAATAGTTAAAGCAACATGCAGTTAGACCATGTTTTGTGTATTTATTTGATTCATTTTAACAGAATTAATTATTATCCATATTAAATCTGAATTATAATATCTTTCTCAGAGTAAAATTAATTATTATTCATCAACGCTAATACTTATTTTTTTATCATAGTGTAAAAATTAAAAATATTTAGATAAATGTTTTTCATAATATAATTTACAATGTCATACATACCTATAACTGCTTTGGGATTATTTAAAGATGATCATTTTTAACAATAGCAATGTGCATTCCTTCCCTGAGAAAATTTGTATTTACAAGATGTGTAATAGTGTAAATGAAACAAAAACACGAAATAAGATACTTGGTTTTAACCTCGAATCAGCATTATATTTACACAAGTCTTAATAACCCAAAAGATTATCAGGATTTATTGGTTTGTTGACCTTTTATCTGCTGATTATATTTAACAGCTGCAACAGGTTATCTTTAGACACAGTGGATGATGCATGCTAAAAATAGATTTAAGGATTGTAAACATGACAGCTTCAAACAGTTAACCTTACTCACAATGTTGAGGCATATAGAAATTGTGAAAAGAATTTGAAATTTGGTTTTGCCAAACATTTTATCTCCAGATATTTGATTAAGGCATATTGTTTTGATATATAAAATATTTTACTATAATGACCAAATAACTTATTTATAAATAGATGCTTGATGCATCCAACAATTCAATTATTATTAGATAATTGATTGATGTTTCATCAATTAAAAACACTTCTAGTATACCTTTTGCTCTATAATTTTGTGCGATTAAAGCATTGGCTTTAAAACACATTTTTGACCCAAAATCCAAATTTAACAAATTTTATGTTACTTGGTTGTGGCAATAACCCATCGATATAAGACTTGATCCCTCTCTAATTAATTCAAGATTAAAGGAAGTATAGAACAAGTATGAGTAGGATTAAGAAAATAGATATATAAAAAAAATGTTTAACTTATAAAACAACAGGAAATTATAATCGTTGGTGGTTCAAGGACAAACATAGTAAAGTTTAACAATTTTTTAACCTTTCATTTCCTACAATTATTTATCTAAATAAAAGTTAAAATTATAACATTACAAAATGATCGAATATCATTTTACAAACTACATTCAATTGTGTTTTTATACCTGATGCGGTCTGAATGCCAATGAGACAACTCTCCACAAGAGACACATACATTATCAACTAAAGGTTACAGTACGTCCTGCAACAATATGCAAAGCATATACCACATAGTCAGCTATAAAAGACCCCGAAATGACAAATGCAAAACAATTCAAACTAGAAAACCAACGACCTAACTTATGTTCATTTTAAAGAAATTACAGAAAACTGGCTTTTAAAACTACTCTATCCGCTTATAAAACTACTCAGTGGCGGATCCAGGGGATGCGGAGGTTGGAACCCCCCTTTTCTGGACGATCAATGCATTTGGATTGGGAATGGGACATGTGGTTGAACCCCCCCCCCCCCCTTTATCCTGGGTAAGAACCACACCTCCCCCTTTTTTAAATGGCTTTATCCGCCCCTGCTACCGCAAAGTATATATAAGACTTGATCCCTCTCTAATTAAACAAATTAAAGCATAATATAGCGAGTGGGTTTACAATACGTAAAAAGAAAGCAGACAACATGCATCTTATCAATATATAAAAAAGCAAATAAGATTTTGTAATGTAAAATAGTATGCCAAATCATTGCTGCTTCTTTGTCGGTTCTAAAACAATAATATTGACTGTCCATGTCTAACATTTTTTTAACATTCAATATACAATACTAGAAGAAAACATCCATTGCAGCAGTACTTATGATTTTATTTTGTGCATAATATACGTCCGTAGAAGTGAAATACATGTTTTTTTACTCACGGACAGGTAGTCAAAAGATAGTGTATTATTATCTGATGAACGGGAGATAACTGGATTTAAAATATGTAGTATGTCTATCATCAATGATGGTTAAATTGCAAATTTATACGATGGCAAAATTGAATTGCCAATTATAATGTAACATTTAAATGCCAATATGAATGCAAGATTGGATTTCCAATACGAATTCGAGATTATTTTCATACGAATGTTTATCTATCCCAAAATTATATTTGGTATTTTGGTATATTGTGTGCTTGATATTCATTTAACAATGCGTATAATGAAGACATTATCTGTCAATCAGTTTAATTGAGTTCTGGATCTGGCATGTCAGTAACTGCTAGAAGTCCTTTTTTAACTTATGTATCATTGTTATTTTGTTTAGTTTCTTTTGTTACCTATTCTGTCATCGGACTCAGACTTATTTTAAACTCAGTTTTACTTTGCGTATTGTTGTGTGTTTATTTTTCTACATTGTCTAGAGATATAGGGGGAGGGTTGAGATCTCATAAATGTTTAACCCCGCCGCATGTTTGCGCCTGTCCCAAGTCAGGAGCCGATGGCCTTTATTTTTAAATTTAGTTCATTTATATATTTCGGTGTTTATAGTATGACGTCTATTATCACTGAACTAGTACACATTTTTGTTTAGGGGACAGCTGGAGCACGCCTCCGGGTTTGGGATTTTCACGTTGCGTGGAAGATCAATTGGTAGCTTTCTGCTGTCTTCTGCATTTTAGTCGGGTTGTTGTCTCTTAGACACATTCCCCATTTCCATTCTCAACTTTATTGCTTGGAATTTTATTTGTTTTCAAACTAGATATAAGATGCCGGTTATCATACTCCGACAGACTGTTGTTCAATTATTATAATACTAATAGATATAAGACGATGTGGTATGAGTGGCAATGAGACAACTCTAAATCCAAGTCAACATTTGTAAAGTGAGCCATTATAGGTCAAAGAACGGTCTTCTGCACAGAGCCCTAGCTCACACCAAAAAGTAAGCTATAAAGGGTCACTCACAAAAAGACATTTGTGAAACCATTCAAACGGGAAACCCAACGGTCTAATCTATATATATAACGAGAAACGACAAACACTTATGAACCACATCAACAAACGAGAACTACTGAATGTATTGCAGACTTGATCTTCTATGTGTCATACTTACGATTTTGTATGTGAACAAAAAAAACATGTGCGATAAATAATAACGTTTAAAATATAAAATAATAAAGAGACGTGGTTTAACCTTGAGGATTTTGCTACAAATGAGACAACTATGATTAGCCAAAAGAGTGAAAAGGGACGTTGATTTGGATAACTACTAGTATTGTAACTGTTGATTAATAACATGTATTGCGAGGGAAACAGTTTTCGTGGATTAAGGAAAAAAAGTACTTAAAATTCGTTGTGATTTTGAAAAAGTGGTGATCAGTGGTTCTGCGAAAGTCCGGGTACACTAAGCCTTAAGAAAATATGTATTTTCGTAGTGCATTGGGCCTATAGAAAATTTAATTTGAACATTAATATTAAACACTCATGATTCACCTAGACCCGAGAATTCCAAGAATAATGGTATACCATAATTAAAAATGAATATACAGTATATGTTGCCGTATGGTCTTCAACAAAGTGTAAGATGAAAGAACGTCCAGGAAACCAAACGAGCTGGTTTGAAAATAAAATAAGCAAAACAAAAATGACAGACAAATAACTTTGTCAATAGTATATATATATATATATATATATATGTATAACGTCTATAAAGGTTTTGTTTGTCGCGTATTTTATTTGCAGTGTGACAGGTACAAGTTTAATTATATAACCAACGGGTCCTGTATACATTAAAAAAGTTTTATGCTAATCCAATTCTGACACAACCTATTTTTAATTGTTATGTTGTGCAGACTGTGTTATTACACAAAAGAAATACCGCTGAAATCTTTACATTGAAGTCACACTATAATTAAATAAATAATTATGCATATATATCTTTTATTCAAATACGGAAGTATAACAATTTAAATTGCATGCATAGTGTACTTAAATTCTTTTTTAACGGTTTAAGACGATTACACAATTGTCAACTTTAAAGAGGACATATTTAAAAAAAAAAAAAAAAAGAGGTTCATCTTAGATTCAAATCTGTTTTTTTAACTTGTTATGGCTTTAAAGGTGTGTTGATATTTTGAAAGAGATAAATAGACTGGGAAGCCCAATTGGTGGTGTGTTATTGAATTTAATTGCTTTTTCGCGGAAATGATGACATGAAACAAACAGAACAACCAAACAATGATAAAGAGGGTTACATTGAATTGTTGTTGTTACATAAGAAATGCGTACCATCGATATATTTCTTTATGAGATAAGCTCACTTTTGCAAACTTACTAAAAATGCGCTATGCCGGTCCATTATATGATATCGGTTTGAGATTGTTACATGAGTTTCTGTGGATCTACATTGTTATTTTCTGCGGTATATGAAAATAAAAGATTTTAGGTAATTGAAATAAATACATTTTATTTTTATTAATTTTCATATAAGAATAAGATGCAAAATATTTAAAACAATTAATGTTCATTGTTTTATTATGCACAGAATACGTGACCCGTATTTTGGGGTTTCCTAAACCAGGTTATTTTTAGAAATGTAAATAAGTTACGATGTTCTCACAACAACTCGTCATCGGAACATGGGAAATGATTAATAGTTTGCGTTATTTTCTCAAAATAGTTTTTTTATATTCTTGAAAAATATAAATAATAAGGATATCTTTACTTTCAACGTAAACGATCTCGGGAGTTTTTATAGGTAACATGTTTCAGTAACTAAAAGTGATTTTGAACCTCTCAAATATTCACTTGGTGTTTGTTAATACCACGCAATTTTACTGCGATCAAAAAGATTGAAATGAAATTGTTAGGTTAAGTATTTGTCAGTTGATATGAAGATAATACTTTGCTATACTGTCTGAAGATTTTTAGTTGTAGTATAAAGCATTTTTTTAGTCTGTCGTATACTCAATGAAAATATGAAGGGATATGGAGTAAACGTACATGAGACAATATTAATGTCAATACATGGTAAAACCCAAATATGGAATGTTTTATTGTTATCCTTCTTCTTCAAGTCACCATGATGCATTCAACAATGATCAATATTTCTCATAACTAGTAGCAATTATAAGATCAAGTGGACCCCTCAAGTCGGTTTGAGCAAATTTCAGTAACTTCAAGTTGACCCTTCGCATCGGTTTGAGCAGAATTCATGGTTAAATATATCATACAAAGCTACATCAACCTTTACTGAGAGGAATAATTTGATATGTGTTTACTGTAAGATTTTTATATCTTTTGTCAAACTAAGTTGTTTTAAATGCAAGTGCAAACAATCGAGACGTTCTATTAAGTGTACCTGAATCGATCATTGAAACTTTTTCACGAACAATTAATACAAGAATAAATGTGTTTACAATACTATAAAACTTAAAGGAGTAGGTTCAGTAAGACCCCTTTTTGGCCCCAAAATATAGCAGTTTTAGAAAATTGTGAAAATGTCATCTTTAAGCTATATTTTGGAAAGTAAAATGCTTCTGCTACATAAACATGAGCTATTTTAGCCAATACAATGCACAAATACCGCGTTCTAGCATCATTAAGTCATGGTAAATTACTGAAATCTTCAAAATTTTAGCATTTTGGTTAATTTTTAGACGGTTTCCGTCTAAAATGAAAGTGGCCGCATTCGTGTTCTTTCATAATATTGAAATGTAAGTTGTATTTGATGATAATACAAAACATATATAAAGGTTGAGGATAAACACGGATGCGGCCACTTTCATTTTGACAAAAACCATCTGAAAAGTGACGTTTTTTAGCATATTTGATAGATTTTTCATATTTAAGCTTGAATCAGAGCGTTTTTAGTGACTAAATCAGTTAAAATCTTTCACATAAACTAATCGAATCAATTAAAATAGACACTTAAGTGTTTAAAAAGTGTCCAAAAACTTTCGTTAGATGAACCTGAAATTTGAGGCCAAAATCGGCCCTTACCGGACCTACTCCTTTAGCATATACCGTAAACATTTTGCAACATATTAGACACGTGTGCTAAGTTTCAAGTTGATGTGACCTATATTATTTACAAACTACATTAAACTTAAAATTGAAACTGTCTGTATCAATATTCGAACCAGTATGAAATGGACATACAAATTGACGGACGGACGGACAAACTATTGATATAGAATCTGCCTAATTCAGAGTAAACTTTTGGCACCATTTATTATCATTTTCCAAATTGAAATGGTTAAAAGAGAGGGTGAATTGTATGTTAATTCTATACATGTATGACTTAATTTTTTTAGATTTTGTATATTTAGTTATACTAAGTACCCTTTTGAATATTGTTTGAAAACTAATATTTCAAACAAAAAATAATTTGATTCAACTTTTTCGAAAATAAATATCTGTCATGTTGAAATGGTCATTTAATTGCTTTCTCACTTTTTGTGGATTTACAACTGTTTTTTATGTAAGTTATAATTAATCTATGTCGAAAGTTGTTATATGAAGTTTGAATTCGACAATGGTTAGAAGTTGCGTTTATAATCTACCTGTCGTAAACCAGTCATGTCATCTTTTCTTCATTGATAACACAATACTATGAGGTCTATATCTTCGAATCGACAGATGCAAATAGTAAAGTATTATTGTTAAAACTTCATGAGCTCTTTTAGCAATCCTGCTACAATGTTATTGAAAAAAGTCAGGTGCATGTGTTATTTAATATTTCAAATATATTGAGTATGGCATAACACGAAACAAATATGTTGTTGATTTTTACATGTAATTTTACAGATCCACAACTGGTAAACAGGTGGCTATGTCTAGCAACGCTATCAAAGCTTTTGATTCGTTGCAATATGACGACGAAACTCAATTAAATCCAACCTCGTCTCAATGTTTAGGTCAAGATAAATTATCAAAGAACAACTCAAATGTTTATATACCAAAGAAGTTAGATTAGAGTGATCAAGAAATAGCCGATCTATATAATATATCTGACGAGGATGGAACTTACGATGTTTCCAGCTAAAAACCCAAAATGATAACAATCTATACAGTCACACGGCTGACAATATTTATGATTCTGGAGGTCACCACAAGCTACAAGACAGAAATGAAGAAACATAGGATCATTTCTTCGGAAAGCAAACGGAAGATGAAAATGACACCACCACTTTAAAGTGAATTTTACACGTTTGAACAATGCGTTGATGTAGCCCTTCTTTGTAAATTAGCTAGTAAAGGTAACAAATATGAGGCCCAATAGTTCTAGAAGTCTAGTTAAAATAATGCATTCTTGGCAGATATGTTCATTGTAAACAATGTCCAAAATGGTAAAGTGTACAGAACAAAATTGTTATCATCACATGAATAAGATAAATGCAAACATCAGTCTTTTCTTCCGTAGTTAACATTACTGTCTTCTATAGTTTGTAAAATAGATCTGTTTTCAACGTGTTTTTCATTATTTATTTTTGGACATAGTAATAAATGAAATTATAACTCAGAAATATGACGCATAAAATATCAGCTATTTTAATTTGAGTCTTTTAACTAATTATAGTGATTTCCATTACCTTGGTGATACCTTGATACAGAAAAATGACGAACACATTTTTTTTTTGTTAATAGAATATAATGACAATTCTTGTACCTTATCGCCTTATTGCTATCTTTTAAAAATGATTTGTTTTCGTGGTTAATAATGGTTCACATACATACAGGGAAGCCATTGTACTTTCCAAATTTAAACAAAGCAAAACAATAAACGTCAGTATATGTCCGCGTTATATTCAATTTTCATCACTAATACATTTAAACGTGTAAAACTTCCTGTATATAACTGCATACATCTGTCATATTTGAAATGAGCACGATGTGGATTAGTGAATTCTTATTTTTATATTTTCAATGTGTTGAAATATCATCGAAGCAGGAAACAGGTAGAAGTTGTTTCTTTTAAATAAATTTTACTGTGTGTTAATCATATGTTACATGCTAATTTTGCTTCTTTATTAGTTTTACTTCAACCGATATGCTTCATTAGATTTGTGGAGTTTGCCTCGTCTTAGTAATATAGTTTCTCAAAGACAGGTATGATTGTCCATTGAAAAACGTATGAAATTATTCATATTATAGTTTGTCATAAATTAACTTTATCTTAATTTTAACGCATGTCCAAAGGACTTATTCGCCATGCATAATTTTCTTGGTTTTTGTTTTTGCTAACGAAATTGTCAAAAAATGAATTGCCCGCTAAAATAAAATTTCAATTCCAATGCAACACTTTTTTATACTCATATATACTATGTAATATGTACATATATTACATCAACCTATAGATTTTTCAATTTAATTACAGTCAATATGCTTCAATAGTTTAACCTCCATCTCGACAGTTTGTGTCAATACGTATGAAGTCTGGCTTAATGACATGAATCTTGATGTATGCTGCTTTGTTCTGTTTGATTAGTGGTAAATAGAGGTTTGTGCTGGGAAGTTCTTTTGGTGTCTACTATGTATAGTAATGTAATCCTTTTGCGATTCAGATGTTTATAGTATATTTTACTTTGATTATATCTATTGTAATGTAAATTATAGAACTGGTTAAAACGAGACAGTATCCAGAGGAAAAGACACTAAACATCTCATGTGTGAGTCCTTCTCAAATACAAATACAGAACATTAGTGTACAGGAAGAGGAAGCGACATGCGGTCCCAATCAATGTGTTTTAAATTTCAATGATACAAAGACTATAAAAGACAATTGTAATGGTGAAAATACCTGCCTGGTGGACTACAACATTGCTTCAGCCTGTTTGTGGGAGTTTCGATACGTAAATCTTTCATACATATGTAAACACGGTACTTAATAATTCTTATTCATTTCTACAAATGCTATTTCTTTTCAATTTTTAAAAAACCGGTGATACAAAAAAATAAAAACACAGGATTTTAAATTACTTTCTTTTCTTTTTTAAACTGAAATAACACTGGTGTAAGTTCGAACGCTTTTATTAAAATAACTTCATAATGTACGCTTAGTGTGAACATTTGAAACAAAACTATAGAAGCCTATAACGATTTATATAAACCGAGAGAGGTCTAAACTAGTAGCCAAATCCATACAACGTCAATATTGCATGAGGGTGTTGAAACCTTATATTCATAAAAGAACAATTTATGAAAATATCATATCTCAAAAGAACGCTTGTATGTATGTTTTATACCTACTCCAGAATATATATCAAAAGGTGGCGAAAAATGCCAAAGGGACATTCAAACTCATACTTCGAAAATAAACGGACAACGCCATGGCTAAAAAAAAAAGAAAAATACGAATAGTTGTCAAAACACTGAGCAACATGACACACGCCCACCTCCCTCCCCATGCGACTATCAAAATAAGTGATATTTCAACATCATCGCTTTTCAGTTGTTTTTTGTCGTATAATGTGATTGTACACATACTTTGCAGCCAAATATGTAGGACATATTTTTTCTCCATTGAAGGGAATATTAAGAAAAATTATAAATGTATTTTCATAACAACGTGTACAATAATATGCTTGTCGAGATAACAGATTTTTGCTAATTTTTTATCGAAAATTGTTTAACCTTCTCGACTTCTAATGTTAACAGATGGTTTATATTGAGTGTTGTATAGCCAAATTTTTAGTTGTTATAAAATTGAGAAAGGAAATGGGGAATGTGTCAAAGCGACAATAACCCGACCAAAGAGCAGACAACAGCCGAAGTCCACCAATGAGTCTTCAATGTAGCGAGAAACTTCCGCAACCGGAGGTGTCCTTCAGCTGGCCCCTTAAAAAATATGTATACTAGTACAGTGATAATGGACGTCATACTAAACTCCGAATTATACACAAGAAACTAAAATTAGAAATCATACAAGACTAACAAAGGCCAGAGGCTCCTGACATGGGACAGGCGCAATATTGCGGCGGGGTTAAACATGTTTATGAGATCTCAGTCCTCCCCCTATACCTCTAGCTAATGTAGATAAGTAAACACCTAACAATACGTACAATAAAATTCAGGTCAAGAGAAGTCCGAGTCCAATGTCAGAAGATATGACAAAAGAAAATAAATAAAATGACAATAATACATACATAACAACAGACTACTAGCAGTTAACTAACATGCCAGCTCCAGACCTCAATTAAACTGATTGAAAGATTATGTCTTCATCATATGAATATCAGGCACAATCCCTCCCGTTAGGGGTTTAGTATCATACTATCATAAAATATATGAGAAGAACATAACCCGTATCATGCAACAACCGTTTTTAAAAATATGTGTTTAGATTCGATGCAAAGACCGTATAAGTGAATCAATATTAGAGCCAAAATATGTTGTCTAATATTTCTGTATGTCATTATGTGTTATTTTTAAAATATGAAACGGTATTTTGAAGGCCATATATTTTTACTAAATTTAAGATATACACTTGAATAAGAAAAACTCGAAATAGGATGAACGGATCATATAAACCCGAAGGCAAATATAGTACAAGCACAAAATAAAAAATATATACAAGTCTAAATTGAAAACAACATTCACACGTATGATGGCGTTGGATTAAAACCTCAATTTTTATACATGTGCATGCAAAACAAATTTCTTGGTAGAGATGATGACATACAGCACAAATAACATTTTGCTAGAGACCAAAAACGTGAAAAAGTATTTGTATAAACGGATCACCACATGTAACAAAATGGATATTAATCACTAATAAATACCAAACAGAAAAAAATAAACTTTCTGAAAAGATGGTATACAATATATGTATTATTTAGTCTAAGCATATAAAGCAAGTTTACGAAACGGATGTCATTGTCATTTTCTGTTTGAAATATATAAGTCACATGAAACAATTGAATTAAACGTGCATGAATTAAAAGGCGACGATATCACCAATGCAGACGGGTTGTTTAAAATAAAAAAAACTATGAAATATGGCATGATCGCTTAAGTGATAATCCTTATGAATGAAGATTTAATGAAAGTATCAATAAATTATATGACATTAAAAGTAGTACTTTATGATTGATCATTGCTCTTTCGATAGACCTGTGTTCTTTGTCATCTTTTTGCTAGATGTTTTGGCTGTCTGTTAGACTTTTCCTTTGATATTGGAATAAGCAAATCGATGTCTTCTGCATGCTTCCAGGAAATTAATACAAATCTCATTGAAATTGTTATTTTGGAAATTAAATTAATTTCACCACATTTTCAGTACCTGATACCTGATAAATGTAGTAAAGACATACTTTCAAAGAGAACGTTATTATCTTTTTCGCATGCATTATATATTTACAACTGAAACTATATAGACCTACCGTATATTCTCCAAATATCAACGTCGAGTAATATGAGCATAGGAGCAAATACATTAAATACGGTATCTTTCGACTTGAGATGTTTATGATAGATAATGGGTGACTTAATATATAATATAGTATTGAAGTACGTATAGTTTAATACATCACTAAAATGAAATAAAATTATTAAAAGTTATCACAAATTCATAAGACAGTGAGTTTGTATAGAAAATTTTGAAAGTCCAATTAACTTTTATTTGGTAAATAACTAAATTAAAATCTAAATTAACTTAAGATTTAGTTTGACCTATATTAAGACCATCGATATAATTGAAATATTCTTGTTAAAGTTTTTTATCATTAAGATATGGCTTATATTTACACGATATATCATAACTGATATCCAAGTTCAACCCATTTCAGCAAGCAGGACAAGCGTAAGTACGTTTGAGAAAAATTTTGGAGATTGGATGAAAGTATCTTCAGGTAGTTTGAAATGGAACCGTGGAACATTTTTGAGTGATCATACCCAAGTAGATACAAGTAAGAAAATTTTGTATCGTTATAGTCATACGCCTTGTATTTTATAGTGTTGTACATATTAGCTTTATACTATGAAAGAAACAACTTTATCAATTTGTTTCTGAGGATCAAATTTCCAATTTGTGTAACTTTGAAAGGAGACTTTGAATACACTATTCTTATTTCCAGTAGTTTTCAATTTTTGAACATTCATAAAAATAATTAAATGCTTTAAATCCCATTACATTGTAGATAAATGAATGTAAATAATTGATTTTTTTAGAATTACCAGGTTATGTCCTGAACGTTTTGTCCTATGCTGGTAAAAATGGTACCGCACGTATTGACACTGATGGTGAATTCAAGGAACCCATATGCTTGTCACTTTGGTACCAGATTTATGCAGATAGTTATGATTGCTCTTTAAGTATATACAAGATTTCAGATAAAAATCAGAATTTACTATTTCACGCGGATGGTAATTCTACATCTTTTAGTGAATGGATCAACATATCGATAGATGTTGATGGACAAGGTCCGTTTAAAATAACACTGGAAGCAGATTTCAAGCACCGAAATTCAGGAGCAATACGTAATATTTTGATAGACGATACATCGATAGCTTATAGACCTTGCCAAGGTATGTGTTTAGCAGAATAACACCAAAAAGAAAACTTAGGAAAATGCTTTGCGTTCCCTTTCCTCCAATGAAATTTCTATACTAATACAAATGAACAGTCAAATTAAAAAGACATGCTATTATAGTTTAAGTTTTAACAATAGTATTATAAAAGCACAGTCTTCAAATTTGTATGAGTTTTATTGTCAGTTGCCCAGGATTCGAATTTGTAATGAACAATATCAACATCAGTGTTATTGTCATTGAAAATTAAAATCATATTATACAATTTCACTACAAGAATGATGACATATTAGAACCATGATTTGCGTTGTTCTTATCAATATACAAAATTATATGTTAACTTAATTCAGACTGTGATCGGGAAATTTTTCAATAAGTACTTACGAAAAAAACAAGATTTCTTGTTTGTCTGTCATAGTGATAATCACCAAGATACCAGAGGGACAGTCAAATTCATAGATCGAAAAAGCACGAATAATTGACACACTTTTCTGGTGAAGGACATAGCTGGTACGGAGTGTTTGTGCTTGAGCTAACTGTGCTGGCTTTTTTGTTAATTCGTTTATCCTGTTTTTGTGTTATAAATTATACGTATTTTCATTTCAATCGTCCACGTATGGTTATGCTTTAGGTCGAAATGCACGGATATCTTATAAGCTTGTTAGTATCATTTACAAAATGTGGTAGGTGATCCAAAATAGTTATTTACGAAACTCTATGTATGACGTCATTTCACTCAGTCTGAAGATATAGTACTTACGATATAATTAATACTGATAAAATATTCTTTAAAAATAAACGTGAAGTGACTGACAATTTGTGCATGACAGGTTTCAAATGCTTGATGTAAATTTGATGTTTTGAATGCAAAGCAAATATATTATTTGAACCTTGAGTATCTTGATATGTGTTTTGGCTGTAAAATCAGCGCATTTTCTGCAACAAAGTTTGAATTATCAAATCGTATGTCACAAAGGGTTACTATCTTTCTTTACAATTGCCTGCTACAAAAATACAGCAAAGTTTTAAAACATTGTGTTCTTCGCAAAAATCAACATGCAAACACCGATCAAACGCCTGGAAAGCTTATAAAAATGTATGTGTGTTTAACATTCATAGGGCTCATCTTCATTTGATCGTTATGAATTTATTATGGGGGTAACGTTTTTTGATTGTGTAAGACTGCTGTTTAATTTTTTTCTAGTCATTTATAAACTAGCCAACATAAATAACAGTGATTAACAATAACTGATCCCATACGGTAAACACAATCTCTAGTTATGTGTAATGTGAAAGCAAACGAGAATTTTATAAGTCATGAATCATGTTTTACTTGGGCAAAATCTTAACCTTGATATTTAACTTAAAATGAAGGACAACAAGTGCATTCAGCTTGCCACGAATTGAACAAACCAATTGAAATAGAATGTGAAACACAGTACCTTGCCAGTAAAATTGAACTCTCCCTCGAACCTGAAAATCCGACTAGTCATCTGAAGAATTGTCCTGCAGAATCTCTTCAAAATGAGATAAACAGCTTTTGTAGAAACTCACATAAGACTGACAAATGTAAATTCAGCGTTTTGAATTTCACAAGCGGATATGACGACTGTTACATCTCCAGCAAGAATATGTCGGTTTCGTTTCAATGCAATAGTAAGTTAATATAATTGGTTTATTATAAGGTTGAGCCGTTTGACAAAATAACCTCTAAAGCATACATGACGTATACTATATCATATATTATTAAACTAAGGATATTTTATGCTTTTGAAAAAAAGTCTTTTTATTTTATATTTTATCATTTATTTCAATTAACAGAAATACCGAATATTTGATGTTTGATGCTTTTTCGTCCGTCACTTGGTCTGTCAATGATGCTTATCGGATCTTATCGGATAATAAGGGAATAATCTTGAAATTTAATAAGTATGACTGTATATTATTTTCAACCATAGATGTTCTTGGGATAGGAACAGATCATGAGTACTTGTTATAATTTGAAGAAGAAACAGTTCAAGACCGGATGTAATAACGGCTACCATTTAGGTTACATACACTAAAATTCGAGTTAATCTGACAATACACGTGTAATTAAATTTCCAGTCACTGACCACTGTATTGATTTATGACATGCTATTTCCACGAGTGTTTACCTAAGATTATCTTTTATAGAATTTTTATAAATAATTAGTGATACATTATTAATGTTCATGAAAAAGTATTTAAAATGTTTACAAAACAATTAATTGAGATTTACACTAATGAGCTTGGATGTGTATAAAGTAAGGATTATGACTTCCGATGATGATCACCTAAAAACTACTCAATCGGCGTCTTTAATCTTGTTGTATTTTCTTTTGAAAAGAAAGAGTGAGATAAAACAAAATGAAGAGGAATATAAATTTTCTAAAATCTCTTGTATCCGAGAATAAACAATTTTGTCAACTATAAACGACCTGAATAACGAAACTATCGATTGGAAATTACTCTCTCGGATAAAAGCCATAGGAAAAAATTGTAACTGAAACAATTGAATAAGTAAAAATAATGTTATTATAATAATGAAAGACCATGACATAAAAATACATCGATCTGATACCAGAATATCGATCCCCTTCCAATATTCATCCGGATTTTTTTTAGCTTTACCAAGCTAAGCAAGAGTTGTGTCCCTTGTTCTTTCAAACTTCCGGTTTTCGTTTGAGTCGAACTACGGGTATCTCGAAATATTTCTCTGGTCCGACTGACTTCGAGACAACGAGAGTCGACTGTATATAAAGATTTACTTATCAACGACTATTGATACTCTAGTACATTATGTAAGAGAAAATGCATGAAACAATATAAATCAATACGATGTAAGTGTTTGCTTATATCATTTCGCATCGCAGACATAGTCAGTAAGTAGAAATAAGAAACAAAAAATGAGAGCTTTTAAATTGGTGCATGCCGTTTAATCTATTTAAGCACACCTATTTAAGTAGCAAAGTACCATGGTCACACTCAGGAGTAGAGTCTTATGGGTGTCAAAAAATGTAAATTTTCAATGGTCATTATATTTTGAATATTTCTTTCTTTTTGTATTGATACAAAAGTCGTTTCTAAATATTTGAAAATCGTTGTCGTAATTAATTACAAAACACATACTATTAAAATAAAATTTCAAGATACTCGATTTGTATCTAGTATTTGACAGATTCATTACCATATTTGTGGTGTATTTTAGACAATTCTCAGACAGTAATTCATATGGAAATTCCAACAGATTCAAGAATCCATTCTGAAGGTAAACTATAAAACTCATAAAGCATTGACAACAACCTAGACGAGTACAGATAACCAATGCATGTATCAAAAAAAGGAATCAGTGCAAATCATGTCATATTCCGCAGCTGTGACATACATTTTATTCCTACTGAATTTTTCGAACTAACATATCATACATATTAAAAGGTACCTTTCCAACGATAAATGAAAATTGACCTTTGCATTAATTTTCTAATAGTTGTCTACTTTTAATTAAAACAAATACTTCACATTACTCGATTCAGCAGATTAAGTGCATGAAATATGGAAAAATAATAAATCTAGACCCTGTTCTAATCTCAAACTTGATTATGTTTTCATATTGAATGTGTAATAAACCCTTACAGATTATGAGCAAAATCGTTCAGTATCAATAGACATAAATTTAGAGAGAAAAAAAACATGTAACAGACATATATCTGTTTTCCATACAACAAAAGCATAGATACAAACTTATTTACGACTGTTTAGGTGGTACATAACACTACAGGGAGATAACTCTGTAAAAATCTACTTAACGTTTTAATCACGTTGTACAGTAAAGATAATATTAATCTTCTCAATGATCAAAATAAGAGTTTGTCAAACTGCTATATATCCAATGAAATTTTTCCGCAAAAATGTTTGTTTTTTTTTAAATTTTTATATTTTTGTCAAAGGATCACAGCTAATATTTTGTTAAAGTTTTATAAAAATTAATCAGCCAAATTAGTGTTTTTAATGGTGTTTGGTACCACCTTAGCTAGGTTGAAAGAACATAAATGAATATTTATAATACTAATATACAAATACAAACGTGTGTTATAAAACATTGAAAAATTAATAAATAAGGTCACTGTTTGTTTCGATTCGGAAATATGAAAATGATAGAAGAGATCAGGTGCGCTTCGTTCTTCTTTAGAAAATGAATTATTACAAAACGACTAAAACATGAATGTTTAGAATGTGCAAATTCTCCACCTTTGAACAACTACGAATACACATATACCTGAAAATTTTATAGTCGACAGATAGTTAAGTCGCGGTATAAGCGGCATGACAATGTCAATTTTCATTTTTTTTCCACAATGTTACTACGTCCCGATTACGCTTCTACAACGATCCCGCTATGATTATACTATGAAGAAGAAGGAGAAGAAATTTGAGACGGCGTAGGTCAAGTTTGGTTCTTACTTGGTTATAAACCGAAAGGAGACTCCAGTTTGGTCATTATGATCAGTTAATGAACGATTTACGACCAGCAATATGTTGTGATTCAGGTTGGATTGGTCGGTTCAACACTTCTCCGGGTCAGGATTCATATCAGAGATCCCTCTTTCTCTTCCCCTACCCCTACCTCCACGCCAACAAGTTCTGATATACTTTGGTGGCATGACTGTGTTGTTTTCATGAAATATACGTACATGTATTTAAGAGAAAGAGATGAAATAGAACAGTATTATATGGAACACGTACGATGTTGACGTTATTAATGAGATCTTAGTAAGATCGCGTTATGAATGTTGTGTAATCGAAGTATGATCATGGTAAGATAGTGCTATAATCGCATTAGAAGCGTGATAAGATCATGTTGCATTCGGAAATGTCGTAACGAGAACGTGATGAGCGTAGTAAGATCGTGATAATCGTAGTGATGTCGCAAAATAAGCGTGTTGAGAACGTGATATAAACGTAGCGGGATCGTTGTGGAAGCGTACCGTGGACGTAATAGCATCGTGAAAAGAGAGAAAATTTACATTTTCATACCGCTCATACCGTGACCTCACCACGATCTGAATTAATTTTATATCACTGTGAGCGTGGTGCGATCGTGGTCTAGTGTGACTGGGGCTTGACTGGGGACTTATTCCAAAGTTGCAGCTAACTTTCTCTTTTAATAAGGGTTATTACCCCTCGGTCAATAACATCCCTCTAGCTTTTGGCTCCTCGGATGATATTGAACATTGGTTTAATTATACATCTAAGATTGGAGATACCATGTTGTAATCTAACATTCCCTGTAATACATCATACGATAATTTCACATGTGAAAAACCTACATCTGACATTTTAAAAAAATGGCAATAGTATTGATTATACCGTTACATCGATTCCAATTGAAAATGCGTAGAAAAGGGTATAGTTCCTTTTATTTATTAATTTTTGTTCTAAGTTCTTTTAAAAAGTTCGTGATCAATGTTATAATTAGATCCAAAAATTTATCTGTCGAAAACACTTCTACTCGTAACACGAATTCGTAAATTAATGAGTCGTTCATTCACTCGTTTGATATTTTCTATATTTGAATTCACGGATTAGTTTTTCTATAAATATCACAACAGATTCAAGGACAAAACCCTTCACTTGTCAAATTGTTCGCTTTATATGACAGACATAAACCATAACAATAGGGTGGTAACTGTTTTTATTTCAAAATGTATAATAATACATCATTATAGGATTAGGCCACATCAATTTATTTTTGGGGGGATTTCAAGGTTAAAGGTACAGCAAGCAAAATTATGATTTATAAATTACATAATGAACAAATGTTCACATAAAAGTATAAATTGAGACTTTTCAAATTTGAAGCGTAGTTACTATTTTTTAAAGCATCCTTACTTTTAAATATAAAAAGGCAAATGATTGTTCCATGAATTTATTTTTGGACATACATCCGAAAAATGAAATGTTCAATCCGGCTGTTTGCTCACGTCTTATAATATATTTTGCAGCTGGTATCCCAGTTATTGTCGTATCTACACTGGTTTTCATAATAGTTGCTGCTTCAGTGATGATCTTTATTGTTTGGAGCAGAAAAAAGAGAGCCAAAATTTTGAAACTATGTCAGGCTCCACAGATTACAGATGCAAGCGAAATCATCGATTCGGCTGACTATAATATAATAAACTATGAGGAAATGACAGATATTGGTATTCCTAAGATGAATGAAAATAAAAATAAAACTCATACAATACACCATCAACCACAAAACATAAAGAATTCCAGTGAACAGGATGAACACATTTGCAACAGTTACGAATCATTGTCAACCAATCGAAACTCAGCTGAACATATTTATGAATCAGACTCTAAACTTATTGGTCATTACCAATCACTAAAAAAACAACAGCAATTTGAAGAACATACCTATGAATCTACAGAACATGCATTACCGGAAACGATGAAACAGGAGTTATCTCAATATGAATCGCTTACAAGCCCTCCAGAATCAGATAAACATACCTATGAATCTACAGAACATGCTTTACAGGTATCGATGAAACAGGAGTTATCTCAATATGAAACGCTTACAAGCCCTCCAGAATCAGATAAACATACCTATGAATCTACAGAACATGCTTTACAGGTATCGATGAAACAGGAGTTATCTCAATATGAAACGCTTACAAGCCCTCCAGAATCAGATAAACATACCTATGAATCTACAGAACATGCTTTACAGGTATCGATGAAACATGAGTTATCTCAATATGAATCGCTTACAAGCCCTCCAGAATCAGATAAACATACCTATGAATCTACAGAACATGCATCACATGTATCGATGAAACAGGAGTTTTATCAATATGAATCGCTTACAAGCCCTTCAGAATCAGATAAACATACCTATGAATCTACAGAACATTCATCACAGTTATGATGAAATAGAAAACAAACCTATGAATTTACAGAACATGCATCACAGGTATCGATGAAACAGGAGGCATCTCAGTATGAATCGCTTACTAGCCCTTCAGAATCAGATAAACATGTGTATGCATCAACAATATCCCAACAGTTATGTATTCTAGGAAAACACGGAAGCAGATATTCAATTTGTATTGTTTATAATACCTTATGCATTTATCATTTTCTCTGAATTTGAATTCTATATGATTTAATATGAAACGACTATATATGACTGAAACTATAACATGCTAATCTGATATGTCAATAATATAATACACATATACTATATATTATATAAAAAGGTTCAAATTGTTAGCCGTCATGAAATTAAACGACAAATCAAAGAACACAGCATTATATATAACTACTATAGGGCGATGGTTTTGTTTCAACATTCCACCATTCTTTTATTAAAAACGTGCTTAATATGTCTTTTAACTCCACAAAAAACTAAAAACTTCATTGTTTCCAGTAAAGAAAAAAAAACACAGTTTTTTTGGGCACAAATGTTGTTTTTTTTTAATTGTAATAAGACAAATTGATAAATGTGCTTTGTGCAATGAAGCTATTGGAGATATTAAACATACATTTTGCATATGCCATAAAATAGCAGATATGTGGATAAGATTTGGTGTCTGGATTTCTAAAAAGAAACAGAAGTAATAATCCCGTTTAAAATTGATATGATAGTATAAATGAATTTAGAAAAATGAACAGAAAATAATATAAGAATAACTCTATTTTCAACTGCATACAGCGTAGATCATTGCACTTCAGCGTTCTCATCGCACCTCGAAGTTCCAATGTACTGCAATTCAATATTGATAGATAATGAAAGATGCGTGCACTACCTCTCATCTGCATGGCAATTGCAATAATTTGTCTATTATAGAACTATCTATGTGGGTTTTTTTTTCGCAACAATTTGTGATATATTTATTTATAAGTGCTTTATTGACAAATAAAGATTTTAAAATTCAATTTATAAGCTTTTTCAGCTTTTATTTTGTTAATCTCAGACTTAAAAATATTCGGACTCAATTTGACCAATTTCATGTGTCTTTTACTATCATATATTTGATGAAGTAGGTTCTGGTTAAATTTATATATGTAACGTTTTCAGATTGGACAATTTTTTATATTCTGTAATTTGTTAATCTATGTTTTGAGGTATTTTCTATTTTCATTTTCTTTAGATTATGGGTCTCTTTGTGATATAATTGCGTCACTATTGGCTAATATGATGCAGCAAAAACACTTGTTGAACAAATACATTTGATTTTATTCTTTTTCCGACAGTATATGAAAGGTAATGATAACCATAATCAGATTCCTTCTAATCAGTAGTTATCGTTTGTTGCTGTATATCATATTTGTTGTTCGTTCATTGTTTTCTGCATCAACCAGGCCGTAAGTTTTTGTTTAACATTTGCCATTTCGTTACCATTCAATCGAGTAGCGGTATTAACCATTTTTGGATTCTTATAAATTCTATAGAACTTCTGGACAATTTTAAATCTCGGTCTATTTCTGAAATTAATTCTAACATACTTTTGATTTTTTAACCCTGTATACCAACATTTCCCATGTGAAATTATAAAATTGTTTTGTGTAAACATTGAACGACAAAATTTCTTCATATGTGACGTATAAATTTTCTGACGTCAGACACACGAAGCAATGAATGTGTTTTTAATTTGATAGATGCTTGTGTGCTTTTTGTAAATAATTTGATAGATGCTTGTGTGCTTTTTGTAAAATTGTTTGTTTTAAGATTGTAACACAGTGATGACTGCTGTACTCATATTTTGACTACTTTATTTATTATGTCTGTTTTGTTCACACATCGTTATAAATATAACGGGAATTTGATGTAAAAGTATGAGGTTTGGCGCTATAAAACCAGGTTCAATCCACCATTTTCTACATTTGAAAATGCCTGTACCAAGTCGGGAATATGACAGTTGTTGTCCATTCGTTTGATGTGTTTTGTAATTTTATTTTTCCTTGTGATTAGGTTCTTTCCGATTGAAATTTTGTGATTTTATTTTTTTTACACATAAGATGCTGTAGATATTTTGCTTATTGTTGAAGGTCGTGCGACGACCTTGATCTTTAAGATCTTGAAGAATAACTCTTTTACATGTTTTATTACATTGAGGTTTACAATTTATCGTATGTCAAAATAGTTTAATACAGTAATATTTAATGCAAAACAGCACATATATAGAAGTTAGAAAATGTGGTATGATTGACAATGAGACAACTCTCAGCCACATATATACCACATGACGTAAAGTTTAACAACTATATGTAACTGTATGGGCTTTAACAATGAGTAAAACCCATACCACCTAGTAAGCTATAAAAGGTCTCGAAAAAAGGTCTTCCGACAACGGAATATGAGCTTGTTGTGTCTCTCTGCCGCTTCATTTATATCGCAGGCTCCACACAAATGAAAGATTTGTACTTGTTATCAACAAATGGGACACTAGTAATCAACTGACACTAGATTTACAGGGAAATGTGGGGCTCTGACTAAGCGACAATGCATCAATTCTATAAATATAAATTCATTGATTTATTTTACCGTGTATGATCATTTGAACATATAAGACTATCAATCTTTTATTTTTATAAATTGCATTCTCTGATACCTGATATACATTGCACTAATTGAAAGAAAACAAACAGGTGACGACGGATAAAAATCAGTTGTTGTATCAAAAACCACACATCGTTTCCTCGAATATGAACTACCAAATAAAACCAAATCACGAATACTACGTCGTGTACCACACGTTGAGCAAAATCTGCCTGCCCTTCCGGGGCGTGCGAGATCATCCCGACTGATTTATATTACCCAGTAATAACGATCTATAAAGAAGTTGAATCGGGGTGGTCAAGAACCAACCTATCTTTAAAAAAAAATCTAACGTGAATGGGATTTACGATGATTCCTAAAACTGTCAATTTCAAAGGAATACTCTGTTTTACCCATTTTTGTTTAAAAAATCATCATAAATACAACTATTTACAGAACAAAGTCTTGTCCAATGCTAATCATCTTATCTGCATACACACAGTTGTATATGATACAAAAGATGACTCTCAGATGTTGAATGCTAGTAATAAACCCCTTTTGCTTCATTATAATGTTCGTTTTGGTTCATTTATACATCTCATTTTCTCGGATACTTTAACATTTTAAGCCAATAAACCAAAAGGTTTTATTAACTATAACACATTTATGCAAGAAATGTGATAATAAATAAATGATAAAAGTGTTCAAGCTGAATGAACTATTCAAAGAAAAGTTTACTATAAAAATACGGAGATGTGATTTGATTGCCAAAACCATAACTATCCACCAAAACTTGAGTAAAGTGGATGTGAGCATAATAGTCATTCGTACGGCTTCCAACGGTGAAAAAAGCTGTACCCATACCCTATACATGTTATAGAAGACTGATAAGTTAACCAATCACATTCTTCACATTTTTCCATGTAAACAAGCTTAAAAACTCAGAATGTTTAACTGCAACGAAGTGGATGATAAAGTACCTACTTTTGCTAAATGCAATAGAATTTTTCTACCCTTTTTAGTTTTAAACAGGATTAGACTGCATAATTTGCTAGTTTTATTAGAAAGAAGGAAAATGTACTACATAAAGATATGTATGAAAAAGCAAACCAACAAATAACAGGAAATTAACTTTGTGTAAAAATTACCCAAATATTACAAGCTAACTTCTATTTTTATTTTTATTTTTATTTTTATTTTCTTTCCGGTTGTCAATTGATAATAAAAAAAATATCAGCAAAATAGTTAAAAGGCTTATTTGTAAAGAACACTTATTTTTTTCGTTTTTCGGAGCACAGTTCTTCTCTATTAATTTCGATCAATTGAACGACCAAAGTAAAAAGAAAGTAAGAGGAGAGGTTGTATTCTGCTTTACGTCGTAGTGTTTGAAGTCTAGAAATATGTGAAGTGATAACTGATTTCAAACTGACTTATAATTTTAATGAATGGGGTCGATTATAATTATATATAAGCTATAGGCTGATTACTTATAGACACTTACTATAAAAAGTAAAATCAACAAAGTACTGAACTCTGAGGAAAATTCAAAACGAATGTCCCGAACGAAATGGCAAAATCGAAATCTCTAACCCATCAAACCAATGGATAACTACTGTCATATTCCTGACTTGGTATTGGCATTTTCTTATGTAGAAAATGGTGGATTGAACCTGGTTTTATAGTTCGAAACCTCTCATTTGTATAAAATTCCTTTATATTACATCGATGTGTGAACAAAGCAAACATACTGTCTTATGGTGTTGTTTGTTCTCTGTCTCTACAAAATATATTCCAATTACTTATATTCAGATAGGTTAAGTGGTCTTACAGTATAGTGTGGACAGTCGACTAGATCAAACATACGACTTCATAATTTAAATTCAATTAAATTCCGTTACAAAAGAAGGTGTTGGCAAACTAGAGCAGAGTCTGGTCGACTCAGAATAATATAATACAGATGAGTAATTTGACCTAGAATGTAAAACCTTGAGCTATTATATAGAATTTGAAAAGAAATATAAAGTTTGTGTTTTTGTATTCTGGGGTCACTGTTTTATAAGTGATCAAAAATATAGTTGTGTTATTGTACCTGTATATTACAATTTATCCCAATTTGGTAGTTCAAAGTAATCGATATTCAAAATACTAATTAAAGTGCATGTATGCTCTATCCAACGTTGAACGGTGTGGAAGGGTTAATTCACAACCAGGGTTAAAGAATCCATTAAAATTGTTGGTTGAATATTGAAGAAGATCAATATAATGATAAACTGAGCAATGTGTACCTTTGTACATAAAGAGAGTAGATTGTCAATGTATATTCCCGCACTATACGTTTTAGACGATGTTTATGTAATATTAAATATTATCATATACTTAGACTAAATAACATATGATATTTACTGTGTGATAATAGCATTAGATTAACGTAAATTCCGTATTTTTTCGAATTGGTACCAATTAAAAAAACAATTATTTGGATACTGAAAGTACATTGTGTAAAATAATAATACTAAAAAAAAAATAAGAACCAAACAAATTTTTAAATAAATGCGGTTTTTTTAAGTTTCAAACATAATTTAGAAAGTTTCCTTTAAAAAATTGACTTTTCCAAACAGTGTTCATTATGTATATTGTTGATTTAAAAACAATAAAATTGTCGATTCGTCCATATTGAAATGTTTTTCTTCTCTGTTGAGGCATCTGGTAGAAAGATTTCATATCGAATGTACTAAATTTGGGATCCGACGTCCGTGGAAAAAAAAGATCATAACTTGCAATTTTTTATATCGCATGAATTATCAACCCTCGGTCAATATCAGCCCTCGAGCCATGCGACTCTTTGGCTGATATTGAACCTAGGGCTGATACATGTGATAATACATACGATATGAAAATGCCATGTAATAATCTGATATTATATCTATTGACAACCAGTATCAGAATTAACTCATTTGAATCTAAATTTAAAATAAATAGCATAGTGGTAAGTGGAATGATACAAAGATATGATTCGTTTATTCTAAAATGATCGTTTTAATCATGTAAATATGACTCATGAAGGCAGAGGGGTAAACACTACAAATTGATTCAAAAGTATTTAATAGGGTTCTTATATTCTGCAATATAATAGAACCCTAATCCTGTACTGAAAATGCAAAAGATGCTGTTATTATGTCAGTATCGGTTAATGCATTATGTTTCTTTTGGTATTATGAAACTGTCGACTAACATCCAGATTTGTGCACTTTATAAGTTTTATAATCTTTGAATAGTATTCTTTTGTTATTAGTGTCTTAATTATTTTTCATGTATTGTAGTTTGTCCACTCGTAACATATATGAAGTATCAAATAAAGAACTTAAAGAAATAAATCATTGAATTTAATCAATGCAGGAATTGATATTAATTAGACAGCAGTTAACGAAACATTTTAGGAAATTATATTATTCTAATAATGTTTATTTGTATGTTCATAAAAAACAATTCAATTGATTTGTATTATACCAACAGGAGATGATTAACTGAATCTAAAATATCATCGAGTTTTATATGAAACATTGATAGAAATATGATAACATAAATTTGAGTACCCAAAAGTAATACGAGTTTGTTCATTTCGTTTGCTTTACACTTTTTTTTAACGTTTTTTGTAATGAAATATTGACTAATTTATACATCATTTATAGAAATATGGCAGTTTGTGTATTGAAGTGTATTTTTAAAAAAATGTTAACCTAGTTTTAACAATACAACATATGTACTTCCCTTATTAATATAAATTATATTTTACACGACCAAATTACATTGTGTTTAAATGGTAAAATTAACAATAACACTTTTTTTAAAATTCAATTGAACATTAAAAACTTCCTGTACAATACCACATCCATAACACATTTTTATTCAAAATGTATTCTTTGTGGATAAGTGAATTTTTTTTTCTATATTTTCAATTTTTAGATATTTTAATGATGCATACAGCAGGTAAGCGTTCTTTCTTCAATACACAAAAACCTTTACATCTTTTATTTTCATAATTACATGTTTTGTACTTTATCGTCAAAAATGTACTTTTAAATCAATTTATATTTCGAGTGATTGTATATGAGGTCTTCAGTTGCACATACTTTCTCAAATGAAGGAATATCTCTCGTTAAAACAATTGTTCAATCCGGGTAAATGTTGGTGTATAAATTTACAATAATAGCGTTTACATATTCGTTTCATGAAAAATAAAGCACAAGTGCCAAATTTAATTGGCTTTTTATTCAAGAAAACCTAGAGGTATTGAAAAGTATTGCAATTTATATAAATAAATGTTTTGAACTGAGAAAACTATCAATATAGTACAAATATTGTTTTATTTAAGACGTTGAGAATATTTGCCTTTTAATAATAGATATAATTGTTAAGCTTTTTTTCTATGTGTGTGGCTCTGATCTGGCTGTGGTTTAACATCTAAGAATTGAGATGGTCATATTCATATTAATATATTACTATTTTGTCAATTAAAAAAATCATTGTAAAAGATTACTTTGCTTTTCATGGGCCCTTTAATTGGAATAAAAATATCTTAACTTATCTTATCTTTCATACTTTTGCTTAACGTCAACCCCTCAGAATTAAAGATGCAAAATGAAATAAGAAGACGTGGTATGATTTTCAATCAGACGAATAGCCATTTACGATAAACTGACATTAAGAATAACGCAAAATTTAGCCAGAAATGAACAATACCTGAAAGTTAATCTTGGTTC
The DNA here is from genome assembly GCF_963676685.1 of Mytilus edulis. Taxonomy (NCBI): domain Eukaryota; kingdom Metazoa; phylum Mollusca; class Bivalvia; order Mytilida; family Mytilidae; genus Mytilus; species Mytilus edulis. The sequence goes on from NC_092352.1 coordinate 59,868,189, forward strand.
TATATAAACGAAAGTTGAAGCCGATGTGGATGAAAACAATGAATTCTAACAACTTTTGAAAGAAATGTTAATGTTTGTATTGTCCGTTTAAGTTTCTAAACAAGAATATCAAAATAAAGCTTATCCTTTGTAACAAATGGTGTCCTTACAGAGATTTCCTGATATGCCAACGAACCAACCATAGTACGAACTGGGAGCTGTTGTTTTTTTTAACATTTTCACAAATGTATACATTTAATATGTTTAATATTAACGTATGTTTTATGACTCATCAGTAATAGTATTTGTAAAGTTGTTTTTGCTTTTACATATATGAGCTCAATTTCTGTAATTTCATCAGGACGAATAAATAAATTGCATGTATTAAGGCGTATCTCAAAAACAACCTTAATGAATGAGTGACATACAAATGAAACTAATAAGCTGCACATCGATAAACGTGGTGCGCCTTTTAAACTCAAAGCGTTTAATTTTTACCCAATGTACCAATTGATAAAGATGTTTAGTAAGCATTTCAACATTTCGATATTATGTGTCTGTTAGAACTCCTTCTTACATACCTGAATCTTGATTTATGTTTTCATTTGCATGATGTTGGGGTGTTTTTCTCCTTGCGTTTTTTTGTAACGGCAGAGGTGGTGCTTTTAATTTCTGTTGGTTGAAGAAAATGTCACAAAATAAATGAATAAAAGTTTTTATGTGTGTTTTTCCACTTTAATTATATAATTTCGATGCTACAATTAGTTTTTTATATTCTACATGATGATTGTTTTAATTTTCTTGCCAATGGTAGAAGTGGTTACGACGATACGATATCCCGAACAAAATGCAGTAAACATCTCATGTTGGAATACTTCAATAATACAGATTCAGAACATCAGTGTACATGCTGAGAAAACGTCATGTGGTCCAAATCAATGTGTTTTAAATTCCAAAGATACACAGACTATAGAAGACAACTGTAATGGTGCAAGTTCCTGTCTAATGGATTACAACTTTACATCAGCATGTCTACGGAGTTTAAGATACATCAATCTGTCGTACACTTGTAAACACGGTATTAAATATTTTACCATATTTTATTGAGTACTAATCATCCTCTGAATCTGACGGAGGTGTAGAATAAATATGTTGATATAAAATCTATAAATAAATTGGACAAAAAGAGCTGAGAGATATCCAAGGGGAAATAAGTTAAAATAAAAAGCAGACAATTCCAAATAGACATCATCACAAAGTACCGATCTAAGAGTATTCGAAACTATTCAAATAAAGATAGAATATAATTTCAACCATTAAATAAAGCATTTCCTAGTTTGAATTTTGAATTACTTCAAAACCGATGGCTTTAATTTCACATTTTCGTGTTGTATCTGTATTTTACGGTCTTTATATAGTACCGTTTTATCACCTAGGTATTGCCCACATATAAAATACTAGGTCAACGCTATACAAACAAATTGGATTTGTGTTTATTTCTTAAGGGATATTGTTATTAGCTTAATTTTTTTCATATTGTTCTTTGTTTTAAATACAATGAATGAAAATTATGTATATGTAAGACAATGATAATCCCTTTCTTCAAGTACGAACGTTAGCAAACTCACTTGTTAATACACCATTCCGTGACATCGATAAGGAAATTTTCGATTTATGTAGAAGTGCCGGATAAACGTATCCAAAGATAACCAGTATGTCCCGTCTGTCTATGAACGTCGCTCTATGCACAACTATGACATAATTCGTAACCAACATACGGAGATACATGTAGTAGACAAAAACTATTTCAATTCAATAACCATTAACAAATTTATGCATATACACCAAATATATTATTCTATATTTGTCTTGCAATATCAACTATATGAATGAATGAATAAATAATGTACTAAAGTGCAACCTGAATTGCCATAATATAATACATATGTTATGAACATTGTTATTTTCAGCCAGCTTTATAGGCTTATTTTAAAACATTATTATACATGTACAGCTAAATTTTATTTGATATAAAATATTAAGTTAACAGTTTTTACGTCGTGTAGTTTTGTTAAAGTAAAAGTATTTATATAACATCTTGTCTTATCCTTAAACAGTCTATAATAAAGTTTGCCAACGTTTTCGGGTTGCTCGTTAACAGTTCGTTTAGTGATTCTTCTGGGAAGTCAAAGTTAACAGAGGTGAGTTCTCGTCTGAGTTCGTTCCTTCTAGCAGAGTAACGGTCACACAAAAACATAAAGTGGTTTTCATCTTCAGTTATATTGGAGTTGCATACTTTACAGATTCTCCGGTCGGCTGAAATATTTCGATATCGACCTCGTTCGATTTCTAAAGGTAGTGAACCTTTTGTTCCCTTAAATATCGACTATCATCATTTTGTCTTGTCATATAACAACCATTACAATTCCAACTAGCTATGTATAATTTAGCATCGTAACAATTCGGCTGGCTTAAATGATAATTTGTTTTCTGAGTAACATGTCCGCCCTTGAATTGGAGCGCTTGATTAGATTTGATTATTTTTCTTATGTTTGCTTCATGCATACTTTCTTGTCGCGAGTGGTCTGTTTCTATATAGATGTTTTTGTACTAATCAATGTCTTTTAAATTTCGTTTGTTCTTGAGGACATCTATGCGTTGCTTTTCATCTTCGAATGTGACAATGACTGTTTTCGGACGTGATGTATTGCCCGCGTTAACTGTTCCATTATTACGATTACCGATCCGTTGGGCGCTGATTACACTACATTCTAATCCAAAAGCATTTAACAGTTCGTTGATATATGTCTTCAGACCATCTGTACTTAAACCATCGGATTTAATGTTTTTAAATACAAGTTTTGAATAAACACTTTTCTCAATGACGGTAGATTGTGTATTATTAGTATCTTATTGATTTAAATCTTAATTTCAAATTCCTTTATTTTGTAATCAACCTGTGCGAATTCTAATGACATTTCATCTTTAATGTTTTCATATTTATATTTCGTCTGTAAATTTTGTTTCCATGTTTGAAATTCTGTTCGAGAGAAATTCTAAGGGAATCTTGATTTTGTTTTATTGTCTTCATTAACTCAAAGGTCATTATTGGATATTGTGCGATCCGGCTAAAGCTGGGAAGATGTTTTCTCTGGATTGGAAGATATAGTTAGGTTTATAAGCAAAGAATATGATTTAGGTTTCATTCGTTTTGCATTTGGCCAATTAGAGTCACTCTCGGTTTCGGGTGAACTGTACCTCTGTCTCTGTCTTGAGCTCTGATTAGGCGGATTTTTGTATCTGGGCATAAGTGTTGAGTGCAAATATACCTTTTTTTCTACTGTTTGTATCTTTAAAAATATTATTCTTATAATAAACAAATGTTTTTACTACATTTTCTGACAACAACAAAAAAACATGTTCATCTTGTATAGCTTCAATATCATATATCTATAAGTAAGATTGCTTACTGTACACATAACTTGCTTACATAGTTAATTTACTTTATATTCATATTTGTTCATTATCAATGAGAGGATTTCTTCGAATTATTGTAAAATACGACTCATACATACGACTTATACATATGAATTTATCACTTAACTCGATTTATTACAGAAAACGGGACAAGTGTAAGTACTTTTGAGAAGGATTTCGGAGATTGGGTCGTCGAATCGTCAAATAATTTCAAATGGAACCGTACTGCAGGAGTTCTTGGTCATACTGGAGGTCTGTTCATTATCTATCTTTATTGTTACACTTTATGAAGATTTCCATAAATTTGAAAATGATCTGTTTTGTGTATATGACACGTTGATACAGTTATTTTAGAAAGTTACTACTTAATTTAATATCTTGTCTATGTTTCTTTAAAAATATATAGAATGAACCACTGTTATTATAAGTATCTCTTTAGTTTTCAAATCAATCATGATGAACATGAAATGCTTAAGATATTACAGGATTGTTGATGAACACATGTAGATAATTTCTATTTTTCAGCTAGAGGTCATAGCATAATTGCAACAAATTCTTATATTACAACTGGTAATGCACGCATTAATACAGTAAAGGAATTCAGAGAACCAATTTGTTTGTCACTGTGGTACCAACGTTATTCCAACAGTAATGCTGCTTGTTCTTTAAGTATATACAAGACTTATGACGGAAACCAAACTTTAATATTTACTACAGAGGGTAAATCTACATCTTTAAAGCAATGGATCAATATATCAGTAGATGTATATGAACAAGTTCCATTCAAGTTATCATTGGTAGCAAACTTTTATTTTAGTACCACAGTACGCCGTATTCTAGTAGATGATATATCGATAGCGTATAGACAGTGTGAAGGTAAATATAATCACAACTTATATCAACAAAAACATGAGACAAAAGGAACGAGGAATTGACCTTACAGTTCTACGTAAGTACTGTTGTCTTGATTTTGCAATACATCGTCGGGTTAAGTATCTATTTCTCTGATAAATAGGTCTAATTCAAATCTGATCAGCATAATCATGCTAATAAATACCTTTTTGGATAAACAAATGCCGGTTGTTTGTTGAATGAAAAACTTGTTTCATACAGTATCACTAATTTCCCAAACATTGCTTTGTAATATCGATTATTGGAATTCGTCGGGGTGTCATTAGTGCAGACAAAACTTAACGTACAGAAAAGTGTATTAGAAAAACTTTACGATATCCGCCATGCCCATTCAAGAAGGAGTGAAAACCTCTGAACATTTTGGTATATTTATGTTTTTTCAAACACATGAAATACTTACAAAAGTCTGATCTATTTCTTTTCATTTTGCACAGATGTTTTCATACGTTTTTGATTTTCAAATGTTTTAGCCTCGAGCCTAACTGAAGAGACATTGACTGTCGAAATGCGCATCTTGTTCAGAACAATTGGTATCATTTATGTTATTAGCTATCCGTCTCATTGATCAATGTATTAATCTCTTAAATATTTACAACACGGTCTGGTTAATTGTTTTCTTACAGTGAAAAATATAAGTGAGAGCATGGATTTAAAATATCAACATATGTATCTAAAAATGATATTCAAAAGCTTATTTGTATTAAGGAAATTCATAAACTCTCATAAAATCGACATGAATTTGTTTTCTTTTAAATGAAGGACAAACAGTTGATACCACTTGCCAGGATGTAGATACACCAATAAGAATAGAATGTGAGACACAGTTCCTTGCTGGGGACATAGCATTGAAGTTTCAACAAGAAACCCAAAATATTCATAAGACAGATTGTCAAGAAAAATCGATTGAAAAAGATCTTAATATAATTTGCAGAAACATAGAAAAATCGGATCAATGTAAATTCACAGTGTCGGATTTTATGAACAAATATAAAGATTGTATTGGGTTCAACAAAAATATTTCTGTGACGTATGAATGCATCAGTAAGTATTTTACTTTTCATGTTGACATAAAGACGTTACATTTGTCTACTGGTTTCACCTTCTGCCTTACTTTGGATTGCTACAAAACATCGAAATATAGTTGCACATCACACATTAAGGTTAATGTTTAAATAGTAATGTTAATCGTGTTATATAAAAAGTCAAATCACAAAAATACTGAACTCCGATGAAATTTCAAAGCCGCAAGTTCCTAATCAAATAGCAAATTCAAAAGCTCAATTACATCAAACGAATGAACTGCCATATTCCTGACTTGGTAACATATGAGGCGTTATTCATTGTTTTTATCACTCTTATGCAGGAAATTGCTCCATGCGTAGAGGCACTGAATTTGAGCTTACACAATGATATTTTATTTAGCATGTTTAAGTAGACCTGACTATCCTTTAATTTTTTCACAAGCAATATGTAATTATGATCAATGCATTAAAACGATATAATCTATATACAAAAGAAAGTTTCAACTGAACCGGTTATTCATATACATGTATTGAACCCGTCTCCATTTAAGACTAAACGTAAAAATACCTTTAAAATTAGATATTACAGTATGCCTAGATCTTTTCTTTTTGTCTGTTGATATCCAGTAAAAAGATCAATTAAATGTTTTCCTTGATAATAAAGAAAAAGATTTATCGAACAAGATTTGCTTGACATCGACCATCGGTACGTTTAAATCACTATTAAAGAAGCAAATGCATAACAACAATGTAAATCAGACATTTTGATACAAAATTAACAAGAATAACTGCATAATTTTGCTGACATTTTTTCGCATCGCAAACACAGCCAGTTAGTAGAAATTAAAAATGACAATTAAAGATTTTAAATATGTGCATGCCGTCAAACCTTAAGCTTGTTAATAGACATACGAAGATGTGGTATGATTGTAAGACAACTCTCCAACCAAGTCACAATCTGTAAGTAAACTATTATAAGGTCAAAGTACGGTTTCAACATGGAGCATTGCACCAGACAGCAAGCTATAAAGAGCCCCAAAATGATAATGCTACAATAGTTTAACAGATAAACCAACTGTCTTTTATAAGTACACCGATTCCAATAGCAAGGTGCCATGATTTATTTTTTGCAATGGTCATTATATTTTGAATATTTCTTTTTTTCTTTTTGTATTATTAAATGCAATAATTGTTCATAATTATATAAATACTTGCATGTTGTTGTCGCATTTACAAAACACAAAGATACTTGATTTATATCTAATGTTTGCATGATTATTTACACTATTTTTGGGGTATTTTAGACAATTCTCAGACAACAATGAATATGGAAATTTCAACAGATTCACAAATCCAATTTGAAGGTAGAATATAAAATTCATAAAGAATTGGCAAACCAGAATAGTACAGACAACTTACACATGCACCAAAAAAAGTACTTTATTCCTCAGCTGTGACACACATTTACATCATTCGTAATTGTAATATCTATAATACTAAAATAACGAGGTCGAATTTGTCAGCCGTCATGGGGTAAAAACGACAAATCAAAGAATTTAACTTTATATATAGCTAATATAGGACAATGGTGTTGATTATACAAATTACACCACTCCAGACCCTTTTGTTTTCCACATAAATAATATTGCCAATAATTAACAAGTTCCGGGTCGAATCCGATACCGATACCAATAGTATATTCACATGTTACCTATTACCTTATCTGTACGTTCCGCATCTGACAGGCGCACCATAAAACGGTGTATTCAGAATTTTGCTATATACACGGGTCATAATCACAGGGTTGGCACTACTAAATTCAATTACTGTCACATTGTTCCCTATCGTAGTATTTTAATTAAATTATGACTTTCTAAGATGACAGTACGAATGCTAAAAATATTGACTTAAAATAATGCATATAGATACAGTTTTCAATTTGTTTGCCGGCATGAAGTAAAACATCGAATCAAAGTATTTTACTTTATCGATACTAATACAAGACAATGCTGTTGATTAAAACATACTCCATTCCAGGCCCTTTTGTTTTCCAAATAATTAATATTACCAATAATACACAAGTTCCAGGTCGACGGGATCAAACAGAAAGACTTTTTGAAAGAAGAGAAAACTGTACATCTTATAATCGGCATGACTTAATTTTATATCAGATGACAATACCAATATTAAAATAAGGCTTACGTTTATTTATATACTTTAATATAACCGCGTTATCACGGGTGTGTTCTAGTACAATTTATATTTTCAACAATAATTGAAAATTTACAATCGTATTCACTTCATCTGTTTTCATCTTTTAATTCTGACGAAACTTTTACTTTAATAGATTCAGCGTATTGTTTACAAAATACTTTATATTCTGTGTGTGCCTTTTTCAAGGCAGGCGCCTGTAATTCAATGATTTTCTTTTGTTGCTGTTTATCCTATTTATTTTGAACATCAGGACGTTGTTTTCTCGTTTTAATTGTTTTAAATCTATCATTTCGGATCATGTTATAGCTTTCTTTGGAGTTTGGCTAAATTTGTTGTGTTGAAGGTCGCAGGTGACTAATAGTTGTTAATTTCTGTGTGATTTGTTTGTTTCTTGTGGAGACTTATCTCACTGGCAATCATACTGCATCTCCTGTTTTTATATTTATAAAACAGTTCATACACATTTCATCAATTCATAAATACAGGCTTTCCAGCAACCCAAAATGTATACCAATTTTTGAAGTAGTTTTACGTATTGGTGTATAGATTATTTACTAATTAAAGGTCACAACAAATTCAATCATGTGAAGCAATCTGCCAATCATATGCCAAAATCTATTTGAGTTGAACACATTACAAAGTGATTCTTTGAAGATTTTGAATTTAAAAAACTGTTACAAATAATCCATTATTATGATAAATTGCCTGACTTATATAGAAATAGAATTTAGGTTTTATGTCCTACTAGATGCTCCTTTCAGCTTCTTTTATTTCTTTTAATTTCAAGGTGTATTTGATTCAATCAGTATTGAACAAACATATTGAAATGAAAATAGTTGTGGTCAAATAAGTTACAAGTTATTACATTATATATCTCCTAGCAAATAATACTTCACCTGATAAAAAAAAATATAAGCATATGCATTCGTCAACTGTTATCGTTATCACGTAACAAATACAATAAAACAACAATAACTAAAGCCATTAAAGAAGTGAAGCATGGCAACAAACTTCTCAAAACCTTGTGTTTTGCATTAGTCTGTTTTCTTAATGATGTTCAGCATTAGATTTATTTTGACAAAATCATTATAATTGATGGCCTATATATTATTTAGATAAACTTTAAACTTGTCTTTTCTTGCACATTGGATTGGTTAATAATTTGAATCCATAATTTGTTATTTCCCTTGGACAGACGGTACCAAACCTGTTTTTTTTTTATCTTATTTTCTGCAATTTAGTCTAAATGTGATATTTATTAGATTAGTTGTTGCTAATGTTTTATTTCAAAATGCGAAATTTTAGCATGAGGATTTGTGACGACCAGACGAATATTGCTTTCTCAGCATTTGGACAAATTTACTTTTCTACATTGGCTAGAGGTATAGGGGGAGGGTTGAGATCTCAAAAACATGTATAACCCCGCCGCAATTTTGCACCTGTCCCAAGTCAGGAGCCTTTGGCCTTTGTTAGTCTTGTTTTATTTTTAATATTAGTTTCTTGTGTATAATTCGGAGTTTGGTATGACGTCCATTATCACTGTACTAGTATATATACTTTGTATGGGGTCAGTTGAAAGACGCCTACGGGTGCGGAAGTTTCTTGCTACATTGAAGACCTATTGGTGGCCTTCGGCTGTTGTCTGCTCTATGGTCGGGTTGCTGTCGCTTTGACAGATTCTCCATTTCCTTTTTCAATTTTATTTACTAAATTTTCGGGTTTGTTTTGTTTTTTTCAATTTCATCGTCGATTAGGGTGTTCAACTGATAACTCTCATGTTAACAAAACGTTCGTAATTTCATCGTTGGCATCACGAATAGGCAATTTCGTAAAACACGACAGAATTGTCTGTATATCTTCTCATTCAATTATTTGTTTTTCTGTATTATAATTGCTCTGATTTACTTATTTATCTATTGATGTATCTATTCATTTATTCATCGGCAGATACAAGAAGAGGATTTGTAGGGTTTCTATTTAAATATAAAGGTAATAAACATTTGTTTCACATTAACAATGTAATGAAATACATTTTAAGATATATAATTGTACGAGAAATATTTAAACTTTGTGATTTATGATATACTGCTGTTTCGGGGTGGTGAGGTACTTAAGTTATATTCATCGTCTTTTTGATATCAGAAAAAAAATTATATGGAATTTTGTATCATTTGAATCAATAAAATGAAATATCTATAGGACAATTTAACGTCTTTGAAAACGTTCAAGGAAATGCAAGCAATAGTGATACGTGTTTGTCAGAATATAAATGTTAATATACATTTTTGATAACCGCAATAGGACACATATAACCGTTTATATTATATTCTATTTGGTTCCTAGTTGAATCATAACCACTATGTAAGTGGTTAGAAAAATAATGAAATTATATCCCTATATAAATGCATCTGAAGCTTTATTTGTTGGATAAAGACATCATTATTTTGTTAATATTTAGCTAATTTTAAATTTTCGTAAAATATGTGATTGTTAGAAGATGAAAATGTCGTTTGTATTCTTTAAACATGTTAACTGAAACTTTAATATCAACACCACTGTTTTATGAAATTTTGAGTAATCATTTTGAAAAAAAGAAAGCATCAGGAATCTATTGATCCTTGTTAACCAAGAAAACGGGGATAAAAACTCATAAAAAATATTTTCCACTCTATTTCATGAATTGAAATTGTCTACCTAAATGACAGAACTTATACAATTTCTTTGTTGTCCATTTGTTTTTGATGCGTTTTGTCAATTATTTTTTGCCATGTGATTAGGGACTTTCCGATTGAATTTTCCTCGGAGTTCAGTATTCTTGTGATTATAAAGGGAAGCTTCTGTATAAGCTCATATACAACAGACGAACTTAAGAAGCCATAATCTCCTAAGCAACAAAAGGAATACAATGATGGCATAGAGCAAACTAAACATTATTTAGAAGGCGACACTTTTTTATTGTAACATAAGAAATGCGTACACTCGATATCATTCAACATAATTGATATAGGAAGATGTGGTATGAGTATAAATGAGACAACTCTTTATCCAAATAACAATTTATAAAAGTGAACCATTATAGGTCAAGGTACGGCCTTCAACACGGAGCCTTGGCTCACACCGAACAACAAGCTATAAAGGGCCCCAAAATTAGTTCACTTTTGCAAACTCGCATGCAGCACAAACATTTACTGAAAAAAAATTATATATTACGTGTGACTGCATTATTTCGATGATGTATATTAAATGTAGTGATGACCGTAGTCTGACAGTCGTGTCATATTTTGGTGATTGCATTAACATATCATGTTTTTCGTTATTTAAGTATTATTAGCCGGTGTCAGTGGAGGAGTACTTGTTATAATCATACCTGTGTGTGTTATATGTCACATCAAAAGGTAATAGAATATTGTTAACATGCATCTCCTTTTCAATAATTTAATTTGAAAAAAACCATAAACATGATCAATTTCATTCTAACAAAATACCTACATGACTCTTCGTAAGACAATACATGATAGGTAACACTATTAAATGTAACCGCAATCAATATAGACGTTCTATTAAGTGTATATGAATCTATTTTAAAAACTATATATTTACCTTTAGCAATTTTTACATGAATAACTGCGTAACAATATCGGAAAACGCTAATTAGGCATAAACCATAAACATTTAACAACATAATGGAAACTAGCGTAGCGTACAAAAACGCAATGTCAAGAACCATTGACATGAATACATTGGATGTGATGAACTGTTGACATAGAATGTGTCTGATTTAGAGGAATCTTATGGCACCCGTTTTTGTTTATTATCAGTTTAAGGAATGGATGTTTATCCTATACATGTATTACTGTAACAATTCAGATTTTGTATAAGTTTTGAAAGGAGTAGGTCCGGTAAGGACCGATTTTGGCCTCAAATTTCAGGTTCATTTAACGAAAGATTTTTGACCCTTTTTAAACACTTAAGTGTCTATTTCAATTGATTCGATTAATTTATGTGAAAGATTTTAACTGATTTAGTCATTAAAAACGCTCCGATTCAAGCTTGAATATTAAAAATCTATCAAATATGCCAAAAAACGTGTTTTTTTTCCAGATGATATTGTCAAAAATGAAAGTGGCCGCATCCGTGTTCATCCTCAACCTTTATATATGTTACGTAATATCATCAAATACAACTTACATTTCAATATTATGAATGAACATGAATGAGGTTACTTTCATTTAGGACGAAAACCGCCTAAAATTTAACTAAAATGCTAAAATTGTGAAGATTTTAGTAATTTAGCATGACTTAATGATGCTAGTACCCGATATATGTGCACTTTATTGTCAAAAACAGCCCATATTTATGTAGCAGAAGCATTCTACTTTCTAATAAATAGCTAAAAGATTACATTTTCACAATTTTGTAAAACTGCTATATTTTGGGGCCAAAAAGGGGTCTTACTAAACCTACTCCTTTGTCTGAAAACTAATATTTCAAACAAGAATGTGTCCCAAGTACACAGATGCCCCACTAGCACTATCATTTTCTATGTTAAGTGAACCGTGAAATTGGGGTCAAAACTCTAATTTGACATTAAAATTAGAAAGATCATATCATAGAAAACATGTGTACTAAGTTTCAAGTTGATTGGACTTCCACTTCATCAAAAACTACCTTGACTAAAATCTTTAACCTGAAGCGGGACAAACGAACGGACGAACGAACGGACCAACAGGCCAGAAAACATAATGCCCCTCTACTATCGTAGGTGGGGCATAAAAAAATGATTTGATTCGACGTTTTCAAAAATAATTATCTGTCATATTTAAATGATCAACTTATTTTTTTCACATTTTGTGAATTACAACTGTTTTTGTAAAGGGGATAACTAGATGTCAATGGTAATAAGTTTCGTTTGGAATTTACTTGTTGCAATACAGTCGTGTCCTTTTTTTTAATTGATTACACAATGCGGTGGGGTATATATCTTCATATTTAAGAATGCCAATAGTAAGGTATTATTGCTAAAACTTCATGAGCTTTCATGGTCAACCTCATAAACATTAAGGCAACAATAATTAAGTACATGACTGCATGTGTTACTTGATTTTTACATTATATTAGGTATGGCATAACACGTTACAGATAGGTTGTTGATTTTACATGATATTTTCCAGATCCTCAATTGGTAAACAGGTGGCTATGTATCGCAATGCTAGCAAAGCTTCTAATGAACTACAGTATGACGCCGAAAGTCAACTAAAGCCAACCTCGTCTCAAAGTTCAGGTCAAGATCAAATATCAAAGAACAACTCAAATGTGTATATACCAAAGAAGTTAGATTTGTGTGATCAAGAACTAGCCGATCTTTCTAATATATCTAACGAGTATGGGACGTACGATATTTCTAGTAATAAAAAACAACTAAAAACCCAAAATGATACCAATATATACAGTCACACGGCAGATAATATTTACGATTCTGGATGTCATCACAAGTTACAGGACAGAAATGAAGAAACGTATGATCATTTCTTCGGACAGCAAACTGAAGATGAATATGATATCACGACTCGAACGTGAATTTTACACATTTAAACATTGCGTTAATGTGAATCAGCTGGTAAAACAACCAAACATGAGGCCAAACATTTTCATGAATCTAGTTGAAATATAGCACACCTAGTAGTTGTATGTTCATTGAAAACAATGTTCAAAGTGGTAAAGTGTACAGAACAAAATTGTTAACATCACATGAATATATCAAATTCAAACATAATTCATCCTTTGTTCTGAATTAACAGGAAAGAATCATGATAACTAAGTTAAATAATTTTACCTTGTCTTCCCGAGTTCGCACAAATAGATCTTTTTTCAACGTACTTCATTATTCATTGTTGGGCATTAAAATAAATGAAATGGTAACTCAGATAGAGTTCGCTGTTCCTTGTGTGTCACTTTTGATATTCTGAAGATGCTGACCCAACCATTTAAAATAACATCCAACACCAGGAACATCATGACATTCGTATAATAAAGATATTCATATGATATATTAAAAAAAGGCATAATTCGAACCCCGGTAACATCAACCGAACTCAAGTTTATATGTAATTTTTATATATCAACATGTCAATACGGATGATGTTTAGATGATACTAAAAAATATCAACGTACTTTTTCTTACATCAAAAAGATTTATATCAGCAAATGTACTATAATTCAGCACAAAACACATCAAACCAGGGTGTATATTGAGAAGCAGAGCGTAAACAATTGTGTTGATGATACGGTAGAAAGTTTTCATTTGAAAATTGAAAAAAAAATGTTCATTTCCTTGTTTCATCGCTGTACTTAAAAAAATGTTGTCAATAATATATTATCGTAGTTTTTTTGTGTGTTTGAATTGTTAAAAATACAAATAAATGAACAAAGAGATATGGCAGGATTACCATACGATTCAATGCTCAAAAAGCTTTAAAAAACTATTTGGCACTTTTTGGCCTTTAAATATGACAAACCAAAGACCGTGAAGAAAGGTGTACAAGGCTATACGTTGAAACAATTCAAAAGTGAAAAAACGCCTGATTACATGATACTAAGGTCATCATTGTTTTTAAAAGGAATATACTAAAAACAAAGCTGTGCTTTCCAATTTTGAATGAATTGATCTTAGCACTATTTATTTTATTGATGCCTACACCACAAACATATTTCGTGCGGTCAGAGTTGTTTCAAAACGTTCATATTGTTTTATATATTTGCGTTTTTGTATTCCAATATTAATTTGATAAATGTGAGGTTGATGCTTGTTAAATAAAGAAAGAAAATATAATAGAGAATATAATAAATAGAAAGCGAACTCTTGCAATTGGATTTGTATGGCCGGGTTTCTTTAATTCATATTATAGATTAAAGAAATAATTTTGTTAATCATCGTTTTTACCTATATAAGACTGATATGTTGTGGATCGAATCAGTAAATCACATGATTTACTTTTGTTTCGCATTCAATGTTGACATTCTTTTCCTTTAAATAACCGAATATGCACAATTGATGAGTTATCCATCGCTAGGTAAGGGGTTATATGCAAGTTGAAACATAACCAAAATTTGTTTTCATATCTCGCTTAGTCGTTTAGATTTAGCGCTACATGTAAAAAAAAAAACATTTCATATTACAAAAGAAGTTTTTATAAAATACAAATAAAATTGAGAATGGAAATGAAGAATCTGTCATAGAGACAACAACCCGACCATAGAAGAACAGACAACAGCAGAAGGTCACCAACAGGTCTTCAATGCAGCGAAAAATTCCCGCACCCGGAGGCGTATGTATGGTTAAATTTTGACAGATTATAAAATGTGGCGTAGGATAAGGCAAGCATCATATTTTGCCTCGTATTCAGTACAGATATGTTGCAGATGTTCTTTTATGGGAAGACATCGTCACAATCTCTACACAAAGCATCCAACAGTTGCTGATTTATTCCTAGCTTGTGTTTCACTTTTGAATTCGAGTGGTTACAATATGTCTTTGTCCAATGTAAATTTCGCCCTTAGCAGATATGTCACCTGATTGTGAAGAATGATATGGAAATGCAAGTGACATTTTTATAATTACTCATGTTTCTATCGCTTTTCGAGATTTATCTTACCGAAAAATAAGTTCAACGTCCAAATTCAAAAAATTACTAATTTAATTCTTAATCAAAGTACCGCAATATTGGTAAGGTGGATATACAATGATCATACAAATGTGTTTATTAATTAAACGGGATATCTAGTAAATGAAATACGCTATTACATTTCTATTAAAATGCAGAAAGTAATTGGTCATCTGAATTTTTTTGCTAATAGAGAAACAGTTATCAATCGAACACACTAACGAGAATAGCTTTTCTCTAATTTTTGTGCTATTTTCACATTTCCTGACCGGTGTGAGAAAAATACTTCTCCTCACTAATGAAAAATCTGTGCTCGACAAATGATTGGTTGAAATTCATTTATGACGCTAAATTTTATAGTTTTCTTCTGAATTTTCATATTGTGACGTCATAAAAAAAGGCGACCATGTCTGATGACGTCACATCAAAAGTACACAACTTTCCTAAAATCTTCGAAAAGGAAGGCTAAAAAATCATTAAAGAAACAGATTCTACCACTGTAACTCGTGTATTACGATATTTCTCCACTCTCAACGAATTAAATTTTAATTATTTAAAAAGCTCGGCAAGCCTCGCGCTTTAAATATTAAAATTTAACTGTCTCGAGTGAAGAAATATCGTAATACACTTGTTGCAGTTGTGGAATCTATATGTAACTTACTTTAAACATGTATAATTTAGATATACAAATACATTTCTGATATGTGTGTTTTTGTGTTATCGATAATATGTGACATCGATAATATGTTTTTATATCCCAACAAGTATCACATATCAAGTTATCTAAAATCTTAATGTCTGCTTATATCATGTTTATGTAGTACCTAAAATTAAAATAATTTATACAAAATATAAAACATACATTCATCATCATGTTTTATAGCTATGAAAAGTCATAGAAATATGACGTCTAAAAGATAACTATTTTAGTTTGAGTCTTGAAAGGAATTTTGGGTTTCCATTTCCTAAGTGATGCCTTGTAAGACAAAATTTGAACAGAAAATTGACGAACTCATTTACTTTGGATAGAATTTAATATAATGACAGTATGTGTACCTTATCGCTTTTTTCAACCTTTTGAAAAAAATAATTTGACATCGTGGTTAACAAAGGTTTACATTCATTATGAAACAGGGAAGCAATTGTAATTTCCATGTTACAAAAATGTAGTAAATATAGGTCAGTCAACGTCCGAGTAACAGGGTGTATTACTGGTTTAAAAAACATGTACTACATGTATATTAAATTTGTATAACTCATACATTTAAACTTGCAACACTTCCTGTACATTACCACATACATCCGTAAAGTTTATAATGGATACGATGTGGATAAGTGAATTCTTAATGTTATATTTTCAATGTGTTGATATATTTATGCTGCATGTGTCAGGTATGATGGTTTGTTTTAAATTCATTTTACCTTTTAATTTGTTTATTTATACGTTACATGCTTATATTTCTCTTTAATAACTTGTACTCAAAACGATATGTATAATTGACGGGAGTATGCGTCTTCTAATAATATACTTTCTCAAATATAGGTATGATCGACTTACAAAAAACTGTTGTCGAATTCGGGTATATAATTAAGAAATAGTTCATGGAAGCCGTAGATTTGTTTTCATTTAACCATGGGTTGGGCATTTATATTCGATTATTTTTTCCTGAGCGTTAGCGAGGGGTAAAATACGCAAATAAATGCCCAATCCATGGTTTAATGAAAACAAATCTACTGCTGTCATGAATTATTGCGATTCTATTAGGACACAATCGGTAAGTTTGTTAACTATGAAAGCCCTATACATACGATACTGTTTTGGTTGTTCCGTTTTACCCAATTTTGATAATATAAGTAATATTTTATAATTCAATGATTATTTTTTAATCGCATTTTTCACTTAAATATGTTCTTCCGAATGTAATTTTATTCGTTCTAAGGCGTACACGAAGCTTTAAAACGCCCGGTATTTACATTTGGGTTTTTTGTTTACGGAAACATAGTTGTGACGTCTCCTTGTTTCGTTGCCATGCCAAGACAATAACATAATTTCGCGGAATTTTCGTTGAATGACAATTTTACCATGCTTATCAACTACACATGTTACAGGCGATAAGCAAACTGCATTCAAAAATCATTTGGTTTTACTGGTGATATAACCAAGACGTTATTTTTATCTTCAAGAAAGCATGGAAATAAAGCCTTTATATCGTACAAGTTACATACGTTCGATGTCATATAGAGACACTCATTTTATCAACAAATCTGAACTTGTCTCCGATTCTTCTTCTAAGACCTTTGTCGAGACCTCTGCAACGACGAAATAAAAATATCATCAAATCTTAATATATGTTTATAAAAAAATTTACAGGGAACTGCGAAGACTAATATAACACTAGGAAATATATTACACAAAATTTTAAATATATGTAACTATTTCAAGAGGTTAGGCGTAAAAACCAATAGAGTGTGTGGAAGTAAATCAATGAAAAAAGTATTTGAACACTTCCAGTTATATAGTTCATAACTTAATTAATGCATCTTAGTTTTTGATCTTTGGTCCTCGATGCTGTTCGACTATGTCACGGTGGGTATGGTTGTCCTGCGAGAGAACGTTCTGTGCTGGTGATTTGGTCCTGTCAGGTGCTGGTGGGTCCTGATTCTGTGCTGGTGGGTTTGTTTACATCGTATCAGAACGGCAATAAAACGACTGTTTTGTTGCTTATTTTTTCTCTGATGCGTCATAAGTACCATGCAAAGTATATTACAACAATATTATATTGCAAAAGTCGTGCAAGTTCGTTAAATGGAATTGTCCTGATGCTGTGCTGGTGATAAGAAAAACGGTCCTGGTTCTGTGCTCCTATGTTCTGGTTCTGTGCCTTTATATTTTAGTTAAAAGTGGCATACATTCAAGATCATTGATGCTGTACTGTTATTGGCTAATTAACTGTTGTCTGCTTTCTTGAAATTGACATTGTTGTGAATCTGTTTACTGTTATTATGAGAGAGAAAATACCCCTATATTTTTATTTTCTTCAAAATTAACTGCAATCTTATTTATTGGCCTGTTAATGGAACCCTTCTTGCACCCTTTTAAGATAAGAAAATATGTTTACGATTTTCGGGATTACGATCATTTTGCAAGATCACCAAAATACGTTGTAAATTATTCAATACTTATATAAAGTAGATGATGTGGTATGTTTGTTGTCAATGGACAAATTTCCATAAGAAACCAAAGGAAGTATGTGTTAACAACCATACGTCTTCGTACGACCTTCAACAATAACCCATAAAATAAAAATGTAAAAGGTTTTGCATAAAAATGGAGAGCATTTATATTAAACAGCCAAATGGATGCACAAGAGCTAAAATAGGAGTCATAGATCTTATTGACAACAATTATCTGCCCAATTTTATTGATTTTGTAACATTTGTTACAAATATGACCAACTTCTTATCCAAAATCACCAGCACCGTATCAGGACCCACCAGCACAATGACAGGACCTACCAGCACAGTATCAGGACATGAATAAATTGAGAAAATGCTAAATTTTAATAAATTGCAATGTTTTTTCACAAAATTGTTTTGCCGTGTGGATTGCGGTATGGAAAGCAGACTCTATGAGCATTTTTGTTTTATTTTTTCAGTTCCAGATTTTCTGAAAATGAGCACTTTTGTGTTACGCTTACTGAAACAGTTTAGAGAGTCAACTTTTTAATGGTTTAAATATGAACCCATAAGAAACAAAATTGAAAAATCTCAACTGTTTTCTTCCATTTGTTATGAGTGAAAACGTCAAAAATCATCATTTTCGTCTTTGTTTACATTTTTTCATTGATCACCAGCACCCGTCAGGACCGAATCACCAGCACAGAACGTTCTCTCGCAGGACAACCATACCCACCGTGTATGTGCTTGTTTCGGCTTTCAAGCTTTTGTATCTGGGCGTCACTAGTAGATCTTCTGTGAACAAAATGCACTTCTGGCATATTAAAATTTTGAACTTGTTGTCTTTTGTTTGCTGTTGTTCGTGTGTTTCTTTGTCAATTGTGTTCTCCAATTTATTTATATTGTAGTCCTGTAATGTTGTGTTGTCATTTTAATGTTATATTTCATGGCTATCAAAGAGGGAGGTTTGGCATGCCACAAAACCAGGTTCAACCCACCATTTTTTCCTTTAAAAATGTCCTGTACCAAGTCAGGAATATGGCCATTGTTATATTATAGTTCGTTTCTGTGTGTGTTACATTGTAACGTTGCGTCGTTTGTTTTCTCTTATTTTTTAGTGTAAATTCACATTGCGATAAGACATGTCACGGTACTTGTCTATCCCAAATTCATGTATTTGGTTTTGATGTTATATTTGTTATTCTCGTGGGATTTTGTCTGATGCTTGGTCCGTTTCTGTGTGTGTTACATTGTAGTGTTGTGTCGTTGTTCTCCTCTTATATTTAATGCCTTTCCCTCAGTTTAAGTTTGTTACCCCGATTTTGTTTTTTGTCCATGGATTTATGAGTTTGAACAGCGGTACACTACTGTTGCCTTTATTTATACTTATAATGTATCTTGTTTTTTATACTTATAATGTATCTTAGTTTTTATACTTAACGTATCTTAGTTTTTATACTTAATGTATCTTGGTTTACATACTTAATGTGTCTTAGTTTTATACTTAATGTATCTTAGTTTTTACTTTAAAATGTACGAAATTGTCGAAATAAATCGGCCACTTGAATTGTTGGTTTACAGTATTTTGATCCCGAACCGTCCATAAACGATAGACAAACGTTCACTATTTGATAAGTTTTTAACAATCAAGTACAGCTATTATAACATTTTGGACGTACCGTATAGCAGCTATTTTCGACGATATAAGGGTAACAATTTAAACGAAAAAATGTGGGTTTTATCTTAACGAATCCTTTAATCCTAATTAAATATTTTAGCGGATATACAATAAATTGTAGTTCAAAAGTTGTAAAAATTGACAAACAAGGGTCTATTATTATGGTTGTTTTACTGCATGACGTTTTATTTATTGATTATATTTTGATACAGTTAATTAATAGAATACCGGTACATAGTTTCAAGAAAGATAAGACGTTAGCAATATCCTTTAACTCTTCTTTTCCCTATATAGATGATGTTCTTAATAATTCAAAATTAGGTGACTATGTTGAATGCATCTATCCCACCGAACTAGAGATAAAGGATACGACAGATAAAGTTAGGCCGGCCTCATATCTTGACTTATATCTAAAACTTGACAATGAGGGTCGGTTGAAAACAAACCTTGACGACAAAAGTGATGATTTCAGCTTTCCAATTGTGAACTTTCCATTTCTAAGTAGCAACATTCCAGCAGCACCTGCATACGGGGTATATATCTCCCAATTGATACGATATTTTCCCCGTGCTTGCATGTCCTATCATGATTTTGTTGATAGAGGGCTGCTGCTCACAAGGAAGCTATTAAACCAAGAGTTCCAAATGGTGAAATTGAAATCATCCTTTCGTAAATTTTACGGATGCCATGACGAGTTGGTTGACCGTTATGGTACAACAAATGATATCGGATATGTTCCTTACATCGTAACTACAATCCCCTTCCCTTTCATGAATGTGACCTACCGAATAAGACTATTTACCGGAATTTTTATAACATGTGGAGCAGGATCTGCTTACCCTTCCGAAGCATATGAGATCACTCCTAGTTTTGGTGGGGTTCGTGTTGCTTATTCTTTAGTTTTATATGTTGTGTCATGTGTACAATGTTTGTTTGTTTGTCTTTTTCATTTTTAGCCATTGCGTTGTCTGTTTATTTTCGATTTTTGAGTTTGACTGTCCCTCTTGTATCTTTCGTCCCTCTTCAAATATGTCACAGTTGTACAAACTTGTTGTAAATGTTACGGTTAAGTACACGTAGTAACGAAATTTACCGGACCTTTTATGTTCTTATTAGATTATAAAATGATAATCAGTGACTTGCAACTCTGATATAGTTTGGCACTGATTAATAAAGACAGAGAACCGTACACTCTTATATTATTAATTATTTCATTGTGTAACCAATAAACTATCTAATACCTGACAGTCAGTAAACAATGGCCTTCGTAATTTAATTTTTTTTTTAAATTAACAAAAAACGATATTGGTCCGACGAACGGGAAAAAAGTATCAAACGTATGAATAAATTTTCGTGGAATTTTTTTTCGCAATTTCCGCCGACCCGCAAGAATAGACAAAAATAAACACCTCGCGAAAATCAACTGCTATACGGTATTTCAGTATTGTTATATAACATATGAACAATCTCCTTGAATACGTATTTTGGATAAAAATATTTTGATGTATTATATGCAGTTTCATCCCAATACTCTTTGTTTCGAAATAAAGTCGAGCTATCAGAGTTGTATTCTATGTTTTGCCACTTTTGTCATGTTGACTAACAAATTGGGCCTCGCTATTTAAGTAGTATATATTTGGATAAGTAGTATTGTACTATGTAACTTATTTATGAAGCAGTTTACAGCAACGTGGTTTTAATACAAATTTTGCTTTTAACAATTGAACTCGATATCTCAACATTATGTCAGTACGAATACTGGATTTGAAACCTGATAATTGAATCATGTTGCTGTTTCTGTGTGTTTTCTGTTTTATTAGTTGTCGTTAGTGGTTGATACTGTTCTTTTGAGGGCTGTTGCGCAGTACTTCTTTACAGTTTACGCCTCAGATGTTTAAAGTATTAATATTTTTTTACTTATTTAACTGCAAATTGTAGGATTGGTAACAACGATACGATATCCAGAACAAAAAACATTAAACATCTCATGTTGGAATACTTCACAGATACAAATACAGAACATTGATGTACATGAAGAGGAAACACCTTGTCGTCAAAAACCATGTGTGTTAAATTATAATGATAAACAGACTATAGAAGACAATTGTAATGGTGAAAATTCCTGTCTGGTGGATAACAACTTTACATCAGCCTGTTTACGGGAGTTTAGATACATAAATCTATCTTATACTTGTAAACCCGGTATACATTACTATCAAACCTTTGTATTTACCTCTTCAAATAGTAATTTACAAATTGCCATAAGATGACGGATATATATATATATGTACATTTATCTGACCTTCTATACATTTTTAGAAATATGATTTGTTTATATCAACCGTCCGGAGATTATGCATATTCAATTGGGTTAGTAGCTTTGTTTTTTTTAAATACATGGTTAATAGTATTGTTACGTCCCTTTGTAAAAACATCACGGTCTTGAGGAAAAATATAAAACGTTTCAACAGACGAAGAAGTTGATGGGAAAAATTTAAATAAATTTATAAAACTGATTTGAAGCTAACAAGTTGTTATTGCTAGCATGTGTTTTTGTCAAGACAAATGGAAGTAGGTTTTTAATATTAGAACAAACTTGATCACATTGATAGGCTGTTATGATAAGATAGTCGGTAATATAAATTTATTCGCATTATTTTACTACTTTGCTGTCTTCCAATATCAAATTTACTATCTCAAAAGATATCGTATTTGGTCACTAACAAACAAAGTAACTAAAAATATGCCATATATATTAAACAACGACAACATAATATATTTAGAATAACCATACATTGTCTCGAAATATCAATGTTATTTGTACAAGGCTTAGAAACAGGTAGAAAGCGAGGCTGTGCCGAGCATTTCTACCTGTTTCGAGCCGAGTACAAATTACCGATTGATATTTCGAGACAATGTATGGTTATTCTTTATATACTGCAACTCTTATAAGTGTTCTAAATGAAGTATTTAGGGTAAAAACCATCATTTTTTAATTTGAAGCGGACGACGTAAAATTTCCGCGAACCTGTATGTTTTATTGACGTCATAAATAAAACTCTACGGAAACGCATTGTCAACGTCATAAACAAGGTGATATACGGTCAGTGACTGTATATCACATATGAATATACAGTCAATGTAATTTGACTGCTCAAATAGGACAGCTGCAGTATATATAACGAATTACAAATGTGTCAAGTTTGGTGATTGGATAACAATACAGAGGTATATATTCAGGGAAATGCTAGCTTATATACGACGTTTTTTATACCCAATTTGGAACATCAACAACGTCATTGTAACGAGCATTATTAAGTGACGTGGTCTTATGAAGTTATGATATACAAAACACTTTTAGAAATTCAGAGGTTCACAGAGGAAAGGAATGACGTTTATCCGTCAATAGTACATTTTAGATTTAAAATAACGCCATTCATACATCAAAAACGAGATTAATGTTTTAAAATGTATTTACACCTTAGCATATGCACGAAAGCATAACTTTCACAAATGAAAGTTAGACGTCAGACACTCAAATCAATGAATGTGTTCGTAGATAGTAGATGTGTTTGTGTTCTGTTAAATTGTTCCTTTTAAAATTGTTATACGATGATGACTGATGTACCCATATTTTGACTATTTTATTGATTGTCTGTTTATTTAACGCATCAATGTAAATATAACGAAATTTGATGAGACTGTCATTAAAGTGAGAGGGTTAGCGCTATAGAACCAGGTTTAATCCACCATTTTCTACATTTGAAAATGCCTGTACCAAGTCAGAAATATGACAGTTGTTGTCCATTCGTTTTTGATACGTTTTGTTATTTGATTTTGCCATGTGTTTATGGACTTTCCGAATTGATTTTCCTCTAAGCTCAGTATTTTTGGGATTTTACTTTTCACAGCAAATTGCAAAATTCCTTGTGTATTAGCTATTGGAAATATACATGTATAAAACTTGACATAAGGGTATCTGCAAATTTATGTGGTAAAAGAAAGTCGTGCATGTCTAAGTCATCTCCTGTATGAACAGAAATGTATGTGTATAATGAGTGGCAACATAATTCATCCAGAAATGTATTGTTTAAAGTTACTTCATATATTGAGTATCTGTTTATATAGACATCCTTATCAATGTTAGTATAATCGTTGTCCTAAACTGTTTTTTATTCATAGAAATTATTTGTACTTTTAAAACGCCATTAGATTTCTCAACACATAAGTGCAAATGACGACACTGATGTTAAAATGGTCGTCTCTATATTTTAAGTATCATATATATTTCACAGCACAAATGTATGACAGTCATAAAAGCATACTTGAAATATCGGAGAGGGTATAAGTATTTAATGTGATAATGCTTAATATATTCGTTTTAGTATATGATCTTCAGTGAAGGGAGGCTTTCTTATTTTTGTTCAATACCACTTGTAATTACATTATATACAACTGAATGTAACATTTAACTCATTTTAGAAAACTGGACAACTGTAAGTACTTTTGAGAAAGATTTTGGAGATTGGAAGGACGTGTCAACAGAAAATTCCGAATGGCAACGTGACACCCAGGTGTTTGATCATACCCCGCAAGGTTCAGATATAGATTTTTTATTTTGAATAGAATACATAATTAATATTTCCACATAGAAATAAAAAATAGATTTTGTATAAAATGCATGTAAATTACTTTCGATCGCATAACATGTTGTTAGTATCCTATATTGTGTAAGCAAGAATGCCATGAAAGATACCATCTCTACAATATCTTCTCTACAATCAAATACAACATTTTCCTACTTTATGCTGACATAATTTGCCTGTCATTAGATTTCTGAATGTTTATAAAAACTATAGAATAAAAGATATGATTAAAACATTTAATCACCAAAATGTTGTGAAATAGTTGCTACATGCATATATATATATATATATATATATATATATATATATATATATATAAACAAGTCTAAATTGAAAACTATGTTCAAACCTATGATTGACTTGGATAAAAACAGCAATTTTTAAGGTGTGCATGTAAAACAAATTTCGTTGTAGAAGGGTCTCAATACAGCACAAACAACATTTTCCAAAAGACCGAAAAAGTGAAAAATTATATTTAAACAAAACGCATTTGACTAACCGGTCGAACAATTGATTTTCTATAACCCTGCTGACTGCCATTGGCGATTGCCAAATAAAAATGATCACAAGATGTAACAAAATGGATCTAATTATAAATTTAATACTAAACAGAAAACAATAAACTTGTGGCCAAGATGTTATGCCACAAACATGAGGTGTCAATACTTTTAGTACACCAGATCCGGATTTCGACAATAAATGTCTCTTCAGTGATTTTAGGGATCGAAGCGGTATTTGGAAGGCCATATAATTTACCCTCAATTTTAGACAGACTCTTGATTTTTTTTATATATATATTGTTTATTTCAGATGATAAAGGTTATAGCATAAGAGCGGTATCTTGGTCCGGTAAAGCTGGCATAGCACGTATTACTACAAGTACTGAATTCATTGAACCAATATGTTTGTCACTTTGGTACCAATTTTATGCCAATTCGTATGACTGTAATTTGAGTATATACAAGATTACTGACGAAAATCAGACATTACTCTTTACTGTGGATGGTAATTCTTCATTGTATAATACATGGATCAACATATTGGTAGATGCATATGGAAAAGATCAGTTTACGATAGCATTGGAAGCTGACTTTAAACAGTTTAATTCAACAGCAGTACGTCTTATTTTCATAGATGACACATCGATAGCGTATATACCTTGTAAAAGTAAGTGTGAAGTAGAATAACATCGATAAAAACAAAACGGAAAACGCTTGGAGTTCCATACCTGAAATTGAATTTCGACATAAAAAGAATAGATTTGAGCATTCCTCAGACTTCTTTTTTTTTACAATAATAGTGTGAAAAGTATAATACAGTATTCAAATGTTTATGTTTTTCTTTCTTCAGTTCCATTAATATGGAAAATGTTATAAAATGTAAATAACAATTAAATTACAAATTTTCGATACAAGAATGAGTGCATATGAAAACCTTCATTTCTTTATGGGGATGTAAAATATATAGTCAAAATACTCCAGATTGTTACTAAATAAATTTACAGGATGCAAAAATAATCCTAGCATTTAATGTAAGCTAATACTATGGTAAACAGTAAAGTTAAGTCTCGACGTTACAGTTATCCTTAATTTACCTTTAACGGACTATTATCTTTATATAGCTAACTGTCATGGAATATACGTGTATCATATTACCATGCATGCTCCATCTGTCAAAGGACTAGCCCAGCATTGTTCTCTTTGTATTGCATAACAGAATGCGATCAATCATTAGATGGTTCTATATCAAATAATTAACCGTGTACACCACAAATGTTTGTAACAAAAAGTATGGAATCTGCGATGACTGAATACTATTTCAATGTATTGATTATTTTGTCTATCTTGTCTTCGTTTTAAAATCTATACACTTTTGTTCATGCATCAGGTTTAGATAGTTGAAATGCAAGGATATCTTATAAGCCGGTTAGTAAGTTACGTGATCAGAAATAGTTATTTACTATATCATGTCTATGGTACGACACCTTTTCACTCAAGCTATTAATTATAACGTAATTCATAATAAATGGAACAACACGAATTGCTTACCGTTGTAGAGAACATGAATTAATTAGTGTTTTTAGTTGGGCGTGTATTGCTATACTCTTTGGTTTTTCTGTTTAATATTGTGTTGATAAACATGACACCAGTATTAACAGTTAATTATTTTATTGGCACTCATACAACATTGCTTTATTTTTTTATTATAACAAAAATGTGTAAAAGTTTTAAACGTGTTTGTCATCTGCCATTATAGTCAATATGTAGGCTTTATAGATATATTCCTGGTTTGTTAAAAAAAAACTGTTTGCATCTTCAACTAGTAATTACACAAGGGAATCGAAATAGTAGTTACAATATGAATAATACTGATGAAAATCTCCATTCAATCAAAACCCAATGAGTGACTGAAAAAAAATGATTGATATTAGTTTGATGTTTTGAATGCAAGTAAAATATTATTTGGAACTGGGGTATCTTAATATGTGTCTGTAAAAGCAGGCGTTTACTGCAACATAGTTTTAACTGTCTTATCTTATTTCACAAAAAGGTAGAAAATGTATTTACACTTGGCCACTACAAATGGTAACAAATTTTTAACCCATTGCGTTGTTTGGAGATATCAACATGCTAACACTAACGAAACGCTTATAAAACTAAATGCGTATGAAATATTCATAGAGCTTATGTTCATCTTTTATGGAATACCTATAGGTGTTCTGCAGTGTGATTGTGTAAGATTGTTGTTTCATTAGTCTTCTAGTCGTTTCTAATCTAGTTACATAATTAGCAATGGTAAATGATAACTTTCAGTTATGGTAAATATAATCTTTGGCCATTTGTAATGTAAAAATATATATTGAACAATACAATGCAAACGAGTGTTATTTTCAAAATGAACAATAATGTTTTGCTCTCGCAAAATCTTCATCTTTATACTTTGTCTTTAAATGTAGGACAACAAGTGCATTCAGCCTGCAACGAATTGAACGAACTCATCGAAATAGAATGTGAAACACAGTACCTTGCCAGTGAGATCAAACTCTTTCTCGAACCTGAAAATCCGACCAGTCATCAGACAAAATGTCTCGCCGAAACTATAAAAAATGAGATACTAGTAAAGAGATTTTGTAAAAACTTGAATAAGACTGACAAATGTAGATTCAGCGTTTTGAATTTTACAAGCGGATTTGAAGATTGTGACGTCTCCAGCAAGAATATTTCTGTTTCGTTTCAGTGCAATAGTAAGTTTTCATATTGTTTTTAGGTGTAAAAAGTATACAATAATTACATTTTGTATTTGAAAATGTTTGAATAAATCGCATAAGTAAGAAAAGTGCGGGGTGGGGGGAAGGGCCATTTTCTTTCTAACATTGTTTGATCCAATGTGAAATGTTCAATATAATGAATTCTAGGTTGAGAAATAAAAAAAAAACCAGAGTACCGATTTCCAAAGTCAAGGGGGCTGGGGACGGTCGATGCATTCCAACAAGGTTAACCCGGACAGATTCTATGCGAACCGGTCCCAAATCAAATTGACTGGTTTTCGTTAATTGCTGTTTCTCCTATTTGTTTTTCGTTTATTGTTGTGTTGTGTTTGTTCCTGTATTGTGTCGTTTCCATACTGTCTCGGAATCTACTTTACCCTCCAGGAGCACCGGTTTAGGATAGATATTGTTTGCTTAGCCTTTAGTTTTTATGTGTGTGTTGTATGCTGTTGATTATCTTTTTTTTTTTTTTTATTTGCCCCATTTAAGGGCATTGTGCTGTCTGGTCTGTGCGTCCGTTCGTTCATCCGTCCGTCTGTCTGTCCCGCTTCAGGTTAAAGTGTTTGGTCAAGGTTAGTTTTTGATGAAGTTGAAATTCTATGAACTTGAAACTAAGTACACATGTTCCTTATGATTTTGTAATGACAAATTAGAGTTTGTACCCAAATTTCACGGTCCACGGACTGACATAGTAAATGATAGTGCGATTGGGACATTCGTTTACTATGGAAACATTCTTCTTTTTTTTTCTTTTTTGCCATTGCGTTGGAATTATGCATCACTTGATAAAATGTGTGGGAAATAAACTCATCTTAGATACATTGATTCAAATTTTATATATACGCCAGACGCGCGTTTCGTCTACAAAAGACTCATCAGTGACGCTCCAATCAAAAATGTTTAAAAGGTCAAATAAAGTACGAAGTTGAAGAGCATTGAAGACCGAAAATACCTAAAGGTTTTGCCAAATACAGCTTATGTAATCTAATCCTGAGGTAGGAAAGCCTTAGTATTTCACAAATTCGAAGTTTTGTTAACAGTTAATTTATAATTATGAACATATCAATGATAAATCAAGTCAACACAGAAGTGCTGACTACTGGGCTGGTGATACTCACGGGGAACTAAATCTCCACCAGCAGTGGCATCGACCCAGTGGTTGCAAATAAACTCATCATAGATACATGGATTCAAATGTTATATATACGCCAGACGCGCGTTTCGTCTACAAAAGACTCATCAGTGACGTTCGAATCAAAAATGTTTAGAAGGTCAAATAAAGTACGAAGTTGAAGAGCATTGAGGACCGAAAATTCCTAAACATTTTGCCAAATACAGCTAAGGTAATTTAATCCCGAGGTAGAAAAGCCTTAGTATTTCAAAAATTCGAAGTTTTATTAACAGTTAATTTATAATTATGAACATATCAATGATAACTCAAGTCAGCACAGAAGTGCTGACTACTGGGCTAGTGATACCCTCGGGGAAATATATCTTCACCAGCAGTGGCATCGACCCAGTGGTTGCGAATAAACTCATCATAGATACATGGATTTAAATGTTATATATACGCCAGACGCGCGTTTCGTCTACAAAAGATCATTTAGTTTAGCTTATAATCACATAATGATTTTCTCTGTGTAGTTCGTAATAATCAAAATAAAGAGACAGTGATCAAAGTAAAATAATGTTTTGTATAAAACCATATTTAAAGAAGTATAGGTGTCTTTCGCCATCTTGAATTGTAAAAAAGCAGATTATGTAAGGTCGAAATTTTTAATCAAGTTAGCAAAGTTTGATGCAGGAATGTAGATAACTGATGTGAATTGTCATTTAAAAGAACAAATGTATAAGATTATAACTTATAAATATAAATATGTTTACATGTGCAGATTATTTTTGCTTGTTTTTTTAATGTTTTAAAGTTGGCAAATTAATGGGAAGTAACTCTGTATTAGTGCATTTTCTGAGGGAATCTACATGACCTTTTGCTATTTTGTATTTAAGCCGGAAAATGTTCGGTAACCCTATCTTTTCTTTTGGTATTCTCAAATCATTTTCTAAATAAAATTGAGAATGGAAATGGGGAATGTGTCAAAGAGGCAACAACCCGACCATAGAAAAAGTAACCAATAGGTCTTCAATGCAGCGAGAAATTCCCGCACCCAGAGGCGTCCTTCATCTGGCCCCTAAACAAATATATATACTAGTTCAGTAATTATGAACGCCATACTAAACTTCAAATTATACACAAGAAACCAAAAGTAAAAATAATACAAGACCAACAAAAGCCAGAGGCTCCTGACTTGGCCCAGGCGGCGGGGTAAAACATGTTTATGAGATCTCAACCCTCTCCCTATACCTCTAGCCAATGCAGAAAAGTAAACGCATAACAATACGCACATTAAAATTCATTTCAAAAGAAGTCCTAGTCTGGTGTCAGAAAATGTAACACTGAAAAGAAAATAAACAAAGTGACAATAATACATAACTAACATGCCAGCTCCAGACTTCAATTAAACTGTAAACTGATTGAAAGATTATATCTTCATTATATGAATATCAGGCACAATCTAAAAGCTATATTCTTGTGTTATATTTTACAATTTCATCATTTAGTTTAGCTTATAATCACAAAATGATTTTCTCTGTGTAATCCATACAAAGTGTGTCATTTTGTCTCAACCTGACGCTTTAAAAAATGCGCGATTGCCTATCATTTTATTATATTTTTGAACATATATCAATACATACTACGTTTTGGCGAAGTATGCACAAATTTTGTCATTGTTGGCTCACATCGAACAGCAAGCTATAAAGGACCCAAATATAACTAGTGTAAAACCATTAAAACGGGAAAACCAACGGTCTAATCTATATATAAACGAGAAACGAGAAACACGTTTGAAATACATAAACTGTACATCAGATTAAACATGTTTATAAACATAAATATTAAAATCTTATTTCGAAGCACAATTTTCTAATACAAATCATAAATGTTTACAGACTACATTGTAAATGCACATGACATCTACTAAGAGAATCGTGATATGTGGTACCTGATTTCATTTTAATTTTTTTTATAAGTATTCTTTATATTTTATTCATGTTGCCTATTATTTTCATTTCTGTTTATTTTATTTTAGCAAACTTGTATTCCATATAATTTTTTTATTTATTTTTATTTATTTGTCTATTTTTTTGCTCTGCATATTCAATTTTTTTTTTTTTTTGCACCCCCAGACCCCCCACCCACCCCCCCCCCCCCCCCCCACCTCACCCCTATTTTTCAAACAAAAACCTCAAACTTTGTATATTGAATCTAATTTTACTGTACCTTGAAGAGAAATAAAGGGTTGTTCAGTATGAATTACGTTTGTTTTACATATGTTAAAATGTATGCAGGTACCCTTTTTAAAGTTTTATTCTGCAAATTGTTTTTTATAAAATATTTTTTTGGCGGCTAAATTGATAGTTCATTGATATGTTTAGACATTTTGTTACTTTTACACTTCCAACAATAGCAAAATCAAAATATATTAAATATTAATACGTTTTGTAACTTTTGGGATGTCTTGTTAAAGGGTCACTAGCTGTCAAATTCATGCTCACCAATTTTAGTCAAATTCTCATATTTGATTTAAAACAATGTAAAACATTCATTCAAACTATTAAAAGTCTGAAATAAACAATTAACAGTATGAGTTCTCTAATATGTTTAATAGAAATGATGATAGTGATTTAAATATATATTAAATATAAATCTATTGTGAAAATGATGTAGATGTTTTATATGATGATATGTTAGATTGTGAAATATCTGTGGAAGAAGTATTTAATGTTTTAAAATGTTCCAAAAATGGTACATCACCTGGATATGACGAAATACCAGTTGAATTGTACAAGAACCAAACTATGTTAAATGCATTAAATAGAGTTTTTAATATTTGTTTTGACTCTGGTAAAGTTCTAGCAATGTGGTCAAAAGGGATTATAACGCCTATTTCAAAAAGCTCAACATCAGATCCGAGGGATCCCTTGTCGTACCGTGGTATAACTTTGGCACCAGTTTCCTACAAACTGTATTGTGGAGTATTGAACTCCCGACTAACATATACATGATATAAGCTTGATGATATTGACTTCCGATGTGACGAGCAAAACGGTTTTAGAAAAGGTCGTAGTACTGTAGACCATTTCAGTACATTGTCTACTATTATAGAAACTAGAAAGCTTCGTAAACAATCAACATATGTGGCATTCATTGACTTCAAAAAAGCTTACGATTGGATGAAAAGAAATTTATTATTTTGTAAATTAAAAACACTTGGTATTAGTTCAAAAATGTTAAAATCACTTTATTCTCTTTATAACAATGTGCAGTCTTGTGTTAAAGTAAATGGTAACTTAACAGATTGGTTTGATGTAAATTGTGGTCTAAAACAAGGGTGTATCCTTTCGCCTTTGTTATTTAATATTGATATTAATGATCTTGTTGATGGGGTAAAGAAATTGAACATAGGTAAAGACATTGAAAATGATAAAGTTAGCATGTTATTATACATGTTGTATGCAGATGATCTTGTTTTTATTATTGAGAATGAGAGTGATGTACAAAAAATATTAGACGTTTTGTATATATGGTGTTGTACTAATAACCTTACTGTTAATTTGAAAAAATCTAAAATAGTACATTTTTGAACACAGTCTGTTTCTAGATAAAAATTTTCATATTTGTTTAATGGTAACAATATTGATATTGTTTACCAATACACTTATTTAGGTTTATTATTTACTGAACATTTAAGCTATGATAATATGGCAAAAGCAGTTGCTAAAGCCGCTAGTAGATCGTTGGGTCTGTTAATATCTAAATGTAAAGCTAATGGTGGTTTTCAATATTGTACATTTACAAAATTATTTCATACACGTGTATGGTCTGTAATAGATTATGGGGCCTCTATATGGGGAACACGTGATTTTTCATGAATAAATAGTATTAAAAATAGAGCCATGCATTTTTTCATGGGTGTAGGAAAATACACGCCTAATATGTATTTGTATGGTGACATGGGCTGGATGCCATGTAAAATCAAACAGTCGACTAGTGTTTTAAAAACTGGACACGTTTTAATAAAATGAATGATGATAGAGTAAATAAAAAAGTGTTTATAAGGGGTAAAACATGTAAAAAAGTAAAAAAAAATGGCATTTTAGAGTAAAAAATAAGTTTAAAGAACTTGATATGGAATATTTGTGCAATGGTGCTATGTTGAACAAGGATTTGATTAAGAATATTGAAAATGTATGTTTTGAAAAATTTAAGGACGAATGGTATGACAAGATTATGTCAGATGATAAAAGTAAATTACGTACATATAGAATGTTCAAAAATGTATATGGCGTAGAAAATTAAAGGAGTGCTTTAGCAAAATTTAGATGTGGTGTAGCACCCATCAGAATTGAAACTGGTCGTTATGAAAATATTGATATTGAAAATAGATTATGTTTTAACTGTACTGAAGGTGAAAAACGTGTTTTGTTAAACTGTCCTGTATATTCAGATATTCGTAATGTTATTTCAAACCATGCTAGTATTGTTGATGATAATTTTTTTACATATGTCTGATAATGAAAAATTTATATTTCTTTTTACAAATAAAAATATGGATTTGGGAAAACTTTTAGAAATTTTGGTTCTCAATGCTCTTCAACTTCGTACTTTATTTGGCCTTTTGAACTTTTTTGGTTTCGAGCGTCACCGATGAGTCTTTTGTAGACGAAACGCGCGTCTGGCGTATATACAAAATTTAGTCCTGGTATCTATGATGAGTTTATTTACTATCACTGGGTCGATGCCACTGCTGATGGAGATTTATTTCCCCGAGGGTATCACCAGTTCAGTAGTCAGCACTTTTTGTGCTGACATGAATTATTATTGATATGGTTATATTTATAAATTAACTGTTTACAAAATTTAGAATTTTTGAAATACTAAGGTTTTTCTACCTCAGGCATAGGTTACCTTAGCTGGATTTGGCAAAACTTTTAGAAATTTTTGTCCTCAATACTCTTCAACTTCGTACTTTATTTGGCCTTTTTAACTTTTTTGGATTCGAGCGTCACTGATGAGTCTTTTGTAGACGAAACGCACGTCTGGCGTATATACAAAATTTAGTCCTGGTATCTATGATGAGTTTATTTATACTGCCAAAATCTGCTATGAAATTTTAATAAAGCGAAAATGTATTTTATATTCATGACAGTTGACTTGTATTTGTATTATAATTTAAGAAAATTGTTTATAGTCTCTCATAGCTCTGTATAGAGTGGCTCTTGTTGTTACTTTGTGTTTTAAAAAGCTGTATATTTTATATGTAACAAGTGGTGAGACTTTAATAGAGTATTTGTCTTGTCTTGGCATCTAAATACGTAGCTTCGTATCGTGTGTAATTAAGTCTGGAGGCCATCTAATTAACTCATCCGATGACCATATAAGCGATGTAAACAAAACTACAGACATAAATAGATCAAGCAAACTCTTGCTGTTGGATTATTCTTTTTTTTTTTTTAATTTTTATTCAACAACAAATTGCACTTTCTGCTGTTAACAATATACCTGACTAGTCCAGCATACAAGTGAAGAGTCCCTGTTGGATTATTCTAGGTCTATTTAATTTCATATTATAGACGAAAATTAAATGTTTATCATCGTTTTTACCTGTAAAAGAAAGAATTTAAGTGGATCGAATCGAACCATGCAGGCTGCTAAAAGCGAATTATTATTTCACTGTTTCCATTTCATTAATGATTGAGCCAAAAGATAATACATTATATTTTTTATATATCTCTTAGCTAGTGCCCCTTTAAAGAAGTAAACCGTAGTACAATAATGAAAAATTAGGGTAAATTGCCTATTCCCTTAATTTTAATATTGATTCACTCGAGCATAGTGCAACTCGATAATTATAATTATTTCTTTTGCAAGTACTGAACTATTTACCTTATAGATATAGTTTCATGTCCGATTACAAACCATTACTGTAGCATGTACATGATGTATCAGCGGTAGATATTTCAAATGCATAAACTTTTTGTGCAAAATATTTTTTAAATCTTACGAATAGTCGCGCTTTTGTAAATACTGTGATGTACAAAACATTTTGCTTCCTTTCAAAACGGATTAGGGTCAAGATATTTAACATCATTTTGAAATTATCGACCACAGCTGTTTTCCGTTCTCATCCTGTGAATCAAAGACATAAGTATTCTGTATCCATTTGATAAATCGTTTCGAGGTCACTACTTGTTAGAAAAAAAACAGCGATTACAAAAAGGGAATTGTCGCATTTTGTAGAATTTGTAAAATTTACTGATATATTCAATACATAATATATATATATATATATTTGTGTATTTTATCTTACCTGAACATTGTGATCAATACATAATATATATATATATATTTGTGTATTTTATCTTACCTGAACATTGTGATGAGTTCGATCTTCAATCTGTAATATTGAATAATAAAATATTGAAGACGCACAACTTTCAAGATTAATAAAACTGTAACAAATAATTATTTGATGATACATATCATTAATGATAAATTCTCCTAAAAAAACGATGGGATTTAAATATATATTTTTTAAAATCCTATGGAAGAAAACATATTATCCTACAGGAATTTGTCACTGTTTTCACTCTAGATACCGAATCAGGTGAGCTACACCAAATAATATTGTATTTTGTTTTACCTACCTTCAGAGGTACATTATTGACAAGTTTGATGATTCTACCGTTAAAAAAAATGGTTCAAATTTGCATTTATAAGAACTTCAAATTATTCCAAGAGATTGATATTTATTTACACATTAATATTTTTATTTTTTTATTTTTAGTAGATATGACAGGAGGATCTTTGAATTCACCCGTGCAATATGATATTATAGGTATGAATTTGTCTTCTTTACAATAAACCAATATTTGCATAAAGAAGTACATGTACATCATTGCTTGTCATATAGTGAAATACGTGACATTTCCGCCTGATACTTCATCGGACACATTTAAAATATGTCCCATGGAATAATTCATTTATAAGCATGTTACGTTGTCAGTTATCAAATCGACGGTCAGTGGTCCTCTATGTGCACTCCGGTCTTCTCCACCAAAAACTGAAAAACTGAACGCCCAAAAAGTAGCTATCAGTACGTGCTGGTAGTGGATTTAAACACCAATCAATCCATAAAAATAGTTTACAATATTTAGGGAGATGTAGAATGGGTATAATATTCCAATGAAAATTAAAAGGATGTCGCAAAAAATCTATAAAAGAAACAACAGTAATGAACCTTGAAGCTTCATGAACCATCTATACATCTATTTTATGTTAAATTTCAGGTACATATGTTTCTCAGTTACAAAATAATCACGTGAATTAAAAATAAAGATACTTATTATATGTGTTGCAGTAAAACTTTAAATGTATAACCTGATACCGGTTTGCATGTGTTCTACTAGATCGCATAAAGCACTATGCCTTTATGAAAAAATATATGTGGGGTTGGGTTTTTTTTTCAGAAGGCGTATCATTCGGGTTGTACCCGTTTTCGCATAATCTCGTTGCGTATGAATGGTGCCTTGACAATTTTATTTTTTTATACATCAATTCATAAATGAATCCAAATCGATATTATAAATACATATATTTTTTTTTGTAGCAATTGCAGCTGGTGTTGGCGGAGGCGTACTTATAATAATCATAGTTGGTGTTGTTATATACCGTGTTAGAAGGTAATGTAAAAGTTTTGCCTTTATTTTATAATATGATTTAAAATTCATATTAAAAATTATTCTACTACCATATGTGTAAAGAAAACTTCCACATGTCTGTCATATAGGTGTAATACCACCATTGATTTTCCCAGAGGTTAATCTTTGTTAAATTTGCGCTTTGCAAAAAAAAATGTGAAGAATTTATCTTTGTTTCAAATAAAGTAATACTTGGCATGAGTAAAGTTTTATCCTGTCCAGTACTATAGAAAAAAATTCACATTACATTTCATTGCATATAAGAAAATAACCATCACTGGAAGTAAACCAATCAAATTTCTCCCCTTATTTTATCTGTGTACAAGGTTTAGTCACCATGTAACCTCAAGATTAAAAAAATATTCTTTAAAAATTCCAAATAAAAAAATAATGGTGCTTCCAAATACCCAAGACATATGTTTATGACACAGAAATATTTTACTGCAATAAAATGTAGGATTAATTACCTACAACTGTCAAATTCAAGGGAATATTTTTTTTCGACCTATTTTCGTGTTTTTTTGTTTGTTTTTTTATTTGGTGGTATTACACCTATATATACATATGATAATAAAGCTATGTTTTAGTTTTCAAAATGAAATAAAAAATTGACTGATTGGGTGGCTGAAATTAAAACTTTAATATATTTAATGAAAAAACACTTTATATTAAGTCCTTTTTTTAGGCTCACCTGGCCAAATGGGCCACGTAAGCTTATCTCATCACTGTCGATAAGTTTATCTCATCACCTTCGTCATTTGTTAACTTTTACAAAAATCTTCTCATCTGAAAATACTGGGCCAAATTTAAGAAAATTTTGCCACGATCATAATTGGGGTATCTTTTTTAAATCGTGTCCGATAACCTCGACTGCCAACCAACATGGCTGCCATGAGTAAAGATAAAACATAAGGGGGTAAAACGCACTTTTTGGCTTAAATCTCTAAAACTTAAGCATTTAGAGTAAATCTGATTTGAAGTATGTTCATCAGGTTTAGATATATCTGCCCTGAAATTATCCGACATATCAGACAACTAGTTGTTGGGTAGCTGCCCCATTAAAAGTAATTTTAAGGAAATTTTGCTGTTTTTGGTTAGTATCTTAAATATTGTAATAGATAGAGATAAACTGAAACCAGCAATACTATTCAGCAAAGATCTACAAATATTTCGATATGACCAAAATTGTCAATTGACCCCTTACAGATTTATTGGCCTTTCAAGTCAATTATATTAACATATTTTGTAAATTTTTATTATCTTTTACAAAAATCCTCTCCACTGAAAATACTGAGACATATTAAACCAAAGCTGTCCGCAATCATCATAAGGGTATCTAGTTTTAATAAAAATCGTCCGGTGATCACCCCTACCAACCAACGTGTCTGACAAGGCTAAACATAGAACATAGGGATCAAATGCAATTTCTTGGCTTATATCTCTGAAACAAAAGCAAAAGTATAATGGTTCCATTTTTCATGCATATGTAACAAGAATATCAGGTGAGCGACACAGGCTCATTGAAGCCTGTAGTTTGTCTTCTGGTCAGTTTTTAGAAGATTTACAATGTTTAGCAAAAAATTTAAAACGACCAGTAATTTCGACGTTATCGTTTAACGTTGCTTTTCATTGGTAATCCCTGAAAATACTTTTAAATGTAGATGTGTGGAAGTTGTCAACACTTAAAACATTGCCATTCATTGTTTTACATAAAACTAATTAAATATTAATGTTATGAAGACGGAGAAGGCATACGTTTATGAAGGGAGAATACTCAACAATTTCTGCAATGAACATCATGCAAGCGAAGATCCTGGTCATTTTAGTACTAAATGAAACTAGTTTGTCCTGAGTGTTCGTGAAATATGTGTCACGGCACTGTGAACAATATGAGAAATAGATCTTTTTTTCTGGGCAAAAACATTCAGTTCAGAACTTATGCCATAGCGTTAAAAAAAAAGCTGACTTAATTACTGAATAATGATTATTTAAATTAATTTTACAGGTCAAAAACTGGTCCTGACAATAGTAACAAAGCGTATGATAAAAATCAATACGACTACGCAAGTCAGCAACATATAACCTCATCAGAATCATCCAATCATAATAGAAACAAACAAAACAATTCAAATTCAAATACACAAAAGCAGGTTCTCGTCTTTCCGAATGGTCAACAGTCAGCTGGTCTTTATAATATGACTGACGATGGCACGTACCATGTATCAAGTAACAGTAAACACCGAGAAAACCAAAATGATATTAACTTATACAGTCATACGTCTAACAATGGAACGTACGATGTTTCTAGGAACAATGAAAAGAGAGAATACCAAAATGATGATAATATATATAGTCAAAAAGCAGACGATGTTTATGATTCTGCAGGTCATCACAAACTACCGGACAGAGGTGAAGAGACCTATGACCATTTTTTTGGACAGCTAACAGAAGATGAATATCATACCACCACGCGAACGTGAACTCACTTTTATTTACCGCCATGTTTATTTTCGCGTACTAAAGACAGTCAATATATTCTTTCATTGGTTATTACGGTACCTGGTTTGCTGTAATGAGTGTGTAGACAAGTAAACCCATTAAAGTATTTAGATTGACAATATTATCCTCATTTTCTCAGATGTTCAAATAATAAATTTATCAATTGTGACCGTGTATATATATTCCTGTGTTTCGTCATGTGCTTCTTATTCTGTAAGTGTAAAATTCTTATTAAATAAAATAATGTCGCAATATCGCCTTTTTGTTATGATTCGACGGAAAGCAAATTAAACACCATGCAATTAATCAATCAATATAATAAAATCAAATGCATATATATATTCTTCTATAAAAATGTATTTTCATAAACATGTTTTTCTTTGAATAAAATGTTTATAACAACGTGCTGCGATCTTTATTATTTTTATCTTATGTAATGATTAAAACAATAAAAATATATATTGAAAAGAATTCTTTCTGTAAGCATGTTTGAATACTGGTTTCTACAAGGTAAATATTTGTAACTACCCCTCACAAATCTTTCTAATTTTTTTATAAATAAATATTACACATAAATTGAATAATATACTTTACATTCCATTGTATATTATTATTTGTCAATACGAAAATGTATGAAACTTATGTAAATGTTTTTAACTGCCAAAAGCCTTTTATTAAATCAAAACACCAAAAAACATTAAACCATGCGGTACTTTGAGGAGAATAGTATTAACAGATTTCAATTTTGATAATATTTCTGTTCGAGCAATTTAACATTAATTTAACAGTTATTTATATCTTAAATTACCACTTAACAATCCCTCTAACTTCCTCATTCTCTTTTGTACCTTAAACTATTTTTGTGTAGTGAGAGTCACTTTATAATAGTATTTGTATCTTACACCTTGTAAATGTAGTAAACAAGTTTACATATATTATATATGGCTTTCCCTAATTTAACTTAAATTAAACAAATAAAAAAGAAAATGTGGTATGATTGCGAATGAGTCAGCTCTACATAAGAGACATAATCACCCAGACATAAACAACTATAGGTCACCGCACGGCCTTCAACAATGAACTAGGCTCATATCGCATAGTCAGTATAAAAGGCCCCGAAATGACAAATGCAAAACAATTCAAACGAGAAAGCTAACGGCCTAGTTAATGTAAAACATAAACAAACGACAAACACTAAATGGTAGGCTCCTGACTTAGAAGAGGCACATACGTATACAGAATGTGGCCGAGTTAAACATGTAAGCAGGATCCCAACCCTCCTCATACCTGACACAGTGGTGTAACAGTACAGCATAAGAACGACTTATAAAAATCAGTTGAAAAAGATTAAACTCATCAGATGGACACAAATACATCTTACAAACCACAGAGTACACGTGACCGGGTACTTGTATGTATATCCCAACAACAAAAAGACACTGATCTGAGAGTACTCGCAGTTACTGACAGCTAGTTCAAAGACACTTATAACTTATAAAAAAATCATGCGTATAAGACTACATCATCAATCAGTACACACATCCAACATTCACTGGATTTAGTGTAAAGACGTCATAAATAGTCAGAGAAAGATATGACCTGGTGCAATGCCCAGATACAGGTTTCGACAGATTGTTGATCCATGAATGTGTAAATATATATAACAATAATATTTAGTTTGCTTTTAATTTACTGATAACAAAATCAATATTAATACTAATAATAACAATTATAGACCATAGCAAATAAAATTGCAGACCATTCGAAGTGTTGTTGTCAATTTTGAGTATCATAATAATAACAATATTTAATTATCTAATTAAAGAGTTGAATTGGTAACCTTTTAGAGTAAGTTTTTCAAAAGGATCAAAAAGTTTACCATGATCGTTTCTAACATTTCCTTAAAAATGAGGATGTGCTATCCCGTTTGAAATTAGTTTTCCACAGGTACACCAAACTCAAAAACCAAATCATTTTATTTATGGAAGAGTTTAGTAAAGGATTTAAGTAATTTTGGTAGCGAAATCACTGTTTTAAAAATTTACCAGTAATTAATAGATAACGTTCGTTAAAAAAAAATCAAAAACGTCACTACAAAACGGGCATAGCAAACTAGTTGTGATATATAAACACCGTAAGATGGTGTAAAAGGAACATCACCATCCAAAAAGGGAAAATTAACAATATGGAAAGAAAAATCTCCCTTTTTGTAGTAACTTTTAGTGTGGAGTTTCTCATGTAAAACCGAAATATCTAAATCTAGGAAAAGTCAGTTATTGCCGTTTAAATTTGATTTCTTTAAAGTAAGTTCCTTTTGGGTAAATTTCGGCACTATATTTAGAAAAGTCTTGATTATTTAACGAAAAAATATCATCTAGATAACGATAATATTGTTGTATTTATGAATTAAATATAATAAAGATAGGGCTGTACTGAGTTTAGTCATACACTTTGATTCATAACAGTACAAAAACAAGATATATGTTGTGGTTATCCTTCACATTTATTTTTAGATTAAAGGAAATATGGAACATTTATGTGTAGGATTAAGAAAAAAACTAGATACTAAATAAATGTTTAACTTACAAAACAACAGGAAATTATAATCATAGGATGGTCAAGGACAATCATAGGAAAGTTTAACCATTTTACTTTACATTTCATTTCCTACAATCATTAAATGAAAGAATACAGTAAAACATTTTTAAATTATCTCGTTTAATTTTACAGGCTACATTCAACTGTGTTTTTCATACCTGATACTCTTTCATTGATTTTCAATAAAGTGAAACAGAATATAGCGAGTGGGTTTAAAATACGTCAAAAAAGCAAACAACATCCTGTCTTAATATAAACAAGAATGTGTCCATAGTACACGGATGTCCCACTTCCATTATCATTTTCTATGTTCAGTGGACCGTGAAATTGGGATAAAAAAATATAATTTGGCATATAAATTAGATCATAACCTAAGGAACATGTGTACAAAGTTGCAAGTTGATTGGACTTCAACTAAATCAAAAACTACCTTTACCAAAACCTTTAACCTGAAACTTGCACTATCATTTTCTATGTTTAGTGGACCGTGAAATTGGGATCAAAAGTCTAATTGGCAATTAAATTAGAAAGATCATATCATAGGGAACATGTGTACTAAGTTTGAAGTTGATTGGACTTCAACTTCATCAAAAAATACCTCGACCAAAAACTTTAACCTGAACGAACGAATGAACGGACGGACGGACGGAAGGACAGACGGACGCACAGACCAGAAAACATAATGCCCCTCTACTATCGTAGGTGGGGCACAAAAAACGACAAACTAAAAAGCAAAAAAGGTTTTGAAATGATAAGCCGTTCTTGCTCTATTTGTGACACACTCCGTGTAACGGCTTCCGTCAAAATGCTAGCGACACTTGAAAACTGTATGAAAGATTTCGTTTTAAGTTTTTGATTTCTTCTTTCATACTTTTAACGTTAAAAATGTTAATAATGCAGATGAGAAAAATACAATCACTATAACAGTATTACTAAAACAAGACGATGGGTTTTTTTCTGAAAACAAACAATTTCCCTTCTTGTAAAATGCATAAAATATTATGCCAAGTAATTGCTGCTTCTTTGTCGGTTCGAAAACAATTATGTTGACTGAACATGTCTGAAATTTTTTACCATTCAAGATATCAATTCTAGAAGTAGACACCATTGCAGCATTACTTATGATTTTATTTTGTCCGTAGAAGTGAAATACATGTGTTTTTTACTCACGGACAGGTAGTCAAAAGATAGTGTATTATTATCTAATGAACGGGAGATAACTGGATTTGAACTATCATAAATGATGGTTAGATTGCAAATTTTGGAAAGGCAAAATTGAATTGCCAATACTGATGTAACATTTAATTGCCAATATGAATGCAAGATTGGATTTCCAATACGAATTCGAGATTATTTTCATACGAATGTTTATCTATCCCAAAATTATATTTGGTATTTTGGTATATTGTGTGCTTGATATTCATATAACAATGCGTATAATGAAGGCATTATCTGTCAATCAGTTTAATTGAGTTCTGGATCTGACATGTCAGTAACTGCTAGAAGTCCTTTTTTAACTTGTGTATCATTGTTATTTTGTTTAGTTTCTTTTGTTACTTATTCTATCATCGGATTCGGACTTCTTTTAAACTGAGTTTTACTATGCGTATTGCTGTGTGTTTATTTTTTCTACATTGTATAGAGATATAGGGGGAGGGTTGAGATCATTTTTAGTTCATTTATATATTTTGGTGTTCATAGTATGACATCCATTATCACTGAACCAGTACGCTTTTTTGTTTATGAGCCAGCTAAAAAAGGCCTCCGGGTTGGGATTTTCTTGCTGTGTTGAAGACCCATTGGTGGCCTTCGGTTGTTTTCTGACAATTTGTCGGGTTGTTACCCTTATACACATTCCCCATTTCTATTCTCAAAGGTATTGCTTCCAAGTCAACATTCGTAAAGTAAACCATTATAGGTCAAAGAACGGTCTTCAACACAGAGCCTTAGCTCACACCGAACAGCAAGCTATATAAGGGTCACAAAAAAACATTTGTTAAACCATTCAAATGGGAAACCCAATGGTCTAATCTATATAAAAAATGAGAAACGAAAAACACTTATGAACCACATCAACAAACGAGAACTACTGAATGCATTGCATTCTTGTGTTCTTCTATGTGTCATACATTTACTTACGATTTTGCATGTGAACAAAAAAACATGTGCGCGATAAATAATAACTTTTAAAATATAGAATAATAAAGAAACGTGGTTTAACCTTGAGGGTTTCGCTACAAATGAGACAACTATGAGTAGCCAAAAGAGTGTAAAAGGACGTTTATTTGGATAACTATTGTGACTGTTGATTTATAACATGTATTGCGAGGGAAAAAGTTTTCATGGATTTAAGAAAAAAAGTACTTAAAATT
The DNA here is from genome assembly GCF_963676685.1 of Mytilus edulis. Lineage (NCBI taxonomy): Eukaryota > Metazoa > Mollusca > Bivalvia > Mytilida > Mytilidae > Mytilus > Mytilus edulis. The sequence goes on from NC_092352.1 coordinate 59,912,512, forward strand.
CGTTGTGATTTTGAAAAAGTGGTTTTGCGAAAGTTCGGGTACACTTAGCTTAAAGAAAATATGTATTTTCGTAGTGCATTAGGCCTATAGAAAATTTAATTTGAACATTAGTATTAAACACTCGTGATTCACTTAGACCCGAGAATTCCAAGAATAATGGTATACCATAATTAAAAATGAATATACAGTATATGTTGCCGTATGGCCTTCAACAAAGTGTAAGATGAAAGAACGTCCAGGAAACCAAACGAGCTTGTTTAAAAATAAAATAAGCAAAACAAAAATGACAGACAAATAACTTTGTGAATAGTATATGTATAACGTCTATTTTAGCTTTCGTTTGTCGCGTATTTTATATGCAATGTGCCTGGTACAAATTTAATTAGAAAACCAACGGGTCCTTTCTACATTAAAACTTTTATATTAATCGAATTCATAATCTGACACGTCAACCTATTTATAAACGTTATGTTGTGCAGTGTTATGACACAAAAGAAATACCGCTGAGATCTATACATTGGAGTCACCCACTATAATTAAATAAATAATTATGCATATATATCTTTTATTCAAATACGGAAGTATAACAATTTAAATTGCATGTATAGTGTACTTAAAGTCTTTTTTAACGGTTTGAGACGATTACACAATTGTCAACTTTAAAGAGGACATATTTTTAAACAAAAGAAGTTCATCTTAGATTCAAATCTGTTTTTAACTTGATATGGCTTGAAAGGTGTGTTTATATTTTGAAAGAGATGAATAGACCGGGAAGCCCAATTGGAGGTTTGTTATTGAAATTTAATTGCTTTTTCGCGGAAACGTTCATGTATTTGCATTGCCGGTATTTTCAGACTTTTAATTTTTAGTGGGGACATACAGCAGTGCATAAATGCAGTAAAGGATAATAAATAACTGCATGAAATATTATAATATGATCATATGTGATATCGGGTTTCTGTATAATAGTGAAATTTTAAACGTAATGTGAACAGATTTAAATGTATTCAGAATATTTAAGATTAATTTATCAGTGAAAATTGGATTGGACGTTAGCATTAGAACTTGCAATTGGATTACAGATTTTATATTCTTTCAAGAAGTTTACAGTTGTACAGAAGCTGTCATCACTTACAATACTTGCACTTGTCGATAACACACTGTGCAACTTGCCGATTACACACTGTTCAATTGTGTTTTTACATTGGAATCGAAATAAAAACGTTATTCAAGTGTTTTAAACAAGAGACCTGTAACAAAATAATGGAACGTTACAGCAGGCGTCTTTCCAGTGTTGAGGACATTTTTAAAATACCCGACATGAGTACAGTTTTTCAGGTTATGAAGGACTTTGGTATAGATCGAAAAGGAATAAAAAATAAAAACGACGCTATGAACCGTGTTGTCGAATACTGGAGATTACAAAACATAACACAGGACAATGACAAGGTTAGTATAGATAGATATAAGAAGTTTTGGTATGAGTGCCAATGAGACAACTCTCCATCTAAGTCATAATATGTAAAGGTAAACCATTATAGGTCAAAGTACGTGTACGGTCTTCACACGGAACATTCAATTTGGCTCACACTGAACAACAAGCGTGAAGGGCTCCAAAATGACTAGTGTAAAACCATTCAAACGGGAAAACCGACGGTCTAATCTATATATAAAACGAGAAACACTTATAAACCACATCAACAAACGACAACTACTGAACATCAGATTCATGATGCATACTGTCATCAGGGTCAAAGTAGATGTTTTCTTTCATTCATGAAGTAGGCACATGGTTTTGCCTTATTATTTTGAAATTTCAATTCTCGTTTAAAAAAAACGTATCTTTATGTTTTCTTCTTATTTACGAGTATTTATTTTTCGACGCATCTCGTCGTAATTCGCTTGTGTAGTCAAATGAGGGGCGAAAAATGCCGTAGAGACATTCAAACTCCTAGATCGAAAAAAAAACTGACAACGCCATGTCTAAAAAAGTCAAACAGACAAATTATAGTAAACAAGACACAACATAGACAACTAAAGACTTAGCAAGACGCACCCCATTAAAAACTGGGGATGATCTCATATCTTCAAAAAAATACCATTCTGCTAACACAAACATTGTATATGTAAGTCTTTCATTACCTGTATCTTTAACAGACGAACTTTAAAATCAAATGAGTAATCTCGTCCTAAATGTGCATGAATATTTGCCAATGGACCATCAATTATTCAATCAATCAACCAAATGAGTAATCAACTTAAAATATATTCAATAATATAAATACTTCTTTTTTACAAATATAGATGCAGCATGATTTAACTGATATTTTGCAAGCTGAGGAAGAAAATCGAAGAGTGTTAACAGAAAAATGCGAAGACGTTGACAATTTTCTCCTGAAATTACCAAAGAATCATGAAGCTGATTTAGAAAACTTCATTCCTGGAATCAAGCACAGACTTGTAACAATGAAAAGCAAATTGAGGTCAACTGAATGTCCAATACTTGTTACAGGTATGGTTAAAATCGTATTGTTATCTGGTGTAGTCTCGTTCTGAAAATGCTTGTAATATTTGCTACTGATCGCTCAACAAAGAAGAGCTTCCTCATGGTTTTATTTGTTATGGGATTACTTGGCCGTTTTAATAGTGATTATTTTATTACCAGACCATACATTTCGATATTCTATGTCTGTATTTGATATGATTATTGTATTATCTTTCTAAAAAATAGAAATAATGATTAAGTGATTATATTGGCAAAAAAATTGTGATTATGTGATTACTTTGACACAATTTTGAGGAACCTCAAGGAGCAACGACACATCAATTTATTTTGTTCGTTTTAACAATTAAAAAAATCTTCTATTTTTCCCCATTGTTCCTCTTGAAAGTACTATAAAACCAAGGAGGTAATATGTAACCTCCTTGATAAAACTATGTGTATAGTAATACGCAACAAAGATTCTGTTTTCAGATCCTGTAATGAATAGATCTTATATTTCAATATTACATAATTCCTTTATTACACAATTCACTAAAAAAAACTTGACGGTAGATCATCTAGTTTAAAAGTATAAAATTTTATTATAGTTATATTTGCGGTGTTGACAAGTTGATTTTAGCTCATACAAAATGAGGCCCCTCATAGAGTGGCCGAGTAATCAGATAATCACAAATGTTTTGCTTATATAATCACATAATCATCCCAAAAAAATTAAACAAGATAATAACCACAGTCCCACATTATAAAATAATAATAAAAAAAAAATTATTTGGTCTCGTAATTAAAAATCACAAACTAGTAATAAAAAAACTCCATAAGGAGGCTCCAGAATGCGTTAAAATTCTAGGTATGACATTATGGGTTAATGTAAAAAATATTCTCTATAAACCAAAAATTAACAATAGTGTATTATATTTTTTTTTTCTCACATGTACCTGAATATGATCATTTACAAAACATTTTTAATACATTTTGAATCATTTTCTTCCCCTGGCTCTTTTAATGTATGGTCTGATACATCATGTATAAACGTTATGTAACTTAAACTTTCAATATGTTTATAATAGTGCGTGGTCTGATACATGTATACACTTTATGTAATTTATATTTTCTATAGGTTTATAATATTTCATGTGGTCTGATACAGATATAGACGTTGCATGAATTAATTTGTTTTAGATATCATCTAAAAACATAATATATATATATATATATATATATACATGTTTGAATATATACGAGACAGCTCGGAATTTTAGTTAATTCTTTTGAATAAATCATTATAATCCTCTTTTTTTCATTTTTAAGGAGAAACAAACTCGGGCAAAAGCAGTTTTATCAACCTCATTCTGGGCCATGATCTGTTACCAGTTGGTTGTCTTCCTACCACAAGAACTGTTTGTGAAATAAAGGGATCCAGGACAAATGAACGAATTGCAATAATTCATCGAAAAATTGTCAAAAATGAACGTCGGCATGCACCAGAGATTCTCGATCTTTCAGAATCGGTTACTTTTGAAAAGTTTCAACATCTTGTAACAGAAATTGATACAACGACTGGGGAATCTGTTTATGACAAAATTGAAATATTTTGGCCAAGCCAACGGAAAAAGGTACAAATATAAATTAACCTTCGTTTTTTATTTAAATTTAAAAACAAGAAACAAACAAAATATCTCCCTACTATAATTTCCAATACACGAAGAGAGAAAGGATTGCTTGATTGCTTGATTGATTTTTGTTGTTTTAACACCACTTTTAAGCGCCACATTTGGGCTATTTCGTGGCGTATAGTTTTTATAGGTTGAGGAAGCCGGATTGCCCGGAGAAAACCAACGACCTTCGAGAGAAAAAAACCAAATCGAATGTAATATATATATGTACATTGTATGCTTGGACAGGAGAAAAAGACTGGCTATAATAAAATAATTAATTGATAAAACTAAATTGTAAAATTATATAGTGAAACTATTTTGTATTCGCTGTAAAGGTATACGACTAAGAGAAAACAATTAGAACAATTGACGTATTACCAAAACATTATTTAGAGAGCCGCGTGTTTGTGCATGGTCTTCAAATATGGACAACAATCAAAATCAAACGAATAGTTTATGATATATTGTGGATAGTTTTAACTTATTTTTACTTAAGTTTTATTCATCATGTTGAAAATACTCTAAAATCATAGTTATTAGTTTTAAAAATACAGTATTTCAAGGTATCGTTGGATTTTTAAGAACATGTATATATATTTTGTGCAATGTGTCTCATTAGCCAAATGATATGGCTGGGTATTGATTGTTCTATGTATGTTTTTATATTGTTGTATGATATGTATGTCAATCAATATGTGACACAATAATAAAATAGATTATTATTATTAAACCAAAACAAAGAAATAATCCGACAACATCAAATTCCTAATATACGCTGCGTCTAAAAATACCATCGAAAGTTATTTTGACGTGTATGATATCACGCTTTCTCTACGATAAGAAATTAATTGCTTAAACAAACAAATATTTACAGGCAGGTGTAATACTAATTGACACACCTGGGGTCGGTGAAAATAGAAATGTTGTACCATTGATCGAAAAGTATGCATCTAAAGTGTCTGGATTTATATACATCATCAATAGTTCATCTGCTGGAGGCTTACAGAAAAGGGTACGTAGTCGTGAATAAATTACAGGACACAAATATATCTGGATAGCAGTGGTGTAGCCGGGCAAAATTGGGTAGGACTTATCTCATATGATAAATATATTTAGTTGGGTAACCGGGCGTTAATGGCATATAACATTGATGTATTTAGTGGTTTAGCCGGGTATACATAGATAAGGATAATCTCATATATACAATCTAATTAAAAACCGATCTCTCATTGCTCCGGTTTTCTGATATGTCGCGTTGGAGATCTAACGAAACCCGCTTTGAGGTCATATGTGAGTGACCTCGTAGGTGTGTCTTTTTCGACCAATGAAAATGAGTCCTCCACGATCTTGAAAGTTTATTGTAAGGTTAAGGGATGTAACTCATTTTATTTACGAAGAAATCGTCAGTCCAAATAATTCATAAACTTTTTTGATTGGCTTATTAATATGTCGTCAACTTATTTGCATATCATAATAAATTCATAACTTCCAGTTCACTCACATGTGACCACAAAGCGGGTTTCGTTAGATCTCCCACGCGACATATATCAGAAAACGGGAGCAATGAGAGATCGATTTTTAATTAGATTGTCATATATACAATTGAAGTATTTAGTGGTGTAACCGCTTAAAAATAGATGCTTTTGTTCATAATGAGATTAGGCGGATAGTCAGTGGCGGATCCAGAACTTATCATAAAGGGGGAGGTGTGCGCTCACTCCAGGCGTGCTTCCCTATATAATCAACCAAATGATTCACATATTTATAAGGGGGCCTCCTGGATCCGCCAATGAGTGTGTATAACTTACATTTTAAAATGTCGTGGATACTACAGCAAGTAAGACTACAAAAGTTACAGAGTTGTATTTTGTGTCCCAATATTTTGAAATCGACTCCCCCATTGAATTAAAGCCATTTCACAAACATGTGCGCGCGTATTATTTCAACTTCTCACTTGCATATAGTCTGTCGATTGTTTGCGATAGTTTTTCGGGTATGATTAAAGAGATATAGATGCATGGTTAACACAATATTGAAACAGATATTTGACCATTTTTTAAATTTACAGGTTCGCCAATTTTTGCGCTCGACATCGTCTATTTGTGACCAAGAATTTTCAACAGATGCTGCTATGTTTGTCTTCAACAAATGGGACACTGTACCGGAAATTGATCAATCTGAACTTACAAAGACAACCTTGTCACAACTAAAGAAATTATTTCCAGGAATACAGAAGGACCAGCTATTTTACATTTCGGCAACAGAGGTATAGTCCGGAAGTCAAATTTGCCCTTTTCGAAGACTTTTCAAAAAGTTTTAATAAA